>NC_058084.1:418769871-419100881 GCF_014858855.1 Bufo gargarizans
TACAGGGATTAATACGGGTCTCTCTCTATTATCTACTTCATTATAGTCTCTATATTGTGGTTTAGGGACAAAGCTGTGTTTTTTACTTTTTTTCACAATTATTTCAGATTCAGTTTTGTCCAGACTTTTGCATATCCTATCCTGCCATAGGTTAAAAACACTATCTTTAGGTAGTAAATCTATTTTTGTTTTCATCCGATTGATTTCCTCTGTGATATTCCCCAAAATTTGGACTCTCCTTTTAATGATTAGTTCAATTAGTGCTCGTGATTGTATATGTAGGAGGTTTGTCCACTCAAGATTAAATTCCTCCCCATATAAATCCTGTGCTGGAGTTTTCAATAATTGTAGGCCTTTTGGGATCCTATCTTGATCAAGATATTGACGTAGGGATCTGATCTCCCAATTGTGTTTCAACTGTTTTATAACTAAATATTCTAATTCTCTAAATGTATCCTGTATAGATTTAGTATCTTTATTCTCCATTAATGGTGCCTCAAATAGAAAAGTGTCTACTTTTTGTTTTTTCAGTTCGATGTGATTCCACATATCCATCCTGAGATTGGTGGGAGCTAAATCCACAATTGAGTGATAAGAAATAGAGTATGTAAAATTTAGTGGATAGCTCACCTCCCTTCTCAGTGTGGTAAGGGTGCTCTAGTCGAAGGACTGCTCACTCAGTCAATCCAATGGTGTAGAAAAAATAAGTAGAAAGACGACTGGCACTCGCTATATGGTACACATCAAACGTACTATTTATTAACTGCCTCCTCAGCAATGGAGTGATAGCAGCAACACATAAAATTAAAAAACAACTTAATAAAATTTACACTAAAAGTATACAATAAAATCCCCTCTAAAAATAAAGCTCTGGTTATATATATATATATTAACATACAAGAACAGGACCTCCTAAGGTGAATAAATAATGTTAAGTGACGATGTATATCCTAACTCTTCCTATTGAGGATAGTAACTGTTAGGTCACATAAGGCGTCAAGCCTATTAGTCTCCTGTTCCACAGTCTGTATATTCAATTATTCCGGATCCAAAAAGGACAAGCACTAGTTGCAATGTCTATAAGAATGCTGCTGGAGGATATCACTCCTCTATATAAAACGCTTACTTCAGCAGTCCTTTGGCCCGTTGGAATCACGGCCTTGATGTAAAATCTGTTGGGGGTAAATATAGCTTACCCTCAGACGAATCTCATAGACAATCCGGTTTGTCCGCTCGCTGCGTCGTTCACTTCCAGCGTCCTGGACGAATTTGCAGCCGCCGAACTGAACACTTACTACACCGCTCACTCTCGGCGTCCTCGCTCTCTGGTAGTAGACACGTGATACCTCAGAGATATCGCGGGACTTGGTAATTCCTTTCCGATAGTTCTGTGAGAAGGTGCTTTAGGTGCAATGTAGAGGTGGAGCGCTCCAATCGTTAAAGATGACTTGGATGTTTTAAATCTCTATTTTCATATCCGGAATTTTGCTGTAGACAGGGATATAACGCTAAACGCGTTTCGAAGACTTCCGTCTTCTTCCTCAGTAGCTATATCCCTAATCAGACATCATCCCCTTTTATATTATCACAGGCAATCCACAAAGTCTGGACTGGAATCATTGATCTCTATAATCTTCATGCGTTTTTGATGCGGTTTTTAAAAACGCATGTGCGTTTTATATTCCATTACAACCGCCACTTCTTAATTAGTCCTTATGACCCCAAAACACAATGTTATTATGATATAAAAATAATATGAAAATAGTCTAAAATAAAGAAATATAAAATCTAAAATGTACACGTACATATGTATTAAGACAAGGTAGTAATTCATAAAACTTGGATATATGAAGGGACATCGTCCTGTATTTTCTATAATATAGTGTGGACTTAATGGATGGTAAAGGAAATGGAGAAAAGGGGAAGTGGGCCCATCAACAAGAGGGGATCACACCACCGATGAACGGCCAAAATGCGATCCCCAATTGACTGATGGGCACACCACCCATTCTACAGGAAACCAAAAATTTCCAATTCCGCATTAAGTCCAGCTGGTATCAGGCTTCCAAAGTTGTAAATTTGCTTGGATTCTGCCCTAGACATCCGTTCAATATGGTTTCCCCCCCTCCAATGCCTGTCTATTTTTTCTAACGCCACAAAAGACAAGCCTGAAGGGTCTTGTCCATGAGCTTCTTTGAAGTGCCTTGAGAGTGAGTGTTTCTCATATCCCTTCTTGATATTAGAGATATGTTCAGATATCCTCACTCTCAAGGCTCTCTTCGTCCGACCGATGTACTGTCTCGAACACGGGCATTGGGCCAAATAAATTACACTAACAGAGTTACATGTGAGGAACTGTTCTATCTCCCACACAAAAGTATTATGTGTGGAAGATACCCTCTTGGTATTTCTTGGAATTTTAGTGGTTTTGCAACAAATACACTGGCCACATTTGTAAAAACCTTGCAAGTTGGTCAATCTTCCAGTATTTGTTATTTTTACCTTTTTCATTTTGACCGAAGGGGCTACTTTTATCCCTAGGTTGGCTGCCCTTGTATATATTATTTGTGGCCTTGAAGGTATGAGCCTACCTATTATTTTGTCTTGCAAAAGGTGATGCCAATGTCGTTTAATGATTTCTTCCACTTTCTTCCTTTGTGAAATATAGGGAAGAATAATTCTAAATTGGGGATCTATTTCATTTAGTTCTGCTGTTTTTACCGTAAGTAGTGAACTCCTCGGTAACTTCCTCACCTTTTCCAATGACCCTTCTAATATATTACTCGGATATTGTTTGGCCAGGAATTTATCTCTTAGGTGTAAGGCTTCCACTTCAAACTGGGCCTCTTCGGTGCAATTCCGTTTTAGTCTACGGAACTGACCGAAGGGCACATTTAATAACCAGCTTGGCAAGTGGCAGCTAGAGTGTAAAATAAATGCGTTCCTGGCTGAGGGTTTTTGGTATGTCTTACAGATATATCTGTTAGCTTCTCTTGTAATGGCTATATCCAAAAATTCTATTTCCACCATATTAATATTACAGGTAAAAACCAGGTTCAGATTGTTTGTATTCAATTCTAATAAAAATCTCTTAAGACTATCTTGGTCTCCCTTCCATATTAAAAGAACATCGTCAATATAACGTCGCCAGAGCACCAGGTCGCCCCCCCTATGCAAATCAATAGTTACCCGTTCCCACTGTGCTAGGAACAGGTTTGCATAGCTGGGGGCAAACCTGGTGCCCATGGCCGTCCCTCTGATCTGTAAGTAAAAACTACCTTCAAAATAAAAATAGTTGTGTTGTAAGATGTGTGCAATGCCTTCTAAAATGAAGTCTGATTGTTGTTTTTTGATTGTCTTGCTGTTCTCCAATTGTGTTCTTATCGCTCTTAATCCAGCCTCATGATCTATTACTGTGTAGAGAGACTGGATATCTAGTGTAGTCATGATCCAGTCTTCTTCTACATTTAATCCCTCCAATATCTGAATAATTTGAGTAGTGTCTCTCAGATATGATGTGGTCATTTTTACCATAGGTTGAAGCCATGTATCTATGTATCTTGACAAGTTGGATGTTAAAGAGCCAATACCTGATACTATGGGGCGGCCCGGAGGGCTCTCCATGTCCTTATGCACCTTAGGAAGGCAATAAAAGACTGGGAGGGATTAAATGTAGAAGAAGACTGGATCATGACTACACTAGATATCCAGTCTCTCTACACAGTAATAGATCATGTAAGACATACCAAAAACCCTCAGCCAGGAACGCATTTATTTTACACTCTAGCTGCCACTTGCCAAGCTGGTTATTAAATGTGCCCTTCGGTCAGTTCCATAGACTAAAACGGAATTGCACCGAAGAGGCCCAGTTTGAAGTGGAAGCCTTACACCTAAGAGATAAATTCCTGGCCAAACAATATCCGAGTAATATATTAGAAGGGTCATTGGAAAAGGTGAGGAAGTTACCGAGGAGTTCACTACTTACGGTAAAAACAGCAGAACTAAATGAAATAGATCCCCAATTTAGAATTATTCTTCCCTATATTTCACAAAGGAAGAAAGTGGAAGAAATCATTAAACGACATTGGCATCACCTTTTGCAAGACAAAATAATAGGTAGGCTCATACCTTCAAGGCCACAAATAATATATACAAGGGCAGCCAACCTAGGGATAAAAGTAGCCCCTTCGGTCAAAATGAAAAAGGTAAAAATAACAAATACTGGAAGATTGACCAACTTGCAAGGTTTTTACAAATGTGGCCAGTGTATTTGTTGCAAAACCACTAAAATTCCAAGAAATACCAAGAGGGTATCTTCCACACATAATACTTTTGTGTGGGAGATAGAACAGTTCCTCACATGTAACTCTGTTAGTGTAATTTATTTGGCCCAATGCCCGTGTTCGAGACAGTACATCGGTCGGACGAAGAGAGCCTTGAGAGTGAGGATATCTGAACATATCTCTAATATCAAGAAGGGATATGAGAAACACTCACTCTCAAGGCACTTCAAAGAAGCTCATGGACAAGACCCTTCAGGCTTGTCTTTTGTGGCGTTAGAAAAAATAGACAGGCATTGGAGGGGGGGAAACCATATTGAACGGATGTCTAGGGCAGAATCCAAGCAAATTTACAACTTTGGAAGCCTGATACCAGCTGGACTTAATGCGGAATTGGAAACTTTTGGTTTCCTGTAGAATGGGTGGTGTGCCCATCAGTCAATTGGGGATCGCATTTTGGCCGTTCATCGGTGGTGTGATCCCCTCTTGTTGATGGGCCCACTTCCCCTTTTCTCCATTTCCTTTACCATCCATTAAGTCCACACTATATTATAGAAAATACAGGACGATGTCCCTTCATATATCCAAGTTTATGAATTACTACCTTGTCTTAATACATATGTACGTGTACATTTTAGATTTTATATTTCTTTATTTTAGACTATTTTCATATTATTTTTATATCATAATAACATTGTGTTTTGGGGTCATAAGGACTAATTAAGAAGTGGCGGTTGTAATGGAATATAAAACGCACATGCGTTTTTAAAAACCGCATCAAAAACGCATGAAGATTATAGAGATCAATGATTCCAGTCCAGACTTTGTGGATTGCCTGTGATAATATAAAAGGGGATGATGTCTGATTAGGGATATAGCTACTGAGGAAGAAGACGGAAGTCTTCGAAACGCGTTTAGCGTTATATCCCTGTCTACAGCAAAATTCCGGATATGAAAATAGAGATTTAAAACATCCAAGTCATCTTTAACGATTGGAGCGCTCCACCTCTACATTGCACCTAAAGCACCTTCTCACAGAACTATCGGAAAGGAATTACCAAGTCCCGCGATATCTCTGAGGTATCACGTGTCTACTACCAGAGAGCGAGGACGCCGAGAGTGAGCGGTGTAGTAAGTGTTCAGTTCGGCGGCTGCAAATTCGCCCAGGACGCTGGAAGTGAATGACGCAGCGAGCAGGATAAACCGGACTGTCTACAATATTGATCGGAGGGTAAGCAATATCTACCCCTAACAGATTGTATATTAAGGCCGAGATTCCAACGTGCCAAAGGACCGCTGTAATAAGTGTTATACCTAGAGGAGTGATATCCTCCAGCGGCATATCTATAGACTTTCCAACTAGTGTCTGCCCTTGTTGGATCCGGAACAAATGAATATATAGACTGTGGATATTAAATAGGAGACAACAGGCTTGACGTTCTATGCCATTTAACATCTATTATCCTTAACAGGAATAATTCACATGTATCGTCACTAATATTATTATTTTTCCTAGGAGGCCCTGTTTTTATATGCTCATAATTAGAGTATTTTATTATTTTTAGAGGGGATTTGATGTATACTTTTAATTTATAAGTTGTTAAATTTTATGTGTTGCTGTCATCACTCCATTGCTGAGGAGGCAGTGAATAAACTATACGTTTGATGTGTACCATATAGCGAGTGCCAGTCGTCTCTTTACTCATCATACCATTTGTGCAAGTGACTCTGAGGGACTCCCTGCCTCCATCTGCACTGCTTACTGCCACGGTGTGTCGGGGTCTTTTGTCTCGTCTTCCTCATCGCCCTGTAGCTCCTCTAGCTGCTCCTGCTCCTCCTATCCTGTCAGCTGAGTAGGAAAACCACCCATTTGGCTACTCTTTGCCTGTTCCCCAATGTCCTCCTCCTCCTCTTACAGTTCAGCCCCACAGGACTCATGTGGCCATAAGATCGAGGCGCCACGTCTCCTGTCCCCTGACCTGCCATTGTTACCAGCATCTGTTCCAGGACATGAAGCAGTGGAATAAGGTTGTTCATTCCGTAGTCCTGGCGACTGACAAATAACGTGGCCTCCTCAAAGGGCCTGAGCAAATGGCAGGTGTCACGCATGAGTTGCCACTGGCTTACATCGAAGTTACACAGTGGAGTACTCCTATCCGCTTGCATCATCAAGAAATCGTTGATGGCCTTTCTCTGTTCGTATAGTCGGTCCAACATATCGAGGGTGGAATTCCAACAGGTGGAAACGTCACATATCAGCCTATGTTGGGGGATGCCATTCTGCTGCTGCAGCTCAAGAGGGTGTGCTTTGCTGTGTACAAGTGGCTGAAGTGCATGCAAAATTTACTGGCGATTTTTAGGATGTCTTGTGATGGGTGGAAGACTTCAGGAACAGCTTGACAACCAGATTGAACACATGTGCCATGCAGAGCGCATGGCTCAGCCTTCCTTGACGCAGCGCCGACACTATGTTTTTCCCGTTGTCGGTCAGCATGGTTCTGATTTTCAGTTGTCGCGGAGAAAGCCAGGATTCGATTTCTTGATGCATCACACGGAGCAGTTCCTCTCCTGTGTGACTCCGTTCGCCCAGGCAAACTAGGTGCAGAACAGCATGACACCGCCGAGCCCTGTACATTAGGTATGCTGGAGGGGCACTGTGACTTGTCCCTGCAGTGGAGGTTGAGAACATGGTGGAAGATGAGGAGGCAGAGGCGGACATTGTCGCAGGACCAACGGCAAGACAGCGTGGAGGCAGAAGCGGTGTGACCTGGCCAAGTTGCTGGTGTGGCTGTGCAGGAACCACATTCACCCAGTGGGCTGTAAAGGACATGTATTGTTCCTGACCGTAGTTACAGCTCCACACATCGGCGCTGCCAGGCAATTTGGCAGACACCGACAGGCTCAAGGACTGGCCCACCTTCTGTTCTACATGTGTGTGCAGGGCTGGTACTGCCTTTTTCGCAAAGAAATGACGGCTTAAGACTCTCCACCTCGGCTCGGCACAAGCCATCAGTTCTCTGAAAGGTGCAGAGTCCACCACTTGAAAAGGGAGGGACTGCAGCACCAGCAACTTGGACAAGAGCACGTTCAGCTTCTGCGCCGTAGGATGCATGCACACTGCTGTCTCTTGGCAATCGCTTCGGTGATTGATTGCTGACGGAATGACTGATGAGGAATAGAAGCAGGAACATCTGGACCATCAGAAGATGGGATTGACAGACGGCTCCCTTCGGCTGAGGTAGTGGAGCCTTGACTGGCTGAAACTGGGTGTGTTCCACTGGGTGATGTAGTGGTAGCTGCGGCAGGCTGGACCACTACAGCAGAGCCACGGTTCTCCCAGGCCACTTTATGGTGACGCTGCGTATGTTGACGCAGGGCCGTGGGGCCAACATTGGCACCCTACCCACGCTTCCCCTTCTGCCCACATATTCTACATATGGCCATGTTGACCTCCTCTGGCGGCTTCACAAAAAACTGCCAAACCGCCAAGTACATGATTTTACCCCAAACACTACTCACTGGCTGACTGCTACAGCCGCTGCTTCCGTGAACCCGTGCACCACTCCTTTCCGGGAAGGTAGGCTGCTGCAAAGCGGGTTGTCTACCCCGTGCCCGTTTGGCTCCCGACCTCCCACTGCTGCCACCCTGCTGACTCCCGGCCACGCTAGCGACTTGCTGGCTCAGCCGCTGCCTCACGGGCAAGCTGACATCCTCTTCTCCTGATGAAGAAGCCCCTTCTTCACCCGGCTCTCAAGTGTGATCGACTTCATCATAATCGAGTAGTGTCTGCACATCACTGATGTCCTCAACGATCTCTGGGTCAGCAGCCTGACTGCTCGCAACACAAGCTCCCGTGCTACTCTCCTCATCACTACTTTCCCACCTAGCGGAGGAAGCGGCAGATGTCTCCTCCAGATCTTGGCTGGGCAGTAGCTGCTGACTGTCCTCTAGTAGCTCTTCCTCTGTGAAAAGTGGAGTTGAGCCTACAGCATGTAGTACTTCTCGCGGTGATGGAAGAGAAAAGGCCAGAGGCAGGTTGAGGACAGGTGAGGGCACAGGGCCTGCTCCCAGGCCATGCCAACTAAGGGTTGTGTCTGACAAACCCACCGACTATTGGCTGGAGGTGTCTTATGTCACTTGGGATGACGTGGATGACAGAGTTAACCAATCAATAACCACTGGGTTGCTAGTCAAGACACGACTGCTAGACGACACCAGGAGCTCAGGCCTCTCGCTGCGACTCCTGCTGCCACGCTTCCTTACTCTGCTGCAACCTCTGTTTGCACCAGAAACATACAACTCCACTGTGCATAGCCTGGCACTTCTCTGCCTGACAAACTTGTAGCTGAACTAAACAAATTAAACGGAAATTAAAACACCCCTAAAAGCGACAAATATATTTGTCTTTTTGTACTGAAATAGTCCACTATTGCAGAAATAGTCCACAATTAACTGCAGAAATGCACTGAGAATATATTTTTCTTGAAGTACTGAAAAACACCCTTACACGCTTTCACCAGAAATAACTGCAGCAGTGAAATGAGAATATATATTTGTTTTTGGACTGAAATAGGCCACTATATGCTTTAACCAGAAAAAAAATTAAGAGTGAAGTGCATATATAGTTTTCTTGAAGTACTGAAATACGCCCCTATACGCTTTCAACAGAAATCACTGCAGCAGTGAACTAAGAATATATATTTCTTGTTGCACTGAAATTGGCCACTATGCACTTTGACCAGAAAAAAAATAAAGAGTAAAGTGCATATATAGTTTTCTTGAAGTACTGAACTAAGCCCCTATACGCTTTCACCAGAAATAACTACAACAGTGCAGTGCATATACATTTTTCTTTTTTTACTGAAATACGCCCCTATACGCTTTCAGAAGAAATAACTGCAACAGTGCAGTGCGTATATATTTGTTCTTTTTACTGAAATACGCCCCTATACGCTTTCAGCAGAAATAACTGCAACAGTGCGTATATATTTTTTCTTTTTACTGAAGTACACCCCTATACGCTTTCAACATAAATAACTGCAAAAGTGCAGTGCGTATATATTTTTCTTTTTTTTACTGAAATACGCCCCTATACGCTTTCAGCAGAAATAACTGCAACAGTGCAGTAAGTATATATTTTTCTTTTTTTACTGAAATACGCCCCTTTACGCTTTCAGCGGAAATAAGTGCAACAGTGCACTGCGTATATATTTTTCTTTTTTTACTGAAATACGCCCCTATATGCTTTCACCAGAAATAACTGCAACAGTGCAGTGCATATATATTTTTCCTTTTTTACTGTAATACGCCCCTATACACTTTCACCAGAAATAACTACAACAGTACAGTGCGTATATATTTTTTCTTTTTTTACTGAAATACGCCCCTATACACTTTCGCCAGAAATAACTGCAGCAGTGCAGTGCATATATATTTTTTCTGTTTTTACTGTAAAACCCCCCATACGCTTTTACCAGAAATAACTACAACAGTGCAGTGCGTATATATTTTTTCTTTTTACTGAAATACACCCCTATACGCTTTCAACAGAAATAACTGCAACAGTGCAGTGCGTACATATATTTCTTTTTTTACTGAAATACGCCCCTATAGGCTTTTAGCAGAAATAACTGCAACAGTGCACTGCGTATATACAGTATTTTTTTTTTTTTACTGAAATATGCCCCTTTACACTTTCAGCAGAAATAACTGCAACAGTGCAGTGCATATATATTTTTCAGTTTTTACTGTAATACTCCCCTATACGCTTTCAACACAAATAACTACAACAGCGCAGTGCGTATATATTTTTTCTTTTTACTGAAATACACCCCTATACACTTTCAGCAGAAATAACTGCAACAGTGTAGTGCGTGTATATTTTTCTTTTTTTACTGAAATACGCCCCTATACGCTTTCAGCAGAAATAACTGCAACAGTGCACTGCGTATATATTTTTCTTCTTTTTTACTATAATACGCCCCTATATGCTTTCACCAGAAATAACTGCAACAGTTCAGTGCGTATATAGTTTTCTTGAAGTACTGAAATACGCCCCTATACACTTTCACCAGAAATAACTGCAACAGTGCAGTGCGTATATATTTTTATTTTTTTACTGAAATACGCCACTATACGCTTTCGCCAGAAATAACTGCAACAGTGCAGTGTGTATATATTTTTCTTTTTCTACTGTAATATGCCCCTATATGCTTTCACCAGAAATAACTGCAGCAGTGCAGTGCATATATATTTTTCCTTTTTTTTACTGTAATGTGCCCCTATATGCTTTAACCAGAAATAACTGCAGCAGTGCAGTGCGTATATATTTTTCTTTTCTTACTGAAATACACCCCTATATGCTTTCAACAGAAATAACTGCAGCAATACAGTTCATATATATTTTTCTTTTTTACTGTAATACGCCCCTATATGCTTTCACCAGAAATAACTACAACAGTGCAGTGCATATATTTGTTTTTTCTTTTTTTACTGAAATACACCCCTATATAACTGCAACAGTGCAGTGCGTATACATTTTTTATTTTACTGAAATACGCCCCTATAAGCTTTCTACATAAATTACTGCAACAGTGCAGTCCGCATATATATTTCTTATTTTTACTGTAATACGCCCCTATACGCTTTCAGCAGAAATAACTGCAGCAGTGCAGTGTGTATATAGTTTTCTTAAAGTACTGAAATACGCCCATAAACGCTTTCACCAGAAAGAACTATAACAGTGCAGTGCATATATATTTTTCTTTTTTTACTGAAATACGCCACTATACGCTTTCAGCAGAAATAACTGCAACAGTGCAGTGCGTATATATTTTTCTTTTTTTACTGAAATACGCCCCTTTACGCTTTACCCAAAAATAACTGCAACAGTGGAGTGCATATATTTTTTTCTTTTTCTACTGTAATATGCCCCTATATGCTTTCACCAGAAATAACTTCAACAGTGCAGTGCGTATATATTTTTCTTTTTTTACTGTAATATACCCCTATACGCTTTCACCAGAAACAACTGCAACAGTGCATATATATATTTTTCTTTTTTTACTGAAATACACCCCTATACGCTTTCAACAGAAATAACTACAACAGTGCAGTGCGCATATATTTTTTCTTTTTTTACTGAAATACACCCCTATATAACTGCAACAGTGCAGTGCGTATACATTTTTTATTTTACTGAAATACGCCCCTATAAGCTTTCTACATAAATTACTGCAACAGTGCAGTCCGCATATATATTTCTTATTTTTACTGTAATACGCCCCTATACGCTTTCAGCAGAAATAACTGCAGCAGTGCAGTGTGTATATAGTTTTCTTAAAGTACTGAAATACGCCCATATACGCTTTCACCAGAAAGAACTATAACAGTGCAGTGCATATATATTTTTCTTTTTTTACTGAAATACGCCACTATACGCTTTCAGCAGAAATAACTGCAACAGTGCAGTGCGTATATATTTTTCTTTTTTTACTGAAATACGCCCCTTTACGCTTTAACCAGAAATAACTGCAACAGTGGAGTGCATATATTTTTTTCTTTTTCTACTGTAATATGCCCCTATATGCTTTCACCAGAAATAACTTCAACAGTGCAGTGCGTATATATTTTTCTTTTTTTACTGTAATACACCCCTATACGCTTTCACCAGAAACAACTGCAACAGTGCAGTGCATATATATATTTTTCTTTTTTTACTGAAATACACCCCTATACGCTTTCAACAGAAATAACTACAACAGTGCAGTGCGCATATATTTTTTCTTTTTTTACTGAAATACACCCCTATATAACTGCAACAGTGCAGTGCGTATAAATTTTTTTTTTTTTACTGAAATACGCCCCTATACGCTTTCTACATAAATAACTGCAACAGTGCAGTGCGTATATATATTTCTTTTTTTACTGTAATACGCCCCTATACTCTTTCAGCAGAAATAACTGCAGCAGTGCAGTGCGTATATAGTTTTCTTGAAGTACTGAAATACACCCCTATAAGCTTTCACCAGAAATAACTGCAACAGTGCAGTGCGTACATATTTTTTTTTTACTCTAATACGCCCCTATACGCTTTCAACAGAAATAACTGCAACAGTGCAGTGCGTATATATTTTTAATTTTTTTACTGAAATACGCCCCTATACACTTTCAACAGAAATAACTGCAACAGTGCAGTGCGTATATATTTTTCTTTATTTACTGAAATATGCCCCTATACGCTTTCACTAGAAATAACTGCAACAGTGCAGTGCATATATATTTTTCTTTTTTTACTGAAATACGCCACTATACGCTTTCAGCAGAAATAACTGCAACAGTGCACTGCATATATATTTTTCTTTTTTTACTGTAATATGCCCCTATATGCTTTCACCAGAAATAACTGCAACAGTTCAGTGCGTATATAGTTTTCTTGAAGTACTGAAATACGCCCCTATACGCTTTCACCAGAAATAACTGCAGCAGTGCAGTGCATATATATTTATCTTTTTTTACTGAAATACGCCCCTATACGCTTTCACCAGAAACAACTGCAACAGTGCAGTGCGTATATATATTTTTATTTTTTTACTGAAATACACCCCTATATAACTGCAACAGTGCAGTGCGTATAAATTTTTATTTTTTTACTGAAATACGCCCCTATACGCTTTTTACATAAATAACTGCAACAGTGCAGTGCGTATATATGTTTCTTTTTTTTTACTGTAATACGCCCCTATACGCTTTCAGCAGAAATGACTGCAGCAGTGCAGTGCGTATAGTTTTCTTGAAGTACTGAAATACGCCCCTATACGCTTTCACCAGAAATAACTACAACAGTGCAGTGCGTATATATATTTTCATTTTTTTACTGAAATACACCCCTATACGCTTTCACCAGAAATAACTGCAACAGTGCAGTGCGTACATATTTTTCTTTTTTTTACTGTAATACGCCCCTATACGCTTTCAACAGAAATAACTGCAACAGTGCAGTGCGTATATATTTTTTCTTTTTTTACTGAAATACCCCCCTATACACTTTCAACAGAAATAACTGCAACAGTGCAATGCATATATATTTTTCTTTTTTTACAGAATTACGCCCCTTAACGCTTTCAACAGAAATAACTGCAAGAGTGCAGTGCGTATATTTTTTTCTTTTTTTACTGTAATGCGCCCCTATACGCTTTCGCCAGAAATAACTGCAACAGTGCGTATATATTTGAGCTTTTTTTTTTTTACAAAAATATGCCCCTATATGCTTTCAGCATAAATAACTGCAACAGTACAGTGCGTATATATGTTTCTTTTTTTTACTGTAATAAGCCCCTATACGCTTTCAACAGAAATAACTGCAACAGTGCAGTGCGTATATATTTTTTCTTTTTTTACTGAAATACGCCCCTATATGCTTTCAACAGAAATAACTGCAACAGTGCAATGCGTATATATTTTTCTTTTTTTACTGAATTACGCCCCTATGCGATTTCCAGAAATAACTAACTGCAACAGTGCAATGCATATATATTTTTATTTTTTTACTGTAATGCGCCCCTATACGCTTTTACCAGAAATAACTGCAACAGTGCAGTGTGTATATATTTGATTTTTTTTTACTGAAATATGCCCCTATACGCTTTCACCAGAAATAACTGCAACAGTGCAGTGCGTATACATATATATATATTTTTTTTTTACTGTAATACCCCCCTATACGCTTTCACCAGAAATAACTGCAACAGTTCAGTGCGTATATAGTTTTCTTGAAGTACTGAAATACGCCCCTATACACTCTCACCAGAAATAACAACAGTGCAGTGCGTATATATTTTTTATTTTTTACTGAAATACACCCCTATACGCTTTCACCAGAAATAACTGCAACAGTGCAGTGCATATATATTTTTCTTTTTTTACTGAAATATGCCCCTATACGCTTTCCACTGAAATAACTGCAGCAGTGCAATACATATATATTTTTCTTTTTTTTACTGTAATACGCCCCTATATGCTTTCAACAGAAATAACTGCAACAGTGCAATGCATATATATATATTTTTTTTTTTTGGGCTGGCTGGCTGCTGAAATTCGCATTCGGTGCAAATTTTTCCTGAAATTGTAAACGAATTCCACTTCGTCAGCTTTGATTCGCTCATCTCTATTGATTATAATAGTAGTATATGCAGTGATTAAGCTTATGTTTATGTGCACCAACAGGTTCTGCATCAAACTGAGAAACTACCAAGATTATTGAGAGGTCTTGGGAACTGCATCGATACCTGGCAGTGAATCTGGCCTCCGGCTGGCAGTTGGGCCTATCCTACCTGAAGTACCTCTAGGTTAGGATGTCAGTTCCAAGATATCTCAAAATGGGGGAATTGTGAGGGATGAGAGTCCATTTTGTATAAAAATGTCGATATCTTGTGCATATGTCGAAAATTACTGAGCCAGCTGTGAAGGATGGGGGGAGGGGGGTTTCTGTGAATAAACCAAATGTTCTAGCTACAAGGCCAAGGTAAGCAGCTCCCTTGCTCCTCTTATCAGAGTTTGATGTCCAAGAAATGATTAGAATTCTGTTAGTATGGTGCGGAAGTATTGCCTTTTATGAATAATGAATTAAATCATTAGCTTCAATTTCCACCCCCTTGGTGGTGGGCCAGTTTTGTCTATGATTATCTGTAGTGTTATAAAGATGTATACTTGTATGGAATAAATGAGAGAGAATCTGATTCAGCAGTGTAAATAAATAAACATGATCAACATTGGGTGTGTCAAAGGTTGGTTGAGCCACCACTATCTTAATATTGATTCAGCAGTGTGTCTGTGTCAGCTCTCTGAGCGCTTATAAGTTCATTTCAATTGGGACCCCGACAATTATAGAGAAGGGGTTTTTGCCCCAACATCATAGAGGTCCATGATTTTAACTGTACCTCTGTCTGCCTCCATTTTTATTTTCAACCGCATGGAATAAAAATCATGGCATGTTCTAACACACTCCATATGTACCAAAGTATTCTCCCCTAGATGCATTGTTTCTAGAGTAAACTATATCTGTACACACAGAGACCAAGAAAGCATGTTCTGCAGTCTATGGAAGCTGTATGGCACTGCACTAAAGAAGCCATATAGGCTCTGGGCACTGCTGTATAGGCTCCATGCCCTGCCATACAGGGGTCTGTGCACTGCCACACAGGCTCCATGTACTCCCTTACAAACTCTGTGCACTTCCAAAAATGCCATGCGAACTGCCAAACAGGCTCCATGCACTGCTGCACAGGTTCCATGCACTGCTATACAGGGTCTGCCATTTAGGCCCCATGCACTTTCTTGCAAAGCTCTGTGCACCGCCATACAGGGTCTCCATGCACTGCCATATAGGCCCCAAGCACTATCGTTAAAGGCTCTGTGCACTGCCATAGAGAGTCCATTCCAAGACTTGCAGGCTCCATGCACTGCCACACAGACTCCAGACCCTTGAGCACTTGAGGCAGTTTCCATCCAAGCCCTACTTGTACCATGTGTCTTTCCAGTTGACCATCACGGAGATAAAAATTAATCTGACTTTGAGCAATAAACCTTCTTCTACCAATCCATTCTTGATTTTGATATCTTTATGCCGCCATTATATGGTGTCAGGTACAATAATCATTTATTTATGGCTCAATCTTTTAGCAGAACCATAAGAACATTTATATCCAGCTTTTTTAACATTAGTTTATAATAAAGTAATCAAAATATATCAGGATATAAACTGATCAAGCTACAAACTAATATCCAAGACTTGTGATCAATATCCCATCTCTGGTGCAGCACCTGGAGCATTTCTTTCCTTCGTACTTTTAATGACAAGGTTTTACTATACAAGTAAATTATGCATTCATTTCTCTGTGTTCCCTGGTGTGTAAAGCTTTCATTACACCACGCAAAGATATATTTGTAAGGTTGATTATACCCTCTAGTGGAAAAAAGAAGTCTCGGATCGAATCTGTCAATAGGCACATCAGCTTATCTACCGTTATAGCGGCTTCACTGACCTATGGTCCATGAGGAAAATCACCCATGTGCATATACCCTTTAAAGTCAGTGTTCAGTCCGAGTGATGTCTGTTCTATACTCGGACATAAACATTGCTTGTGTGAAAGCAGCCTTATTTCTCAGGATCAGTCAGGGTCCCAGAGATTCCCACGACCATCATGATATTTGACATATGCTAGTGATATATCAAAAGATTACAAGATAGGAATACTTTTTTAAGGGTTATGAAACACTTATCAACAGAAAAACACTCTTTAACCCATTTTTGTTGTAATCAAATTAAATTTTATCATTAAAATTATTTACTCTAAAAGCCATAACTAGGAATGAGCCAATCGACTTCGGATGAAACATCCGATGTCGATTTGGATAAAACTTTGTTTGAATACTGTACAGAGCGGGAGCTCTGCACGTTATTAGACTGTATTGGCTCCTATGAGACAAAGTTATTACTTTGCGAAGTCTCGCGGGACTTCGAGTAATAACTTCAGAAATTAATTTCTACTGTTAAAAACCTTTTACTGAACTCGGTTTCGGTTCCAAGTGGTATTTGCTCATCCCCAGCCATAACCTTTTCAGTTCACATAGCCATAGGAGGGCTTCTTTTGTGTGGTATAAGTTGTACTTTCTAAAGGTATTCTATAACATTCCATATGTTGCATTGGAAAGATGAAAAAAATATATATTGGATGGAATTGGAAAACAACACGTTTACTCTACTTGTCAGTATAATCACAGCAACAGCAAATTTATATAGCTATTCTTATGCTTAAATACCTAAAGCATACCTAACCTTTCAACAAACTCTGCATGAATCAATAGTACAGTGTGTGTACATGAGGAATAACACTATTTATGGCTATTATATGACTTGTATCTGGCATTTTTTGCTGTTTTACTCACATGCTGAACATCTAGTTTGCAGATCTCTAAAACAAGGTCGGTGCAAACTAGCTACCATGCACTGTACACAGAAAGTAGAAGAGAAGCTGCTTCCTAAGCTTCTCTTATTCACTCAGAAGTATGCCCCAGGGTCATGAAGGACATTACAGAGAGTTACTGACCTGTACGGTTGTGAATTTTGCATTTTTGCTGAGATATAAATCTCCAATGTAGCTGTGCAGTCTCTTTATTGTCTCTGAGTCCCATCTCACTTATACTGCTGCTCAATCCTTCCCCCTTCCCCTTTCTATAGACTTGTATTGACATGTGGAATATGATCCTTCTGTGGAGTTGCCCTGTCTTGAGATGGCATTCAAAGCATTTTCAAAGTGAAAAGCAATTAGCAGGGGGAGGTAAATATCTGATAACATGAGAACTAGATATTTCTTACTGATAAAACATATTACAAAGTTTCTTGTAGTCGCGTGTACTACTTATTTATGTAAAGTTGTATGAAAGTACAGTGACAAAATATTTTTAAAATTAAAATCTTTGTATCACCATATTCAGATACCCATAACTTTTTTTTTATATTTCCATCTATGGGCACTTTTTTGTGGTGCAGTCTCTAGTTTTTATTGATACCATTCCGGGGTATATATAGTTTTTGATCCCTTTTTATTCAATTTTTGGAACGCAAATGTAGCAAAAAACTGATTCAGCCATTTAGATTTTATTTTTTGTTACAGCGTTCACCATATGGCATAAAAACATTGGTATTTTGATTGTTTGGGGATTTTCGGCTGCGGCAATACCAGTGATCCTAATTTTTTATGTAAAATGGGGAATTAAAATTTTTCATTCAGTTTCTTTCTGTATGTTTTTACTTTATTTTTAGCATTGCAGTCTATAGGAAAATTACTGGGCTCAATAAGAACTTTTCTATCACAGGCCTAAGAGCTTTCACAAGGCTCCCTGCTGCCATAGAAACCAAATGGTTCAAGCAGGAGGGATCCATAAATGACCCCTCAGATGCCATGATTGAATGACCACAGCATCTGAGAGTTTACATATCCATAATCAGAGTTTTCTCCAATTACAGAGACCAGTGGCGGGTGTCTGCTGTGTAATACAGTAGTCACCTGCCTGCTATGGACCAGCCACCACTATATATACAGGGCACAATAGTGGCTAAGTAGTTAGCAAAGTAGCTCAGTGGTTAACACTCTAATCTCCTAGCACTGGGGTCCTGGGTTTGAAGGAGACAAGGACAACATCTTTGTGGAATCTGTGTGGATTTCCTTCCACAATTCTAAAACATACTGAATATGTTGCTGCTATGTCACAGTATAGTTTACTGTGCCACAGGTTGCTGAACGTACTCGCTTTAGTAGCTCTGGCGTACTGACTATGGTAGATTCCGTGGATGTTGGTTGCCATGAGCTATGTGTAGTTGTGGCTTCCTGTGTGTGAACTGTGGCTTTTATCTGTCTCCCTGTGTCCAAGACTAGGTAATTCCGTACACGCAGCGGTGCAGGCTTGCTGCATGCATCCTGTGTTCTGGCTATGGTGCTTCCCTTTGGCTGGTTGTGCAATGCGTGCTGGCTGCATCTTTGTGTGTGAACGTGGGCCTGTGTTTCTGATACTGTCTGTCTGTGATTATCTCTGCAGTGTTTCTTGTGTTTTCTTCTTGTGGGTTAATGTCTTGGTCTGGGTGTGGTTACTAGGTGCTATATAATCCTGCTAGATGTGGGCCTTGGGGCAGTCTGTCTCTATCTTTGCTGGGTACAGGAGCTATGCACCTGACCTGGGGTATCAGATCTGTCCTGTTTATGTGGTCACCTAGTGAGACATCAAGGTCACCTTGTCCAGTTCCGTGTCTTGTAGTGCAGCTCTGTCTGTGACCGCCATGCATCCATTCCGCATGGGTTCCAGGCATCTGCTTCTCTGCCTGTCATCACCATGCATCCGTTTCACATGGGTTCCAGACATCTGCTTGTCTCCCGTCTTGACAGCTCTGTCTGGGACTGCCATGCATCTGTTCTGTATGGGATCCAGGCATCTGTCGGTTAGTCCTTTGCTTCCTTGTATAGTATGCCAGCTTGTCTGGTTCTGGGTCTTGTTTTCTGGTTCTATTATGTCCTGTCTGAATAGTGCCCTGTGTTTGTTTGGGTTCCTGTTCGTGTGCCTGTGTTTCAGTCTGTCTTGTGTTTGTCTGCGTGCACCAATGTCAATCTCTGCAGGTAAGTGGCCAAGTGCACCAGGATCATCCTGGAGGTGTGACCAGTGAGCCCTCAGCTAAGTTCATCCCCACCATCAGGAGTTCTGTGAAGGATGTGGCTCACTGAGTCTCTGCCCTCTGGGTTTTGGCACTAAGTCAAATTGGTGCACTTGGTCCAGTGGTATTACCTGCCACTTTACCCTTACCTGCTGGTCTAGCTTCCTGTCTTGTTTGGATCTCTGTTAATAAAATACTTGTTTTTGGTCCTTGCGTTGTCTGATTAATTGCCTTGGTGTCGTATGTCTGAGAGATGTTCTAGGGATCTGTATGACCCCTGTTAGAACATGACATGCTATATAAATAATACAAGTAAATGAATGCACCAATTTTTATTGCACACTGGAACAGCCATTGGTTTTCAAGGTGACACGATTAGAGAAACAGAGACCACTTATGGGCTGGCAATGTGTTTAAAATTTTTATTTCTGAAAGTCCAACTCAGCGTTGTACGCAGACCACATAGCAGAGCTTAAATCCATCTTTAATATCATCCTGAGGATAGGCCATCAATATACTATTCCTGCACAACCTCTTTAAGTTAGCCGCATACTCAAGAAACAGCTGTTCCCCCTGACCCCCACAATACATAGAAGTGTAAGCCACTGCAAGGCACCTCTGGAAGCAACTTATCTCCCCTAGGGACAAAAGGATCAATCATGTTGAAAATGAACATTCTGGATCCTACTTTCTACTGACATTTGCCATCTCAGGCGATGCATGCTGACATGTATCTAATACATCTGTCCACCTTGATTATTATGTGACCACAATAACTTTTTGGTAGATGACTTGTCATCAACCCTGATATTTGTTATACTAAATCATTTCCTTCCTTATGTAATATATAATTCTAGGTTGTTCTGATCCTCAGTTACTTCTACTAGAAGTCAATGACTCTACAACTGGGTGATACCAGTTGGGTGTGTGTCTGACACTATCCAATCAGTGCTGCCAATGTCAGACTCTACAGGAACAGACCCCCAACTGATAACACCCAATTGCAGATTTATTAATGAATTACGAGTAGGAATAAAACAGGAATTGAACAACAGAGAGTTATAGGAATGGATGCTCCAGAATCAATATTTCATAAGGAATAAAGCAGATATATCAGGAGTGGTGACAGGCCCTCTTTATAGTGTGACAGTTCTGTATACTATAACTAGTGGGTAAAGAGCTCTAAAATGATAAGCTGCCCTTTACACCATCGACTTTGTGATTTCTGTGCCTTCATTAATACATTTCATCCTTAACTAGATTTGAGTTCTGGACAACTATTGGATCTACAGTTGTGTTCAAAATAATAGCAGTGTGCTTAAAAAAGTGAATAAAGCTCAAAATCCTTCTAATAGCTTTTATTTCCATACACACAAATGCATTAGGAACACTACACATTCTATTCCAAATCAAAACATGAAGAAAAATATATCAAATGTGTGTTGTTCCTCAAAAAAATTGGAGAAAAGTGATTAGACTGTTCAAAAAAATAGCAGTGTTTGTATTCTTCTTTACAAACTCAAACATTCACTATACAAACTGAAAAATGTTTGAAGAATTTGCTTTCCTTTGAATCAACTATTTAGTTGTACAACCATTGTTTCTGAGAACTGCTGTACATCTGTGTTGCATGGAGTCAACCACTTTCCGGCACCTGTGAACAGGTATTCCAGCCCAGGATGATTGGACTACATGCCACAGTTCTTCTCTATTTCTTGGTTTTGCCTCAGAAACTGCATTTTTTATGTCACCCCACAAGTTTTCTATTGGATTAAGATCCAGGGATTGGGCTGGCCACTCTATAATGTCAATCTTGTTGGTCTGGAACCAAGATGTTGCACATTTACTGGTGTGTTTGGGGTCGTTGTCTTGTTGGAACACCCATTTCAAGGGCATTTCCTCTTCAGCATAAGGCAACATGACCTCTTCAAGTATTCTGATGTATTCAAACTGATCCATGATCCCTGGTATGCGATAAATAGGCCCAACACCGTAGTATGAGAAACATCCCCATATCATGATGCTTGCGCCACCATGCTTCACTGTCTTCACAGTGTACTGTGGCTTGGATTCAGTGTTTGGGGGTCATCTGACAAACTGTCTCCGGCCACCATACCCAAAAAGAACAACCTTACTTTCATCAGTCCACAAAATGTCTCCTAAGGCCAGTCAATGTGCTGTTTGGAAAATTGTAACCTCTTCAGCACATGTCTTTTTTTCAACAGTGGGACTTTGCGGGGGCTTCTTGTAGACAGCTTGGCTTCACATAGGCATCTTCTAATTGTAACAGTACTCACAGGTAACTTTAGACCTTCTTTGATCTTCCTGGAGCTGATTGTGGGCCTTGCCATTTTGGCTATTCTTCTATCCATTTGAATAGTAGTTTTTCGCTTTCTTCCATGTCTTTCAGGTTTTGGTTGCCATTTTAAAGCATTTGCAATCATTTTAGCTGAGCAGCCTATCATTTTCTGCACTTTTTTATATGTTTTCCCCTCTCCAATCAACTTTTTAATCAAGGTACGCTGTTCTTCTGAACAATGTCTGGAATGACCCATTTTCCTCAGAATTTCAGAGAGAACTGCACTGTAACCAGCATGTACAACATTTGCTGCCTTCCTTCCTTAAATAAGGGCAATAATTGCCACCTTTTTTTTTCAAAGAATGAATGACCTCGCTCATTGAACTCCACACTGTTATTATTTTAAACATGCCCCTTTCAATTAGTGATTCAATTACACAGAATCATTATCATGCATATCATGACTGTTGGGTCTGTTGGATTTCTATTGCTCTACTACACCTGCTAGTAAATTATTTGCCATGTAGAAATATCATTTCTACCAAAAACATTGATTGATCAGGTTAGGGATTTCTGACTGCTATTATTTTGAACATAACTGTACATTCTGAAAGAGTACATGAAAACCTTCCACGTTCATAATTCCCCAAGATGGATCATACCATCTTCCATACAGTGTAGATCACAGATTTTATGAGAAAAGATGGTAACTCAAAATCCAAGTAAGGATTTCCAAACTCTCCATGGTATCTCTCCTGGTCAAGAATGAGCAGACAATTGCTGTGGTGCTGGGTAATACACTTATTATGTATTTATGTATGAAGCGATCAATGGGATTCCTAGAGATTGGGAAATCGACATTGGTGTCAGCACCTTTGGGATGTGCCGCTGCGACCTCCTGCTGCAATGCCTGTGCCTGCTGTGTGAGGCTGAGAGAATAATTACTTCAAGGAAATTCTCAGAGAATGAGAGGAGAACGGTGCAGAATATAAAGAAGGGGTTATATGGAGAAGAGCAGCACTGTATGAATGCAGAGACGTGGGGGCAACCGACAAAAAGCATTCTCTATACTGTAACAACAAAACTTTCTTCTGTACACTTGACTCATCTTGATAAAACTGTGTTCATACATGGGCTCTACATGTTATAGTTCTGCTCCTACGGCGTGTACCCTGACCTGTACTAGGATGAACCATAGGCTTGAAAAACCTTCAGAGGCTACAGAAAAACTAAAGATACTAAAATCCTACTAAAAATGTTATATATTGGAATATTTAATGCAATTGTCTCTCCATCACAGATGCTGGTGTTATAGCTCACAACCACCAACGACCATTTATATGGATAGGCCATCACTATCTGATTGGCAGGGATCTGACACCCTGCATCCCGCTGATCAGCTGTACTGCCAGAGCTCTGGATCTGGAAGCTGACGCCAGAACCACAGAGATCCATCGAATGTGTAGTGGACGGAACTGGTTACTGAAGTCCCATTAAAGTAAATGGAAGAGGCACTGCAGTAACCAGTTTTAGAGCCGACATCCGCTCCTGGAGCTGCTGCAGAACATGTGATCAGTGGGTTGCAGGTTGTCAGACCCTTGCCAATTAAATAATAATGGCCTATCTTGAGCTTAGGGTACTTTCACACTTGCAGCAGGACGGATCCGACAGGCTGTTCACCATGTCGGATCCGTCCTGCGGCTATTTCGCCGTGCCGCCGGACCGCCGCTCCGTCCCCATTGACTATAATGGGTACGGGGGCGGAGCTCCGGCGCAGCACGACGGTGCACGGAGAAAGGGCGCCGGACTAAAATTACTGCATGTCAGGCTTCTTAGTCTGGCGGCTTTCTCCGTGCTGTGCCGGAGCTCCGCCCCCCGTCCCCATTATAGTCAATGGGGACGGAGCGGCGGTCCGTGGGCACGGCGAAATAGCCGCAGGACGGATCCGACATGGTGAACAGCCTGTCGGATCCGTCCTGCCGCAAGTGTGAAAGTAGCCTTAAGTCATCGCTTGTACAATCCTGGCCTTCAGTCGACGGCGCTCACTGGAGCACTGCAATCTCCTCAAACAGCAGGCTGTCAGGGGTGCCAGAAGTCAGACCCCCAATAATCTAATTGGTCATCAATATTAAACGCTCAGAAAACCAAGTACTGTGACCTCACTGTGAGTTGTATCTCGGTGCATTAGAGAGACACAAATGATTCTAAGCTTTTTATATACTGACCTTGCTGCTTAAGGTGGTCATGATAGAGGGGGACCTCATTTCAATTTGTTCTATGAGGGATCATGGTTAATTGCTATATTACTGATCATGCCCAACATGCTACAGGTGACAGGACAACATTAAAGGGAATCTGTCATGTGGAACATGGTGTCTGAGCGGAAGGCAGCATGTAAGGCTACTTTCACACTAGCGTTTTTACTGGATCCGGCAGGGCTCAGCAAAAACGCTTCCGTTACTGATAATACAACCATCTGCATCCGTTATGAACAGATCCGGTTGTATTATCTTTAACATAGCCAAGACGGATCCGTCATGAACTCCATTGACAGTCAATGGGGGACGGATCCGTTTTCTATTGTGGCAGATTGTGGCAGAGAAAACTGATCCGTCCCCATTGACTTGCATTGGGGGTCATGCCGGATATGTCTTGCTTCGCATCCCAGGACGGAAAGCAAACTACAACATGTTGCGGTTTGCTCTTCGGTATGGGAACGCAACTAAATAGAATGGAATGCATTTTGGAGAATCCAGTGATTGACAGCCTCCCCTCTATGAAAAGACAGTGCTATCAGTGACTGACAGTCTTCCATCTATGACAGGGTTTCTCAATTCAGGTCTTTGGGACCCACCTACCAGTCATGTTTTCAGGATTTCTTTAGTCTTGAGCAGGTGATATAATGCATTAGGACTTACCACAGGCATTCATTCTGTGGGATATTCTCAAATCCTGATCGGTAGGTGGGTCCTGAGGACAGGAGTTGAGAAACCCTTCTCTATGAGGAGGCGGTCCTATCAGTGATTGACAGCTATCTCTGTATACAGTCAAAGAGGGAAGGCTGTCAATCACTGATAGGACCGTCTCCTCATAAAGGGAATAATAGAAAGGGGAGGAATATGTTTTTTGTGAGGTGCCGTGGTGTACGGGTCTATGCCCATAGATACTTGTATAGAGAAAACCACACACACTCAATAGGGTGAAATATGCAAAATAGATTTATTGTAGTACACTGAAAAATTGTAAAAAAAAATTGTTGAAAATTAATAGAAAATAAATTTGCAGTTGATTGCCTTAAGCAAGTATTGTCTGATGACAGATATGTGTATTACAGCTCTAAACTTTCGGTTTTGCCGTATATTGGATCGTTAATCTTGTCCAATGAGGCTGCAATTTTTTAGTGCAACGTTTCGGTCATTGTCGACCTTTATCAATCTATCGCAGAGGGATGATCGAGTGGAGTGATGGCAGTCCAAGTGTGGACGCAGTGTAGCGATGGCAGTCCAAGTGTGGACGCAGTTACGATTAAGAACTTTCTGTTCGAAACGTGTCAACTGTTCTGATGTGAAAGGATTTGTCCCTATGTGTTATTGGGTTACTACGAAATAAAGAAAAGAGCAACACAACTACTATATCATGAGTACTGGAACCATCTTTTATTATCTACGACTTGAGGACTAACCTGTTCCATGCACGAGGCATGTTTCTGGGGCTGTGGGAGAGGGACCTTTTCCTGCCAGATCGGTACATGTCGATGGACCGCGCCATTTTTGGGTGCGGTACATCGACGATGTATTTATGATCTGGCAGGGAAGCACCGAGGAGTTAGAGGAATTTTTTGTGGTATTAAATAATAATGCAAAAAATATCAAATTAACGTATAAATATAGTAAGGAATCCATTGAGTTTCTGGATGTGCAGCTAGAGAAAGGCACCGATGGATGTATAGTGACAAACGTTTTCAGGAAACCTACAGCAGTAAACTCATATTTACATGCCTCTTCATTGCATCCCCCACAGATGATTAACTCAATTCCGATTGGGCAATATTTACGGGCCCGGAGAATTTGCTCGACGGATGAAATATTTGAGCAACAAGCTAAAGTGTTAAAGGAGAGATTCACGAGTCGTGGATACAGCCAACGTGCAATCAGAAAGGCCTACAGGAGAGCAAAGACATGCTCCAGGCAGGACTTGCTATTCTCTGGAGATCAAAGGAGTAATGACAACAGGACACGATACATTACAGGATACCATGGAAGGTGGATGTAGATGAAAGATGCTTTGAGAAGATCATGGCCTGTTTTGTTGACTGATCCCATCTTGACAAAGTTTATAGCACCATATCCTATGGTAACGGCCAGACGGTCAAAAAATCTAAAAGACCACCTTGTACGCAGCCTGTTTGTAAAGCAGAATCAACCATTATTCCCAGGAATAGGAAAGCCCAAGTGGGGTTTTATCCCATGTGGAAAATGTATAGCGTGCCCAAATATGGAGAGGGCGACCTCTTTCGATGACACAACCAATACGAAAACCTTCAAAATAACCCAATGCCTCACATGCACGAGTACAGCAGTCGTGTATTATGCCAAATGTTTCTGCTCAAAAATGTATGTGGGTTTAACCACAAGAGAATTGAAGGTGAGGGTGCGAGAACATGTCAGAGATATAATGGCGACAACAGATGAAGAACATTGTGTCATGAAAAACATCAGGGGAGGTAATATAACTAAAAGACTGGGACAACTCGAGTGTAAGTGGATTTGGAAAATAAATACACTGCACCCGAGTGGCCTAAATGAATCCACTGGTTTCTCCACCTTTCTGTAGGTATGATGGGTCACATGGGTCTCCACACCCAAAAGGGGTTTAATTCTCTGTAATTTTAATTTTGTTTTAACCACCTTTTACTCCTTATCTTCTAGGGTCATCACTGATTCGACTTTGTGTCCCCACCTTGCAATTCTCAATCCGCATTTTGTATGCGCATTGGGGAATGTGATGTGGTGATTTATATATAAGTAGACAATGAGAATGGAGTAATTGACAGATCTAATATAGTATACATAGTACACGTGTTGGTTTTAATTGACCAACACGATTTTGGCTGGAGGACTCTGCCTCTGCAATTTTCTTTTTTTTGCTTTTCTCCCCCCTCTACTCCTATTGTCTCATGTATTTCTGTGCCTCTTTACCATGCGAATATGTCAATACAGTCGTCCCGCTATGTGTCTTAATTCATATAGTAAGGTAGGATGACGCCACGGGACCGCGACTCTGTTGTGCGCGTTCAAGTGATGTCATCCGGATCACGTGACTATAAGAGGATCAGGTGATCCTAGGTGGTCACGTGTTCCTTCAGATGCCGGCATCCAGGGTGTTTGTTAGATCAGTTCCGGCGCAATGCGGTGACGAATGAACCGACGAGTAACTGGTATGCAGTGATTGGCTGACATCTATATATAAACCATGTCCCTCAGTGATGACGGTACCCCCAGACGAAGCTACGCCGAAACGCGTGTTGGGGTTGGCGCCATCCTGGAGGAGACACAGTATTGGTAATTGTCCTATTTCCTGTCTGTTATGAATTTTCAGATATGCATTTTTGTGAATAATCATGTTGAAAGGATGGGGACTAGTGTCCACTGTATGTCTCCTCCAGTGATGTTGCTTTTTATCTCCTGCACCGATTCTTTTAATCATGTATGGTATTAAATTATAATGTTTTTTGTAATAAAGAATTTAATGAATACCAGCGGTCTGGCATTTGTCTATGTAGGTTATGGTTTTTTTTTATTGCCAAAGGCTTGGTTATTACTTGAATAAGTAATTATCCCATGGTTGGGGTATACAGGTCCTTCTAAAAAAATTAGCATATTGTGATAAAGTTCATTATTTTCTGTAATGTACTGATAAACATTAGACTTTCATATATTTTAGATTCATTACACACCAACTGAAGTAGTTCAAGCCTTTTATTGTTTTAATATTGATGATTTTGGCATACAGCTCATGAAAAGCGAGCTATTAACCTAATCATCTGAATCAACTAATTAACTCTAAACACCTGCAAAAGATTCCTGAGGCTTTTAAAAACTCCCAGCCTGGTTCATTACTCCAAACCGCAATCATGGGTAAGACTGCCGACCTGACTGCTGTCCAGAAGGCCATCATTGACACCCTCAAGCAAGAGGGCAAGACACAGAAAGAAATTTCTGAACGAATAGGCTGTTCCCAGAGTGCTGTATCAAGGCACCTCAGTGGGAAGTCTGTGGGAAGGAAAAAGTGCGGCAGAAAACGCTGCACAACGAGAAGAGGTGACCGGACCCTGAGGAAGATTGTGGAGAAGGACCGATTCCAGACCTTGGGGGACCTGCGGAAGCAGTGGACTGAGTCTGGAATAGAAACATCCAGAGCCACCGTGTACAGGCGTGTGCAGGAAATGGGCTACAGGTGCCGCATTCCCCAGGTCAAGCCACTTTTGAACCAGAAACAGCGGCAGAAGCGCCTGACCTGGGCTACAGAGGAGCAGCACTGGACTGTTGCTCAGTGGTCCAAAGTACTTTTTTCGGATGAAAGCAAATTTTGCATGTCATTCGGAAATCAAGGTGCTAGAGTCTGGAGGAAGACTGGGGAGAGGGAAATGCCAGTGTCAAGTACCCACAGTCAGTGATGGTCTGGGGTGCCATGTCAGCTGCTGGTGTTGGTCCACTGTGTTTTATCAAGGGCAGGGTCAATGCAGCTAGCTATCAGGAGATTCTGGAGCACTTCATACTTCCATCTGCTGAAAAGCTTTATGGAGATGAAGATTTCATTTTTCAGCACGACCTGGCACCTGCTCACAGTGCCAAAACCACTGGTAAATGGTTTACTGACCATGGTATTACTGTGCTCAATTGGCCTGCCAACTCTCCTGACCTGAACCCCATAGAGAATCTGTGGGATATTGGGAAGAGAAAGTTGAGAGACGCAAGACCCAACACTCTGGATGAGCTTAAGGCCGCTATCGAAGCATCCTGGGCCTCCATAACACCTCAGCAGTGCCACAGGCTGATTGCCTCCATGCCACGCCGCATTGAAGCAGTCATTTCTGCAAAAGGATTCCCGACCAAGTATTGAGTGCATAACTGAACATAATTATTTGAAGGTTGACTTTTTTGTATTAAAAACACTTTTCTTTTATTGGTCGGATGAAATATGCAAATTTTTTTAGTTAGGAATTTTGGGTTTTCATGAGCTGTATGCCAAAATCATCAATATTAAAACAATAAAAGGCTTGAACTACTTCAGTTGTGTGTAATGAATCTAAAATATATGAAAGTCTAATGTTTATCAGTACATTACAGAAAATAATGAACTTTATCACAATATGCTAATTTTTTTAGAAGGACCTGTATATATATTTCGGATGGTACTACGAAATAAAGAAAAGAGCAACACAACTACTATATCATGAGTACTGGAACCATATTTTATTATCTACGACTTAAGGACTAACCTGTTCCATGCACGAGGGGTTGGAAATACAAGGTGAGCTGGAAATTTCACATATGAATACTTGTCTGCAGTTTAAGGCAATCAGCTGTGAATTTATTTTCAATTAATTTTCCACTATTTAATCACAATTTTTGAGTGTACTACAATAAATCTAATTTTCATATTTTACTCTATTGAGTGTGCGTGGTTTTCTCTATACAAGTCCTCATAGAGGGAAGGCTGTCAATCACTGATAGGACCTCCTCCTTGGGTTTCTCTCATCAGAAAAATCGTTAAGTAGCTGGCTGACATTAGCGATGTGCTAATGTCAGCAGAACATAACTGTATGACTTATATCTCCCTGCCTGCCGCCGTTCGCGCTAAATAATTACTTTTATAATATGCAAATGGGCCTCTAGGTGCTAGTGAGGCATTGCTGCACCACCTAGAGGCTCAGTCCTCTCACCGTTTGGCACGCCCTTGTAAAGGCAATTGACATCCTCAGTCTCCTCCGTGCCCCGCAAATCCATTTTAGTATTAGGCACAGGCGCAGTGAGTGAAGGATGGCAGAAGGCGAGCGTCCTTCACTCATTGTGCCTAATACTATTTGCGGGGGCACGGAGGAGACCGAGGATGTCAATCACCTTTACAAGGGCGTGCCAAACGATGAGATGACGGAGCCTCTAGGTGGTGCAGCAACGCCCCACTAGCACCTAGAGGCTCATCTGCATATTATAAAAATCATTATTCAGTGATTACTAATTACTCATAGAGAAGGGTTTCTCAACTCCTGTCCTCAGGACCCACCTACCGATCAGGATTTGAGAATATCCCACAGAATGAATGCCTGTGGTAAGTCCTAATGCATTATATCACCTGCTCAAGACTAAAGAAATCCTAAAAACATGACTGGTAGGTGGGTCCCGAGGACCTGAATTGAGAAACCCTGTCATAGATGGAAGACTGTCAGTGACTGATAGCACTGTCTTTTCATAGAGGGAAGACTGTCAATCACTGTTAGGACCTCCTCCTCATAGAAGGAAAGCTGTCAATCATTGATAGGACCACCTCCTCTTAGAGGGAAGGTTGTCAATCACTCATAGGACCTCATCCTCTTAGAGGGAAGGTTGTCAATCACTGATAGGACCACCTCCTCATAGAAGGAAGGCTGTCAATCACTGATAGGACCTCCTCCTCACAGAGGTAAGGCTGTCACTCACTGATAGGACAGTCTACTCATAGAGGAAAGGTTGTCAATCACTGATAGGACCACCTCCTCATAGAAGGAAGACTGTCAATCACTGATAGGACCTCCTCCTCAAAGAGGTAAGGATGTCAGTCACTGATAGGACAGTCTCCTCATAGAGGGAAGGCTGTCAATCACTGATATGACCGCCTCCTCATAGAGCAGAGTTTCTCAACTCCTGTCCTCGGGATCCACCTACCGATCAGGATTTGAGAATATCCCACAGAATGAATACCTGTGGTAAGTCCTGATGCATGGACACTAATTATATCACCTGCTCAATACTAAGGAAATCCTGAAAACATGACTGGTAGGTGGGTCCCGAGGACCAGAGTTGAGAAACCCTGTCATAAAGGGAAGACTGTCAGTCACTGATAGCACTGTCTTTTCATAGAGGGAAGGCTGGCAATCACTGATAGGACCTCCTCTTCATAGAGGGAAGGCTGTCAATCACTGATAGGTCCTCCTCCTCCTAGAGGGAAGGCTGTCAATCACTGATAGGACTGCATCCTGATAGAGGGAAGGCTGCCACTCACTGATAGGACCTCCTCCTCATAGAGGGAAGGCTGTCAATCACTGATAGGACCTCCTCCTCATAGAGGGAAGGCTGTCAATCACTGATAGGACCACCTCCTCATAGAGGGAAGGCTGTTAATCACTGATAGGACCTCCTCAAAGAGGTAAGGCTGTCAGTCACTGATAGGACAGTCTCCTCATAGAGGGAAGGCTGTCAATCACTGATAGGATCTCCTCCTTATAGAGGAAAGGCTGTCAATCACTGATAGGACCGTCTCCTAATAGAGGAAAGGCTGCCACTCACTGATAGGACCACCTCCTCATAGAGGGAAGGCTGTCACTTACTGATAGGACCTCCTCCTCATAGAGGAAAGGCTGTCAATTACTGATAAGACCGTCTCCTCATAGAGGGAAGCCTTTCAAACACTGATATGACCGCCTCCTCATAGAGGGAAGGCTGCCAGTCACTGATAGGACCAGCTCCTCATAGAGGGAAGGCTGCCAGTCACTGATAGGACCACCTCCTCATAGAGGGAAGGCTATCAATCATTGATAGAACCACCTCCTAGTAGAGGAAAGGCTCAGTCACTGATAGGACTGCCTCCTCATAGAGGGAAGCCTCTCAAACACTGATAGGGCCATCTCCTCAGAGGGAAGGCTGTCACTCACTGATAGGACCTCCTCATAGAGGGAAGGCTGTCAATTATTGATAGAACCACCTCCTAATAGAGGGAAGGCTGTCAATCACTGATAGGACTGCCTCCTCATAGAGGTAAGGCTGTCAGTCACTGATAGAACTGTCTCTTCATAGAGCAAAGGCTCCTCATAGAGCGAGCGCTGTCAATCACTGATAGGAACACCTCCTCATAGAGGTAAGGCTTTCAGTCACTGATAGGACTGTCTCTTCATAGAGCAAAGGCTGTGAATCTGTTGATTTCCTCCTGCTCTATAACACTCTGCCTGCATTTTTAAGGTGATGAGTTCTCCTTTTGAAGAGAATCTATGTTTTTGTATAATTATAATAAGGATTTATGAAAATCAATTCTCAGATTGTTGTGATGCATTGAAGGACTGGGCAGCAACATCCCCATGTATGCAATGCCTAAGGAAAGAGAACTGAACAAGAAAGCCACATCGAAAGGAAAAAAAACTAACACCAAGGGATCAGTCCATGTATTTACTCTTCTTTATATTCCTATATTTAGAGTACGACAACTTCGCCTGCTGAACTGAATAAAATACTTATTTAGGCAGTAGTTATTGAAAGCACAATTTGTTTGAACTCCTTTAGATGGGGAGAGCTGGAGCATTTTCTACACTGAGCCCAGACTTCATGCACCATAGAGCAGCTTCTTGATGTCGGATCGAATAAAAGTTAAGAATAGACGTCTGCAGTTATCTAGATTGTAGTAGAGTATCAACACATATATAAAGCTGCCAGCCAGTTAGAGTTATCCCTACGGCTTCCAATCACTCCTTCATGTGTTCACATTTATTACAGCACCGGGGGGATGTCATAATCAATCAGCATGATGAAGTGGAAAGATGGAAGACTGGTTTAGCGTTTAGGTTGAGTGCATTTAATCCACTGGCTGATTAGCTATTTGAGGTGTGAGAGGGTAAACACTGCGAGCGCGCTGCCGAAACCAGAACACCACGATCTGACATGTTGACTTATAACGCAACCCACATGGGTATCAGTGACCTATGACAAGTTTATCCGTTCTGCAGGATATTGTATCATACAACCGAACGGAATAAATATACCAGATATTTATACTGACACCCCTGTACAGCTCAGGGGGTTTCTAAGGCTCTTCCTATTCTTAAAAATACGCAGATAAAATGTATTTATGCTTTAAGGGGTTATGAGTAATGTAAAAAATGAAAATCAGACATCATATAGTACATGACAGTCTCTTTCTAAGGGCTCATTCAGACGGTCATGATGGACTGCACATGGCCGGCAGTATGATAAAATTACTATTCTTGTCTGCAGTTGTGGACAAGAATAGAACATGCTCTATCTTTTTTGCGAGGCCACGGAACGGAACTACGGATGTGGACAGCACACCATGTGCTGTCCGCATCGTTTGCGGCCCCGTTGAAATAAATGGGCCCGCAACCGTTCCGCAAAATTGCAGAACGGATGTGGACTCATTCATACGGTCGTCTGAATGAGCCCTAACTGTTAAGCAGTGGGTGTAGAACCACTTTATCAAACAACAGATTTGACTTTGGGCTACACCTAATGTTGTTATCCTGACAGTCCCTTGGTTTTCACTCTTTACCCCCGACAGAGATCTGCTGCAGGGGAACCACCGCGCAGCGGCATTGTGGATTAGTCTCTGCATGATTGACAGTTGACCCAATAAGGGAAAGGCTGATGTCAGGGCAGGCAAAGTACATGTAATATGGTAAACAGTTTGAAGTGAGGGCAAGCAGCGAAGGGTCAATAAGGAGATCAGGAACAGGTCAGGTCAGGCAGTGAAGGATCACAATTTAGGAAAATAGGTAAAAGATGGTACAAAACCATACAGCACATCTTAGCAGAATACGAGCAGGCTAGGAACTAAAGTGGCCAGCCACAGGTTTTGCTGACCCTTTAGGTGCCTGTGGAAGCACCCTACCGACAGAGGAAGAGAGGCTTTACTGGCAAGAAGCAGCCCAAGGCCGGCGTGGAGTGACAGAGCAAGCTAGGTGGCCGGGCATGCCCGGAAGAAGGACACAGACAGAGGCATGTAAGCAGAAGAGCGGCTGTAACACTGACAACGCTAGAACCTGCCCTGTACCTCACATGGATCCAGAGCTTCCCAGAGTCATTGCTCCAATTGCTCTGCTAGATTTATTTCAGACTGGCAGCTCAGGGTGTTTGTCTTTTCCCAGGGGGGCCTGTCCTTTCTGCTCTCTCTTGGTAACTGTCAAAGCTTCTGACAGTACACACAGCTGGTGGCAGTTGGAGGATGGAACTGAGCATGTGTGACCACCTCAGCAAGGTCAACAGAAAAGTAAAGAAAATAACAAACAGTAGATCCATTTTATTGAATAACTCACTGGTTATACTAAACTATTAATTACATAAAAGTACTAAAAAGTATTTAGATCCAGGTGCTGGTTGAAAAAAAACATGGATTTTTTTCATGGGAAAACCCCTTTAATTCTGATGCCATATTGATACCTCAAAAATATTTTTCACATAGTGCCTAAATTACAAGTTTTACTGAAAATTTTCCTGCAAAAGCTATACAGTATATCAATCAGCGTCTCCTGCTCTATAAAATTCTGCCTGCAGATTGCATTGCATTTTCATAGTGACAGGTTCCCTTTAACCATGGAAGATGGTTGTTTTAAGATGATGGTACCAAAAATTTACACATTGTAGTATAGTTATTTTTTATTGGTCCTTGCCAAACTAAATCTAAAAAAACATTTGCTCTTATTTATTTATATTTTATATTTTAATGAATATATTGGGGGAGATCTGATAGCAACCAATCAGATTCCACCTTTCATTTTTCAGACCTCCTTTGGAAAAGGAAAGGTGGAAGCCAGTTTTCCTTTACATCAGTTTTTAGAAATCTTCCCCATTGTGTTGTAATGCCTCCTCCAAGCACAGGTCAGATAAGGTAATAAACTATATCTAATATATAAAGCTGAGTGTATGTATGTATGTCCGCTAAAGGAATCTCCATTTACAATAACGAAATTTGGAACATAGGTACATCAGGTGTCCGGGAAGGTTTTAGACCGGGTCTCAGCTCTCATGTACCGTTCCTGAGATATTCTCATGTAACGTTCCTGAGATATTCCCAAAAAATGCAAATGTGGCACCATCACATGACCTACAAATAGAAGCCTGCAGGTCTTTCACTCATATCCCAACTATCATACACACGGTCACATGACCCTTAGCCAACAGAGGCTCGCAGGCCGTTAGTCTCCACATACACACAGTTTTACACAAGGTTTCCATAACAACCCAGCCATTTTTCTTCACAGTTGTAGGTAGGGTGGTGTAGATGACTAAGGGAGCGGAATGCTGTGGAGGTCACAATTAAGGAGGCAGGCTGCTGTGGAGGTCACAGTTAAGGGGGTGAGGTGTTGTGGAAATCACTGTTAAGGAGATGGGGTACGGTGGAGGTCACGGTTAAAGTGGTGGGCGCTGAAGAGGTTTCTGTTAAGGGGCAGGGAATGGTGGAGGTCACAGTTAAGGGAATGGTCTGCTATGGAGGTCAGTGTTAATGGGTTGGGTGCTGTAGAGGTAACTGTTAAGGGGTGAATGTTGTGGAGGTCACATTTTAAGGGAACAGAGTTCTGTGCAGGTCACCGTTAAGGGGGCGGGTTATTGTGGAAATCACTGTTAACGAGACGGGGTACTGTGAAGGTCACAAATAAAGGGCTGGCCGCTGTGGAGGTCACTGTTAGGGGCAGTCGAAAATGGAGGTTACTGTTAAGAGGGTGGGGGACTGTGAAGGTCACTATTAAAGGGGAAGCTGCTGTGGAGGTCACTGTTACGGGTGCGGGTTAATGTGGAAATCACTGTTAAGGAGACGGGGTACTGTGGAGGTCACTAATAAAGGGACAGCCACTGTGGCGGTCACTCTTAAAGGAGATGGCACTGTGGAGGTCACTGTTAAAGAGGCAGGCACTGTGGAGGTCACTGTTAAAGAGGCAGGCACTGTGGAGGTCACTGTTAAGGGAGCAGGGGACTGTGGAGACCATTATTAAAGGGGCAGTGGGGTACTGTGAGATCACTGTTGAGGGAGCAGGGTACTGTGGCAGTCACTGTTAAAAGAGCAGTTGCTGTGGAGGTCTCTGTTAAGGGGCAGGGAACGGTGAAGGTCACAGTTAAGGGGACTGTAACCTATAGTCAGTGTTAAAGGGCTTCTGTCACCCCACTAAACATTTTTTTTTTTTTTGGTTTACTTATAATCCCTATACTGCGATTTATGCATACATAATCTAATTAATCATTTCGGCTCAGTAGATTCTGTTAAGAACGGGATCGTCCTCTGGCTAGCCCTGTCTGCTATCAAGATCTTGCGCCTGTGCTGTAACGGTATTCAGTCGGCGCAGGCGCACTGAGAGGCGGGCGCCCGCTCGGCCGCTCCATCCTCAATGCGCCTGCGCCGATGATAGATAATGGATAGACAGATAGATAGATAGATAATGCATAGAGAGATCGATAGATAGATAGATAGATAGATAGGAGATAGATAGATAGATAGATAGATAGATAATAAATAGATAGATAGATAGATAGATAGATAGATAGATAGACAGATAGAAAGACAGATAGAAAGACAGACTTCCGCATACAATTGCCTATACTGAAATGCACATAACATTCTGTGGATATAAGGGCATGCATTTCACACATATTCTACAGATGTATATAATTAGCATATCCAAAGACTCTTTGCTCATGTCTGGCCAGTGTATGTCAAAATACCTTTTATAACTATATTTAATAGCACAGTCAGCACTTTTGCAAAAAATAAAGGACTGTATGCAGTATAACATTTTTACAATGGGGGTCACTGGCTGCCATATTCATTTGTATAGTATACAGCCGGATACGACCAGGCCATACATTCAGCATATACTTTTAAAGGGTATTCCAAAATAAACTGTATTTGTCACTCCATAAGATGCACTTTTTTCCCCAAAAAGTGAGAGCTTCTATTATGGAAGTGCTCACTAGTACATAGTAGCAGCAGGGAGGTATGAGTGAAGTGCTATAAGAACAGCTGTACTGGTCTTCTCCAAGCGCTGTGTTGACTAGAGATGAGCGAATCGAAGTTGATGAAGTGGAATTCAATCCGAATTTCAGGAAAAAATTTATTCGCACAGAAGCCGAATTTCCTCACGCTTCGTGGTAACGAATCGCATTTTTTCCTAAAATGGCTGCTGCACATGTGAGGACATGGAGCAAGGAACTCTGGGAAGGTGGGATTAACCATAATGCCATGCATGCAGCCAATCAGCAGCCAGACAGCCCTGTGATGTTACAAGCCTATTAATAGCCTCAGCCATCTTGGATTCTGCCATTTTCCAGTGTACTTAGTGCAGGGAGAGATGTCAGAAGGCGCTAGGGACAGTGTTAGAAAAAACTTAATTGCGCTAAAAAAAAACTATTTACAAGTGCAAGGAAAGATTATTCAAGGTGTAGGGAAAGAATAGGGAGGAATCATTCCACAGTATTTATGTTGAACAGGGTTCAATAGGGGAGGTTACAGCCTGGGTAATAGCAACAATCCTATTACACGCTGCTGCACTGACTGGGGATCCAAATTGCCATTATACAGCTCTGTAATTCCAGCAAACCGTTCTTATTACGGTGTAAGTGCTGTTTGATACAGGCATTAACAGTGGGTATTACAAGGAAATGTTTCTACATCTTTTTTGACCTTGTGTGGTGCAGTTATATGTTCTAAAGCATTTATTGGCTTGTATTAATGGGAAAAATGGCTTATTAGCCATTGTGTGGTGAAGTGCTAAAATTACAGCCCTTTTTGTTGTGTATTAGTGGCAAAAGTAAAATATATTTGCCGTTCAGCGGTGCAGTTATCTGTTCTAAACCCTTTTGTGGCTTGTATTAGTGGAAAACGAAATAATATATTTGCCGATTAGCGGTGCAGTTATATGTTCTAAAGCATTTTGTGACGTCTATTAGTGGAAAAAGAAAAAATATATTTGTCAATTAGCGATGCAGTTATGTGTTCTAAAGCCTTTTGTGGAGTGCATTAGTGGAAAAAGAAAAAATATATTTGCCGGTCATTGGTGCAGTTATCTGTTCTAAAGCCTTTTGTGTTATGTATTAGTGGAAAAAGAAAAAATATATTTGCCGCTCAGCTGTGCAGTTATATGTTGTAAAGCTTTTTGTGGCGTGTATTAGTGGAAAAAGAAAAAATATATTTGCAGATCAGAGGTGCAGTTATATGTTCTAAAGCCTTTTGTGGCGTGTATTAGTGGAAAAATTTAAAAAATTATTTGTCGTTCAGCAGTGCAGTTATATGTTCTAAAGCCTTTTGTGTCGTGTATAAGTGGAAAAAAATAAGGGCCTATTTGCCGTTCAGCAGTGCAGTTATATGTTCTAAAGCCCTTTTTGGCGTGTATTAGTGGCACAAAAAAGTATTTGCCGTTGTGTGGTGAAGTGAGAAAATTACAGACTTTTTTCGGTTGTTTTAATTTTCTTTTATTTGATCTAACAGTATGTCAGGCAGAGAAGTGCCAGGCCCTGCACAGGGAGTGGCAGAGGCCTAAATGTTTCTGGCGCAGGCATAGGTCACAGCAGAGTAAGGGGGCGTGGTAGCAGGATTCGCAGCAAGAGGCCTGAGCTCCCGATGTAATCTAGCAGTCGTGTCTTGACCAGCAACCCAGCGGTTCTTGAATGGTTGACTCGGTCATCTATTTCGTCCCAAGTGACATCAGACATCCCCAGGCAAGAGCCGGTGGGTTCTTCGGATGCGGTGCTTAGTTGGCATGGCCCGGGAGCAAGCCCTGTGCCCCCACCTGTCCTGAACATTCCTCTGTCATTTTCAGTTCCCTCAGTGCAAGAAGTATTATATGCCGTAGGCTCGGCTCCACTTTTCAGCAAGGACGAGCTACAAGAGGACAGTCAGCAGCTACTGCCCAGCCAAGATCTGGAGATGACATGCGCCACTTCCTCCGGTAGGTGGGCAAGTAATGATGAGGAGAGTGGCGTGGGAGCTGGTGTTGCGAGTGGTCAGGCTCCTGATCATGAGACGGTTGAGGAGGACATCAGTGATGTGCAGACAGTACTCGATGATGATGATGATGTAGCTGATCGGACTTGGGAGCCGGGTGACAAAGGGGCTTCATAGTCATCAGGAGAAGAGGGTGGCAGTTTGCCTGTGAATGGAAACACAAAAGAAGGAAAAAAAAAACTGTATACGGCGCCAAATGCCTCAGAGGTAATCAGCTGCTTGTAGTTGAATGGTAAAACATGGGGTAGTTCTATTCACGGTTTTAAAATCACAGTGTTTATGTAACCAAGCAGAGTTACTTTTAAGATTGATAATAATAATAGTACATTAAAATAGTACATTAAAAAGCCCCCGTGAGAACATTTTTTCAAGTAAAAACTCACTTCACCCAGGAGGGGCAGGGTGGGATAAAGCACTTAACACCCACTCTGCTTCCTCCTGCGACTGGGTCGCCTATAGGGTTGTCTGGGGGAAAAAAATGAAGTAATCTCGAGCATACAACTGTTGAGCCCCTTTTTTACCCCCACCAACTACACCCCCAACCCGAGCCCCCGTATACAGAATCGGAAAATCACAATTCTTCAGCCCACTACCAATGACACGAAAAAGACCAATAAAAGAACAAGAGGATGCAGAGGAGGCAGACATAGACACACCAAAAAACAAAAAAACAAAGAGCTTGCGGCCTTCACCCAACAAACCCAATCAGAACGCTTAAATCCATCCCCTTCCACTAGTCCACCAAATACCAACGAAACCATCACACCAAAAACCAATGGAATCTTCAATCTCTCTAAATATCCTCTGAAACAAGAAGAACTATCACTCCTGAGTAAAGGCCTCTCTTTTTGCCCCACTTATTATCCAGACCTCTTTGAGTTATTTTTCGATCTCAATCAGTTCATCAGAAGACTAACCTTGAAAAGACACTTTTCCATCAAAAACCTCACGGACGGGGTCCATGATCTTCCAACCCACATCCCCGAGGTCACTAGTCCCACCGAATCCGAGGATGTTTGCACGGTCGTTTCTAATGAAACACACCCTGTACCTTCCAATCTAAAACCCAAATCTTCCTTTTACCCCCTAGGAAGCAGAGGACCCCACTTAGAAACTTTTTTAAATTTAGTCCTTGAAGATTTTAAAACTTTAACAAAAACTCAATCTAATAAACATCCTTTAAATCTCAAAACTTATGAGAACAGAGCCCTCAAGGCCCTAAAGAGCAATAACGACATAATTATAACAAACGCTGATAAGGGGGGAGGAGTCGTTATTATGGACCGCAGCTATTACTTAGCAGAATCCAATAGAATCTTGTCGGACAACCACTACTACAGGACCATTTCAAGCGACCCAACATCTATTTAAAAAAAAAATCTCCAGTCACTAATAGACTCAGGTTTCTCTTCCGGAATCATTAATAAAAAAGAGAAAGCATTCCTCTATAACAACCACCCCACAATAGCCCGTTTTTATTTTTTACCCAAGATGCATAAATCCCTAAAAAATCCCTAAAAAATCCCCCCGGCAGACCCATCATATCCGGCATTGACTCCCTCACATCCAATCTATCCGCCTATGTGGATACATTTTTGCAAAAATATGTCATCGAACTTCCCTCGTATCTCAGAGATTCCTCACATCTAATCAGTATACTAGATACGGTCCAATGGAAAACAAACTACCATTGGGAATCATTAGATGTGAGCTCTTTGTACAGCAATATTCAACATGATTTAGGCCTCCAAGCAATCGAACATTTTTTATTTAAGGACCGTGAAATGCCCTCAGTCCAAAAGGATTTCATTCTCAAGTCCATCCACTTCATCCTTCACCATCATTTTTTCACCTTTAATGAAAAATTCTACCTACAAACCAAGGGGACAGCAATGGGGACAAAATTTGCGCCCTCCAATGCCAATTTTTTTGTAGGCCTTTTTGAGGAAAAGCTAGGCCTCCTCTCCCATGACCAGATTATATGCTATAAAAGATACATCAATGACATTATACTGATCTGGGATGGAGGAAAAGAAAGAAATAGTCAACTTCGTCAAGGAGCTAAACACCAACAGTTGGGGCCTAGATGTCAGCTCTGAACATGACCCTCAGGAAGCTATTTTTTTAGACATACATATCAAAACCCTAGCAAACAAAATAACAACCAGAACACATTCTAAAAAAGTCGATGCGAATAGCTATCTTGAATATTCCAGCTGTCATTACTTCAAATGGAAAAACAACATTCCATTTGGCCAAATGAAAAGGATCAGAAGAAACTGCTCAAACGACCAAATAATGAGGGAACAATTAGAGATTATCAAAAACAGATTCAAAGAAAAAGGTTATCCAAAAGGACTAATCAACACCACCGCAAAAAAGGTATGCACCCTAAACCAAAAAACCACCCTCAAACCCACCCGACCGAAAATCACAACCAATGAGAAATACCAATACAACATAATTACCCATTTTAATGCTAAACATAAAAACATTAGACAGATTCTAAATAAACATTGGGGCATCCTTCTTAAAAGATCCAATCCTAAGAGACTCCCTACCCAGACAACCATCCCTCACATTCAGAAGGGCCCAAAGTCTAAAGAATCTAATTGCCCCGTCCTGCCCTAAACTAGAGATGCAAAAAATGATACTGCCATTAGGGACCACTCGGGATACAAGTAGGATAGGGATACGGAAATGCCAACTCAAAAAGTGCCTATGTTGCACCATGATCACCCATGGGACCAAAGAGTTGTCTTTTAATACACCGAAAGAGGCCCCAAACGAAATATGGAACATCAAACAAGATTTACATTGTGGTACAAAAAATTTGGTATATCTACTAACCTGTCCTTGCAAATTAAAGTATGTCGGCAGAACCACACAAACAGTCAGAGAAAGAATGAACGAGCATCGCTCCAACATCAGGCGAGGCGTTCTAACCCACAGCGTATCCCGCCACTACTCAGAAAAACATAACAGGGACCCATCATCACTTAAAGTTTCACCTATAGAACATATAACCACCTCTTATCAACAACTCTGCCAGAAGGAAATGCACTGGATCTATCGCTTCAATACACTAACACCCTTTGGACTGAATGAATCGATTGAATACTCAAATTACTAACCAGAACCTCTAAATACCATGACATCGACAACAAAATATAACTAAAGTATAAGTATATATATATATATATATATATATATATACACACAAATGAAAACAAAACCTCCCAAAAAAATTTATTATAAAGAAATGAAAAACATATCATAGGTTTTCCGAATAACATAAAAACAACTGAAAACAACTAGAAGAGAAAAAAAACTGGCAAAAAAAGCTATATGTATCACCATACCATCAATATAGATCAATATATCTAAAGACCTTCCCACTTTTGCCATATATTTCCATATGTATTTTTTGAGCATCGTACATACCAATTCATTTAATCTTATAGTGCACCATTTGCAATATAATTGTTTCCGTTTTTTATCGAGCTCCACACGACTAAACGCTCAGGTTTTACCCCTTTATATGTATACATACGTGTTCTTTTAGATATAAGAACAAGATCATATTTTTAGAGACTTACCTACAGTGAAGGAGTTTAAGCATGCATGGGATAGGCATAAGGCTATCCTTCATATAAGATAGAGCCAGGGACTATTCATAGGATTCAGATATATTGGGCAGACTAGATGGGCCAAATGGTTCTTATCTGCCGACACATTCTATGTTTCTATGTTTCTATGTTTCAGTCTGATGTTTATTTATTTTATTCTATTTTATTTTATCCGCTTATTTATTTTATTACCATTCTTTTTTTAGTTTTACCTTCTAAACATACAGTTTGCATTTTTATTTGTCCACAATTCCTGCACAATTTCTGTATAATCCATGCGTCTTTCCTTATCCTGTCCTCCATACTTTGCACACCTTGTTGTGTAGGTACATGGGCTACATATATACTAGGGAGGAGCCACATATTTTATTATATATATAAAAACACGTTATTCATTTATTTATTGCAAAAAAAACACTCCAGGTTCAAGGATAGTGGTGAATATATATTCATGCGACTTTTTTGTGTAATTTTCAATTTGCTGTATCCCCTAATTTGTGTTAATTCCCTGAATGAATCCATCTGTGCAAAATCACACCCACTCTTTCTCCCCGCTCCCCTGCCCTCCGTCCCCATATATACAGAAACACAGCCGAAATCCAACCAACACCATGCACTGTGATCACTACACATGCCCCCTATTATCACTTCAGATAACTCACCCACACTATTTCAGAAATTATACCCATCTGTTTTCGATTCGCATATATTCCGATGCGTTCCACCGTGAAACGCATACCGGAACTCAACACTAAGTCGCTCTAAGTGTGCCAAGCTGGATCGCAGTCTTAAAATGACATCACTTCCCTTCCAGCGCCAGACACCTCACTATCAAGGTTCCGGTGAGTTCCAAACTGAAACGCAAACCGGAACCCACTCAAAATCTAAGCCGGCCAACATGCGCTCCACTCTGGAACGCATACCGGAAGTGACATCACTTCCTCCTCCGCCTTTAGCGCCCTTTCTACAGCTTTTTGGCGCTCTTTTTACTGTATAAATGCTTGCAAACAAATGTGATGTATTCATGCTCCTGATGAAGGGCATCCTTGGTGACCCCGAAACGCGTTGAGCCCACCCTTACCCATACCCTGTGCTAATAAAAAGGAAATTTACCAGACGTTCCAGCTGTGACTGCCGTTTTTTCCACGGACAACCCTATAGGCGACCCAGGCGCAGAAGGAAGCAGAGTGGGTGTTATGTGCTTTATCCCATCCTGCCCCCTCCTGGGTGAAGTGAGTTTTTACTTGAAAATTTTCTATGTTCTCAGGGGGCTTTTTAATGTACTATTTTAAAGTACTATTATTATCAATCTTAAAAGTAACTCTGCTTGGTTACATAAACACTGTGATTTTAAAACCGTGAATATAACTACCCCATGTTTTACCATTCAACTACAAGCAGCTGATTACCCCTGAGGCATTTGGCGCCGTATACAGTTTTTTTTTTTTCCTTCTTCTGTGTTTCCATTCCTGTACCATGTCCACTTCAGGTTAACTCCTATCTGGACATTATACCTGTGGCAGGCTACCACCTTCTTAGCAACCAAATAAAATTAAAAAAATACACCCGAAATATATCCAGGACTCTATACTACAACCTTTCTCCTTTGGCGCCCTGCCTGGATATCCCAGACTCTCTACATCCAAAGGAGCCTGTGACTAATCCCCTCTTCTTTTTTCCCCGCATCTCTGTCTTAAGTTTGCCTGTGAGCAAGGCACTAGCGTGGCCGGAAGTCAGCAGGGTGGCAGCAGTGGGAGTTCGGGAGCCATACGTGCCCGGGGTAGACCACCCACTTCGCAGGAGCCTACCTGCCCGGGAAGTAGCGGTGCACAGGTTCACGGCGGTGTGGCAGTTTTTTGTTAAGCCGCCGGAGGAGGTGAACATGGCCATCTGTAGAATCTGTGGACAGAAGGTGAAGCGTGGCCAGGGTGCCAATGTTGGAATAAGTGCAACACCATAAAGTGGCCTGGGAAAACCGTAGTTCCCATGTGGTGGTCCAGCCTGCCGTAGCAACCGCTGCATCACCCAGTTGCGCGCACCCGGTTTCAGGCAGTAAAGGCTCTACCATCTTAGCCGAAGGGAGCTGTCTGTCCTTCCCATCATCTGTTTGTCCTGATGCTCCTGCTACTCACCCTCCTACTCCTCGTTAGTCATTCCGTCAGCAATCAATCACCGAAGTGATTGCCAAGAGACAACAGTATGTGTGCATGAATCCAACGGCGCAGAAGCTAAAAGCACTCCTGTCCAAGTTGCTGGTGCTGCAGTCCCTCCCTTTCCCAGTGGTGGACTCTGCACCTTTCAAAGAACTTATGGCTTGTGCCGAGCCGAGGTGGAGAGTCCCAAGTCATCATTTCTTTGTCAAAAAGGCAGTAACCGCCCTGCACACACATGTAAAACAGAAGGTGGGCCAGTCCTTGAGCCTGTTGGTGTCTGACAAAGTGCACGGCAAGGCTAATGTGTGGAGCTGCAACTACAGATAGGGACAATACATTTAGAGATGGCCTTGCGGTTCGCCCAGCAGTTGTTTCGCGGCGAACTTTGCGTGTTCGCGATTCGCAGAACATGCGAACATATGAAGATATTCGCGCCCGCCATATTCTTTACATTGTGAAGAACTTTGACCCATGATACATCCATCAGGTGGTACAGGACAGCTAATTGAGACATTTCAGCACATGGACATAACCCCTACCTTATAAATAAACCTGATCTGGCCGCCATTTTACATTCAGATGTTTTGCCAGTGTAGGGAGAGGTTGCTGTGTGGAGCAGGGACAGGCTGTTAGGGACACCAAACGCTAGCTAATAGGGCCACAAAAGTCCTTTTAAGGACTGGTATAGGTGTGCTATCGATAGGTGTGATACACAGAGGGGTGCGATATACTTATAATATACTTTTATAATGAGTCAAAAACACATACCAGTAGATCTATATAGTGATCACCTGGAATCAGCGGCCTAGGGGCTTACTAGGGCCATTTTTATATAGGGTAAAGTTCCGGATGGGGTCGCTCTTATCAGGGCGGGTGGTCTGTGGTTAGGCTATCAGGGCCAGAATAGCACCCCCCTGTAGGGCAATATCAGGGACAGTTCTTTGCCCACCCTGTCAATACCACATCATCATCTAGCCCAGGGATAGATGTTTTTTGCTTTCTCTCCGGGATTCATCGATGTACACTGGAACCCCCCGGATTGTGGTAGGACATATGGTTTCTGATTTGGTGCCGCCGAGCACCTGATTTAGTGCCGCCGAGCACTTGCTATTGCCTACCACATCTATGCTTTTTGCTTAACTTTAATAATTTAATTTATTTTCATTTTTAAGAGATATCTTTTCCATTCACAAGTCCGCAAAATGGGTCCGCATCCATTCTGCAATTTTGCGGAACAGGTGCAGACCCATTCATTTTCAATTGGGCCGGAATGTACTGTCCGCTTCCGTTTCCGCAAAAAAAGTTGAACATGTCCTATTCTTGTCCGCAATTGCAGAAAAGATTAGGCATTTTATAGTGTCGGCGATGTGCGGTCCGCAAATTGTGGAATGCACATTGCCGGTGTCCGTGTTTTGCGGATCAGCAAAACTCTTACAGACGTGTGAACGGACCCTCATAGTAACATTATTAAAGGTTACGTTTTATCTTCATGTATATTCTAATGGATTGCCTTCCTTGTACAATGTTATAATATACTTTCTATGTTAGAAAGTATATTATAATGCATTTGTATTGTGCGGCAGTTGTGTGCGATTCTGCTGCAATACTGCAGGTATATAGAGGGACAAGCGTTATTGGAACAAATAATTTTTACTGGAGTGATATTTTGCATTTAAAAAAATTATGAATGGAGATCGCAAATTCAAATAAAACATCTGGTGTCACTGTCCATGTTGTTGGACTATTTGTGCACTTCTAGTAATTATTTCTTGGCTGCAAATATGAGCTGAAGGTTTTTCAGGTTCGCCTGCCATTAAAATGAATGGGACCCTGCCGCAAACTTGTGGTTCGCGAACATTTGATCAGTGTTCGCGCGTTCGCGTTCGCGAACCGTCCCGGCAGATGTTTGTCCATCACTAAATACATGTTCTTTACGGCCCACTGGGTGAATGTGGTTCATGAACAGCCACACCATCAACTTGGCCAGGTGACGCCTCCACATTGTCACGCTGTTCTGCACCTCGTTTGCCTGGACGAACTGAGTCACACAGGGGAGGAACTGCTCCGTGTCCTTCATCAAGAAATCAAATCTTGGCTTTCTCTGCGACAACTCAAAATTAGAACCATGGTGACAGACAACGGGAAGAACATAGTGTCGGCACTGCATCAAGGAGGGCTGAGCCATGCGCCCTGCATGGCACACATGTTCAATCTGGTTGTCAAGTGGTTCCTGAAGTCTTCCATCCATGTGCAAAACATCCTAAAAATGGACAGGAAACTTTGCATGCACTTCAGCCACTCGTACACCGCAAAGCACACCCTCCTTGAGCTGCAGTGGCAGAACAGCATCCCCCAACATAGGCTGATATGCAATGTTTCCTTCCATTGGAATTCCACCCTCCATATGTTGGACAGACTATACGAACAGATAAAGGCCAAAAACAATTTCTTGATGATCCAAGCGGACTGGAGTACTCCCTTGTGTAACTTCGATGTCAGCCAGTGGCAGCTCATATGTGACACCAGCCATTTGCTCAGGTGCTTTGAGGAGGCCACGTTATTTGTCAGTCGCCAGGACTGCGGGATGAACAATGTAATTCCACTGCTTCATGTCCTGGAACAGATGCTGGTAAATCTGGCTGGTCAGAGGACTGGAGACATAGCGCCTAGATCTCACGGCCACATGAGCCCTGTGGGGGCTAAACTGTAGGAGGTGGAGGAGGAGAAGGACATTGGAGAACAAGCAATGTGTAGCAAAATGAGTGGTTTTTCTACACAGGTGACAGGACAGGAGGAGCAGGACCAGCCAGAGGAGCTACAGAGCGATGAGGAAGATGAGGCAGAGGACCCAGACACACCGTGGCAGTATGCAGTGGAAATGGATGCAGAGAGTCCCTCTGAGTCACTTGCACAAATGACAAGTGACAGCCGAATTGGCACAATTCTGAGGAGGGATGACTTTGGGCCTTTTTTACACCCACTGAGAGGGAGGACAAACTAACTACTATAGAGATATACTATGTAGTCAGTTGGCCCCTGCCTATCTGCGCCATCGTCCATCCTCTCGCAAGTCTGACCGGGAGGGGGCCTCTGAGCTCACGCTCAACTGTAATGGCTGCTGGGGAGGAGTGGCAGTAGCAGTACCAGCTCCATCAGCAGCAGCCTGAGTCTAAAGTGCTAATGAGCAGCTTTCTTCACCCGCATAGTGAAGAAACTAGCAGCTAGACGTAGAGCAGAACCTGAACAAGCAGGTGGTGGCATACTTAAATTTCACCCTGCCAGCCGTCATTGAAGATCAGCTGGGCGACTGGGCAGCCAAACTGGATTGGTGGCTGCAACTGTCCGAGTTTGCCCTGGAAAAGCTGTCCTACCCGGCCAGTAGTGTGGCATCAGAGCGGGTGTTAAGTGCGGCGGGGGCCATAGTTACCTTAAGAAGAACTCGCCTGTCCACCCAAAATGTGGAGAGACTGACCTTTGTCAAGATGAATCAGGCGTGGATCTGCCAGGATTTCTACCCACCAATGCCTGATGCATCAGACTAGATCATCCATGGTGCCACACCAACACTTTAACAAAAGAGACCAGTTTCTTCTGGCTACCTGCCTCAGCTACTATTCTGATGCTGCCACCCGCCTGATGCCAAACATCTGATGCCAAGTGCTATTTTCACCCACCATCTTCAGCTGTTACTCGTATTGCCCCCCACCTCCCCACTCTGTCACCTTGCCACTCTGTGGCCTCCTCATGCTGCTGCCACCTCCACACTTTGTCACCTCGCCACGCTGCAGCCTCCTGATGCTGCTGCAACCTCCACACTATGTCACCTTGCCACTCTGTGGTTTCCTAATGCTACTGCCACCTCCACACTATGTCAGCTTTCCACTCTGTGGTCTCCTGATGCTGCTTCCACCTCCACACTATGTAACCTTGCCACTCTGTGGCCCCCTGATGCTGTCACCACATCCACACTGTCATTGTGCCACTCTGTGGTCTCCTCATGCTGCTGCTACTGACACCTCCACACTCTATCATTGGGCCACACTCATGCTGTTCCCACCCTCCCCACTTCATGAGTGGGCAACTATTTTGCCTTTCAGCCTGGCTGACATAATCATTTATTTGACCCTTCTTCTGATCTGTCAGAAGGAAGGAAAAATGAGACGCACAATGGATCCTGTCTGTGTAGCAGCTGTAAGGCCTGTATGACCCCATCAGAATTGGCTTGTGATTTGGTAGCCAAAAGCAGGAGTGGGTACAAAACACGGAGGACATGCAAATATTCCATTCATGTGTCATCTCTGTTTTGGATCCACTCCTGTTTTTTTTGGGCATTAGCAATACTGATGGATTACTGACCAAATTCTGACGGACGAGTGAGGACGAATGCTCAACAGACAGGATCCGTTTTTTGGGGGTTATTGTTCTGACGGATCAGAGGGGCTCTACTTGCATAAGAGTTTAATAGAACAGGTTCTGTTGACATCTATGTGGAATCAGATGATGAAAAATGAGTACACTTCTTCTTGGCGTTAACATCGACCTGTAAGGCTGAGTTCATACTTGAGTTATTTGGTCAGTTTTGGCCCTGTGACTGCCCAGTGAAGTGTGCAGTGATTCTAAGAGCAACGCCTGTCATTTGCATGTCATACAGTATTATTTCACTACCAAAGCAGACTGCCTATGCATGTTACTGCAAGGCACAGAGTTCTACACCAATATAAAGGCTCTCTGTAGCCGTTTTTTAACAAAATTTACTGCAAATAAATTCGTATTGAACCAAATTTTTTCCCCAAAATTCGGATAACCAGCAAATCTAATCTTTGAAAAATTTGCTCATCTCTAGTCCTGACGGGCTATAGCATTAGGATGTAGTGCAGGCTCTATCACCTGATGCTTTGCAACATCAGGTCACAGTGCAGTGAGGCAACCAGAGAAACCAGGGAGCGGTGACTGCAGGAGAGAATGCTGGATCTGCCGAGTGGCTGCACTGTCTGGAGCTGGAGAGGTGAGTTACTTTATTTATGTTATGTCTGATAGCATCTGATCAGAGATCTAATGAAGAATGGGGGTCTGATCTGAGGTCTGATGGGGGTCTGAGATCTAATAATCAATGAGGGTCTGATATTGGGGCCTGATCTCAGGTCTAATAATGAATGGGGGTCTGATCTGTTTTCAGATGGGGGTCTGATCTAAGGTCTAATGAGTAATGGGGGTCTCATATGAAGTCTGATGGGAAATGAAGGTCTGATTTGTGGGTCTGATCTGAGGTCTGATGAAGATTGGGGGTGTGGTCTGAGGCCTGATGAGGATTAGGGATCTGAGTTGGTGGTCTGATTAGAGGTCTGAGGATGACTGGGAGACTGATTTACGGAACTGACGAAGACTGGGAGTCTGATCTGAGGTCTAATGAAAACATTTTTTTCTTATTTTCTTTCTCTAAATTCTAGGTGCGTCTTATGGTCCGGTGCATCTTATGGCGCAAAAAATAAGGTATTTCAAATGTTCACCATGAGCTTCTGTATACTGTAGATATAAGACAATATATATAGCATGCTACAATTACACATTCACCATAGCAATCTTTAAAGGGACACTGACAGGGCCAATAAGCATATTGAGGTATATATATGGCAGTACAGGTCTTATAATGGGTATTACAATCATATAAGTATCCCCCCTGTCCACATTATACATACAGTAAACTTAAGTTTTATAACCTGCTCCAACGGTCTTCAATCTGCCCAAGGGGCGGCGTTTCACCTCTCTTGCGCCCAGCCAGCCTCCCCCAACTGCCGCTTTGAAGCGCCGCCCAGCTCATGAATATTCAGTTTGCTGGGCGGCTTCTGCGGTCCCCCTCTCTGAAGCGCTGCGCTGAACAGTGCCCTGCGCATGCGCCGGATCTTGTGAAGTCGGGGACAGTAAGCGCCGCCCAGCGAAGTGAATGTTGATGAGCTGGGCGGCGCTTACTGTACCGGACTTCACAAGATCCGGCGCATGCGCCGGGCACTGTTAAGCACAGCGCTTCAGAGAGGGGGACCGCAGAAGCCGCCCAGCAAACTGAATATTCATGAGCTGGGCGGCGCTTCAAAGCGGCAGTTGGGGGAGGCTGGCTGGGCGCAAGAGAGGTGAAACGCCGCCCCTTGGGCAGATTGAAGACCGTTGGAGCAGGTTATAAAACTTAAGTTTACTGTATGTATAATGTGGACAGGGGGGATACTTATATGATTGTAATACCCATTATAAGACCTGTACTGCCATATATATACCTCAATATGCTTATTGGCCCTGTCAGTGTCCCTTTAAAATACATTTTTTGTTTGTCACATCCCCCCATTTTCCTCCCAAAAGAGTAATATAATGATCAAAAAACATATAAAAGGGAGTGATTGAGAGCGACCATATGCAAGAAAGAATGGGCAAACATTCATAAAAATTAATGACAGGACCGGTCGATTTCTAAACATAGATCTAGCGCAGTACGTGCAAGTTTCTGGAATAGCTTATTTCTGTATAGTGAGGACAGATGCAGGACGTCAATTTCAATCAATCACTGCAAACAGAATTTAAGTCCATGATTACCTTTATAGGCAGCGGTTTATCATCCTGAAAAGATCCCATCCAAAATTTATACAAGACAAATGACCATTTAATTTCGTTGCACTATGGCGCATTTACAGGGAATTTACTTAATTGTGATTTAAAGGCCGTTTGATGACCGTGCCCAAAAATCCGAAGACATTGCAAATGCTTAGGAGGATATATTTTGCTTTTATGATCATGCATACTAGTGCCAGCACCTACAATCCTTCAGTTCTCGTCACTATCCATCACCACGCGCTATACCGTGGCCCGTAATTAGATGATCAAATCATAACCACGCTTATTTTAAGTCGGCTTGCATAATTACATGCACATGCTAATGCCATTTTAATGGTCTTTAATGATGTAATAAGGAATAATGGATATTATTTGACAGCTACATAGCCATTAACAAAACATATTAAGAAGAAGTGTTTTTTCTATCATACACAGTGCAAGTATTTTAATCAATTCAATTTAATATTTAAACATGTGAAATTAATGGAATTCTAACATTGTGGGCTTTTTTTTGCATTTCAGTGATTTTTGTATTGAATTTTTAGGGAAACCTAAAAAGGTAACAAGTTACAATAGATAACATGACTATAGGAAGATATAATATCCACATTGTTGGAAAATGTTTATACATCCATAACAACATACACATGTAGATGACTAAATTCACTGACACATTACACAAAGAGCCAGATTTACTAAACTTATAGATGGCGTGAACTATTGGTTGGCTTAGTTTGAGACAGGACTTCATGCCAGACTTGTGGTGCAATTGCAAAACGGCATGTCTAAGGACACACCCCTTTAGGTGATTTCCTGCCCCTTCCAGATAAGCCCCACCCCCTTTTCAAGCAAGTCGGGGGAAAGATTGTGCCAAGTTGCACAAAAATTTTGCTACTTCTTAGATTCTGGGCACTGACACATAAGTAAATCATAATTCAAATGGAAAGAAGTTTTGACATAATCACATAAAGAGTTTATTTAAAGGGGTTATCCCATTATTTCATGAAATCATATAGTGCATGACAATCTCTTTCTAAGAAACTAAGAACCAGCCCTGTATATCATATGGATCCAGAGATCTCCCCATTCATTGCTCCAATTGCTCTACTAGATTTATTTCAAGTTGACAGCTTAGGGGGTGTTCTTTCTCATGGGGTGTGTCCTTTCTACTGCAGTTGGTGGCAGTTGAAGATGGAAACTGAGCACGTGTTTCCATCTCAGTGAGCAGGACAGAGAAATTAGAAAAAGAGAGAGCAGCAGATGGCGCTCTACAGATATATGTAATTGAATAACTCAGTGGCTATACTCAATTTTTAATTACATGCAATTAGAAAAGTATTCAGATGCAGTAGAATATTTTTTGTGGGACAACCGCTTTAATACAAGCAGCGGTGTAGCTATAAGGGGTGCAGAGGTAGCACTGGTCATATCTTATCCTGGTGCTGAAGGAGATCCAAAGTCCCCATTGCTACATTAGAAGACACCAGTATAATACACAGCTCTTAGTAGGTAGAAAACTGTACGGCAGATTTTTGCATTGGGGGTGCAGGACATGGCTTGTAAGAATATGGACCTCTTTGCCACAAAATGACTAAATCTAAAAAATTCTAAAGAGATCTAAATGCCTTTACCAATATATATATATATATATATATATATATATATAAATTCACGTATAAAGTGGCCAAATACCAGGTAAGGAAAAATATAGAAATGTGCTACTTACTATTAAACAAATCCTACTGTATAACAAAGGCATATAACATCAGACAGTTACAAAAAAAAAGGCATATCTGTATTAAAGCCTCAACAATAGTATAAAATCAATATAAAACGGAATCGAAACAAAATACACAAAGAAAGCGATCACCTACTGAGGTCTACCATGTAAATAATCCATACACAGTATAATACAACCTGATAAAGTACTTGTCTGTGTAACAAGTGCCTATTACACAGACCCAAATAGAGGAAATACTATCCAGTGAACAGACATTACCAGGTTCATCATAACCAGGTAAGATGTATTCAGTATACAGTGCTAATGCTGTTTCCAACTGCTTTTCACGGTTAGCTTCTTTAAGGGCATCATTTTCTTTGTGTATGCCTATCGCTGTTCCTTTTCATGTTAATTTTCTACAATTGTTGATGCACTAATAAAGATAGGTATTTTTTGAACATCTCTAGCATTTTAGGTGTGCCTTTCTTGTTTTATTTGAGAAAGTATGAGATCCGCACACCCTAGATGTTGGGCTGCTCGTGAAGGACACACGTCAATTGATTCACAGAGGAAATCCACGGCACACCATTACAATTGCTTCAATTAATGGTTTTTAATTCATGATAGTTCATACATCAACTTTTTGTTCCATCCAGAGTAATTATTTAAGCATTATAATTAATTAAGTAGTACAACCCAACGTTTCGGACAATGTCGACCTTTATCAAGGGATCTGTGACTAAGCATGTAGGAGAGATACTCTGGAGGTGTTTCTTGTTTTATTTGACTTTCTTGTAGGACTTGATATAAATATATATATATATATATATATACACTGCCTGTCGCCAAAAAAAAATTGCCACCTGGATTTAACTAAGCAAATAGTTATGAGCCTCCTATTGGATAATTACTGCATGGGCGATTATCATTCATCTGACAATAAGTTATTTAACCCCAACTGGTGCAATGAGTTGCTTCTCCTTTCTTAAACATCCATGTCAAAAGACACATCTCGTTGTCGTGGAAAAGATGTTAGTCTGTTTGAGAAGGGTCAAATCATTGGCATGCATCAAGCAGAGAAAACATCTAAGGAGATTGCAGAAACTACTATAATTGGGTTAAGAACTGTCCAACGCATTATTAAAAACTGGAAGGATAGTGGGGACCCATCATATTCGAGGAAGAAATGTGGCGGGAAAAAAATCCTGAATGATCGTGATCGGCGATCACTTAAAGGTTTGGTGAAATCAAATCGAAGAAAAACAACTGTAGAACTCAGGGCTTTGTTTAATAGTGAAAGTAAGAGCATTTCCACACGCATAATGTGAAGGGAACTCAAGGGATTGGGACTGGACAGCTGTGTAGCCGTAAGAAAACCACTAATCAGTGAGGAAAACCAGCAAAAGGCTTTAATATTGCTAGAAGCATAAAGATTGGACTCTGAAAGAATGGAAGAAGGTCATGTGGTCTGATGAGTCCAGATTTACCCTGTTGCAGAGTGATGGGCGCATCAGGATAAGAAGAGAGACAGATGAAGTGATGCACCCATCATGCCTAGTGCCTACTGTACCAGCCTGTGGGGGCAGTGCTATGATCTTGGGTTGCTGCAGTTGGTCAGGTCTAGGTTCAGCAACAGTATGTGCTCCAAGAATGAGGTCAGTGACTACCTGAACATACTGAATGACCAGGTTATTCCATCAATGGATTTTTTCTTCCCCCGAACTGGATGGACAAATGTCTTTTTTCGGCCTTATGTACTATGATACTATGTTACTATGATGGCATGGGTATATTCCAAGATGACAATGCCAGGATTCATCAGGCTCAAATTGTGAAAGTGTGGTTCAGGGAGCATGAGACATCATTTTCACACATGGATTGGCCACCACAGAGTCCAGACCTTAACCCCATTGAGATTCTTTGGGATGTGCTGGAGAAGGCTTTGCGCAGCAGTCAGACTCTACCATCATCAATGCAAGATCTTGGTGAAAAATTAATGCAACACTGGATGGAAATAAATCTTGTGACATTGCAGAAGCTTATCGAAACAATGCCACAGAGAATGCGTGCCGTAATCAAAGCTAAAGGCGGTCCAACAAAATATTAGAGTGTGTAACCTTTTTTGGTGGCAACTTTTTTTTGGGACAGGCAGTGTATAACCCCTTTGTAGCATGTAACTAGCCAGATCATTGTGTCTATGGCCCATGGGGCTGCTGTAAAGCAAGTGCTTTCTAAATGCTGTTAAGAGCAACTCAGGCAAAATGGCAGCCCCCATAATCATGTATAAAAAAGGATATGTGTTGCTATCTGGTTTAAAACTGACAGATAACATTTTTGGTTACAATGGGGCATTTTCAACTTGTATAATGATAGCATACTGCTATGATGTGCTTTCACATTATCATCGTTAGGGGGTTTGATCTCTGTGTCCCTCACCTTTCTGAAAATTAAGCACCATTTTACTTTAATGGGGTCAAACATAGTTACCTGGCCAGCAGATGGCTGGAGGGAGTTCTAAGCAAAGAAAAACACTAGAGGTGCAGCTCTGTCAAGCTCAGAATTGTTGGGGGTTGAAGAGGTCTGGACACCCAGCATCACTTGATAAACAATTGTGGCTTGTTATTTTGATGCTTCATACCCTCATTTCTTCATTGTTTCATGTTGGGGAAAGGCTATAGTCTTTCCAAACTGTGAATGTGTCAGAGTGGACCTGTCAAGAGTTAGATATATTGCTGTGAGAATTAGCTCTGACTTTGACTTCACGCATATGACCATAGTACAAATCTGTGTTGTATACTACTATGGAAATATAGCTCCATAGATCAGAACATGTAGTACCTAGGACTCCATAGTATAGAACCATGGGGACTCCTGTTGTCATACAGGGTCCATGCATAAGATATGGCTACGAACACAAGTCCTTAAAGAGGTTTTTCAGGAGTAGAATATTGATGACCTAGCCTGGATGTTGCACAAATTAATGTATTGAGCCAGGGCTTGACTTTTTGCCCAACAATGGCACTGGACTGGTTCGAATTTTTTAGGCGTCTAAGATTGAAAGCCTTTTTCTCAGTTAAGGATAATGATGTATCTGCTACACAATCTAATGTGCCCACCAATGTTTTATCATGTAAAAATTTGGAATTGAGGAACAAAAGTCATTTTGTTCTGCCACAAAATAATCATGTGGTTGAAACTTACATTGAATTTGTTAGGAAACGTATTGATCAATTAAGGGCTGAGGAAGCTCATGTGTACAGACACAATTTGCCTCAAGTAGAGAGACAGGCTATTTTTGAGCTAGAACATAACAAAGAATTGACAATTAAACCAGCTGACAAGGGGGGTGCCGTGGTCGTGATGGATACCTGCAAATATGTCAATGAGATTACCAGACAGGTAGGAGACAGCGAAGTATATGAGATGTTAACAAAGGATCCCAAGTGGGATATAGCGGATGTCATAGGGGTGATATTGGATGAAGCCCTGAGTCAAGGAATCATCGATGATGATCTGAATAGCTATTTGCGTGTGGGCCATCCTGTCACCACTGTAATATACGTATTACCAAAGATCCACAAGAGTTTGGTGGATCCCCCTGGCCGACCTATTGTGTCGGGCAGGGGTTCCATCTTTAACACTGTCTCGATCTTCCTGGAAAAATTTTTGCGGATCTACACGACCACGGCCCCCTCCTATATCAGGGATACTGGTCATTTCCTAACTAAGTTGGGGTCACTTAATATACCGGCGATTTTGTGTTGGTGAGTTTTGATGTTGTATCTCTCTATACATCTATTGACCACTCTTATGGTCTTAATGTCATTGATGTGGCTCTGGCCAGCACAGATCTCTCTCTTGGAGCGCGCCGGCTGATCTTCGCCCTTTTGGAGGTGGTCCTGAGGAGGAATTATTTCCTCTTCAGGGACACCTTCTACCAACAAAAGCGTGGTGTGGCGATGGGGTCCAATGTGGCCCCCACCTACGCAAACATCTTTATGGCAGAGGTCGAGGATCGGCTGGTGTATCGCTCTAAATTTTTTGAGAGAGTTCTGTGCTGGTGGCGCTACATCAACGACATTTTTCTGATCTGGACGGGTACCACATCGGAACTTGATGAATTTCATGCACACCTGAATTCTGGAGTCCAGGACCTGCAGTTCACTGTGACACATTCTGTCCGTGAACTGCAGTTCCTTTACGTCCGAATTCTTGTACAGGAGGGCAAAATCAAAACCGATCTATTCCAAAAACCCACAGATAAAAATACCTTATTGATGTATGACAGCAGTCATCCTCAGGGTATGGTGAACTCCCTACCATGAAGTCAATTGCTTAGGGTACGGCGTATTGTATCTGATGAAATTCAGTTTGAGCATAGGGTTGATGAAATGTGTAATAAGTTCAGTAATAGAGGATACCCTAAAAAATTGATTAAACGTACTAAACAGAAAATTGTGTCCACTGAACGTAGTTCCACCTTTATAAGAAAGCTCCAGAAGCATGATACCCCTCGGATCCCTTTTGTGTCCATCTTTGGGGGTGATAGCGGTAATATTGCTACCATCCTTAGACAAGAATGGCAGATCTTGCATAAAGGATTGCCCAATGTCATTTAATTCACAGTTCCCCCAATGATGGCCTACAAATGAAGTCCTAATTTGCGAGACAGAATTGTAAAAGCGGATATAGGGGGTAAAGATATGGAGAGACAGAAGAGATTGGCACCATTGAAGAGTGGCAATTTCCCTTGCCTTTCATGCTGCAATTGTAGTGGCATCATGAAAGGCGACGGTTTTGTGCACCCATACAGTGGCAAACTGTTTAAAATCAGAGGACACTATACATGTAGGTCCACTGATGTGGTATACATGATACAGTGCCCATGCAGTTTGATATACGTGGGGGAGACCACGATGGAATTGAGAGAATTAATAAACATAAAAGTACAATAAGAAAGGGTGCATTAGATAAACCGGTCGCATAACATTTTATTGAACATAATCATTCCATAAATCAATTAAGATTTCGTGCCATTGATAGTGTAGGATATTTGAGATGGGGTGGGGACAGAAAGAGAATCCTGAGAAGAAAGGAGCTAAAATGGATTCATACGCTTAGGTCCCTTCAACCATTTGGCCTGAACATAGAATTTAACGTCACTTCCATTGACTAGGGTGAGAAACTAATTTGTCCTCTAGGTATCGGGACATCTTGTTTTTATAATAATATGTGAAAAATAATCCTTGAGGATCCACCCCCTATTTTGTGGGGCAATCAGATATTCATAAATTCACTGACATGTTATAATTCTATGAATGTGAGTCTTTATAGAATGTATCCATAATATATGATATAGATACATATTACTTATGTTTAATTATGTACCTTCTTCCCTATTATAATCGGGGTTGTTTTATGTGATGCATTGAGATATACCTTGCAGGCTACATGATCATGCTGAGTATGCGATTATTTTTACTGATATTTGTTGGAACTGTCCCATGCGATTATTGGCTACATGGATTTAAGTCGATTTGCCTTACTTGAGTGACAGGAATGATTCCTGCGGATGCGTCCCCGTTACCATGGCACTGACGTTGCGCTGTATTGACACCGCACGTGAGGGTCCACGTGATGCGATCATCTGACGCACAAGGGCGCGTTTGGATGACGTCTGTGGACATGGCATGTGATCGCGGGCGTCATGAGTATTCGGAGATGGCCGATTGGCCACATGAACGAGCGCTGTCAGTTGCCGTGGATACGATTGATACATCTGATCAAGTAAGTGCAGCTGTGCGCGGTTGCGCACTTCACATGGGACAACGCCGACATGAACAGCATCGCCATACTGAATTCCTGACCAGGTGCAAGGTAATGAATACATGGATAGAAGTGTTTTAATGAATAGTGATTTACATTGATGATCTGAAGGGGTGTGTCTTTTTATGTGGGGTATATATACACCTATTGATGTTGATGTCATTAGGCTTGACAAAGGCTGAGTTTCAGCCGAAACGTTGCTGTTGTATTTGTCTTGAGGTCGCAATAAAAATACTGGATGATGTGAGATGCTGCCGGAGCCATTTTTGTTTCTTCGTTTATCATATGGCCTGTTGGATCAAGGGCCAACGGCGAAGCTGCTGCATTGAATTTACGCATCGACAAAAGACCGTTTAGTGCTGCTTCTACCCATATTTTATTACTATCCTGAGGATAGGTCATTAATATTGTACTCCTGGAAAACCTCTTTAATCGATTAGGTTACTTTATAACAGTGGAAAGTGTGAGAACATCCACACCAACAGCCATCAAGATCATGAACACCTAAAAAATATCAATTAGACCAGTGGTGGCAAACCTATGGCACAGGTGCCAGAGGCGGCAGTCAGAGCCCTCTCTGTGGGCACCTGCAGCCTGGAAAAAGGGTACCAATTGCACCAATATGCTTTAGACTTTTCCTACCATTCATCAGCGCAGGGCGTGCTATGAACGGCACAGGCAGCGCATTAAATGTAGGCAGGTTATTATAGCTAAATGATAATGTACATGGAAGATATACTATATTGGTATTCAGATTAAATTACTGTGTTGGCACTTTGCGATAAATAAGTGGGTTTTGAGTTGCAGTTTGGGTACTCGGTCTCTAAAAGCTTCGCCATCACTGAACTAGACTTTCCACAGAAGTAATTTGGAAGTTAACAGACTGTGACCTAACCCATAAACTGTGGTCAGTATATGTATACCAGTAGGATGGCAGGATTACCATCTTATACTGTTATAGAACTCTTAGGGGATGCCAGTGTAGAATTGAGGTTCCCTGGGCCCACCCGAGGAGGTTATTCTTGGGAACCAACCTCCATATTATCAATAAAGTATCATGAGTTTTGATTCAAAGAAATAGACCCTAGTGGCTAGTGACTGGTCCCAAAGGCAGCTCCAAATGTCTTTTTTTCCCCTGGACCTTTGGGGCCCACTATGGCCCTAAACCCTGGGCCCACCAGAGGATCCTCTGGTACTCTGACAAGCCAGTCTGAAACTGGGAAACACCCACTCAGAGGGTATGTATTGTGGATTTTCCTATGTGGAATTGTGGGTGGAATTTCCGTGGATTTGAACGGGAACAATAGAACCCATGTGGAAATGAACCTTGAATGTCGCGTTATCACAAAACTGAATCAAATCAGCTAGTAATGTACTTGATATGTACATAGGAACTATACATACACTTAGTGGAGCAATATCCAAATTTTTTATTATATTTTTGAATCGACACATAACATATGCACATTTTTATATTGATCCATGTAAATATGAATGGTGGACTTCATGTGGATGGACCCTAAAGCAGTGAAGTCATCAAACAATTGTTTGGCTGTAAGATCTTCCACAATGTCCAAAAATGGTCAGAAGTCCTATCTCCCTTGATTTAATATGCACAAACACATGGAATATAACTTCAAGTTTATTAGGAGCATTTCTTTCTTCAGATACAGGTCAAATATTAATTTACGGTATGTTTCTCTGATACTACAGCCACAATTTCCTTCGCATTGCGTGTTTAAAGGCAGACAATTGTTTCACTGAGGCCTAGCCCTTTGGCGTGATATCTTCCACTCTGCAATATTTCTCATTTAGCAATATTACATCATTAATTTTCTCCATCCTGCCTTCTGGATAAGGGTAAGTTTCCAAGCAGCGTTATTAGAAAGATGCGATGACAGTGCTAGTCTATGTTTAGCCATAGGCTAAAAAGTATTAACCATTGGTTTGGGCAGATTATTAGGGCTGTAAACAAGATTATGGCGTATAATATAATTTGTGATGCAATAATAAAAGGAAATCAGTCTCATACGAATGTACAGCCTGACATTTTTTATACTTATATAGGTCCCTTAATATCTCCTACTAACATCCAGAGCTCTTTGGTGCTACAAATGGTATTTCCGGCAAATATGTCATGAAAATAGAATTTTCCACCGACAGGATTATTAGGCCGTGTTTCGGGGGCTCGAACGCTTGTTTAGTATCGTTGTACATATGGAGGATTTATTTTATGCTTTGGATATGATGCAAGACCGTTTTAATAATCCATGATTAGAGATGAGTGAAATGATTCTAAACAAATTGAATTTAACATGAATTTTCCAAAAATTTGGGTCAAATCTGACTCCAAATTTTGGGCAAATTTTAAAAAGTTTTCAGATCAAAAGACAGGAAAGATGAACAAGGAGGATCACATACATAATCGCAGGCGGTGTATGTGTACATGCACACCAGCAGACATTTTCTGCCAAAAAGCAAAACATTTTAAGCCATTTATAAAAAAAAACATAAATTGGGTCATGTTAAAAAAAAAAAAAAATCCTACAGTTCAATTTGTTTTTAGACTGTTTATTGCCACCAGCAGCTAGCATAATGGAGTTTACAAGAGATTAGTTAAAAGGGCATTCCAGTGCAAAGAAAAGCCTTTTCCCTAGGTGGCATTTGGGGAAAATATATAACATAAACCATACTTAAAGGGGTTCTGCAGTTTGTTTAAACTAATGATCTATCCTCTGGATAGATCATCAGCATCTGACCAGTGGGGGTCCGACACCCGTGACCTCCGCCAATCAGCAGTTTGAGAAGACAGCGGTGCTCCAGCAGCGCCGCGGCCTTCTCACTGTTTACCGGTGGCCCAGTGACGTCACGACTGGTATTAACTGGCCTGGGTGGGGCTAAGCTCCATTCAAGTGAATGGAGCTTAGCCACGCCCAGTCCAGTTGATACTAGTCGTGACGTCAGTGGGCCAGCGGTAAACAGTGAGAAGGCCGCGGCACTGCTGGAGTTCTGGTGCCTTCTAAAACAGCTGATCGGGTGTCAGACCCCTGCCGGTCAGATGCTGATGATCTATCCAGAGGATAGATCATCATTTTAAACAAACTGCAGAACGCCTTTAAAGAGGACCTTTCACCTGGATATCCTTAATCTAATTATTATCCTACCTTATAGTGTGGCCCCCACTGATGTCTTTTTTTTTTTTAAAGAACCCCCCCGTTCATCCGCTGTGGCCCCTGTATCTTTTGGCGCCTCAAATGCTACTGAAGTGACTCGGTAATACTAGGCGTGGACTTGAATTTGTCCTGGGCGCGGTTATCTTCTCCCTGGCTGCGAGTGCATCCAATCAGAGCGCCCCGCTCCTAGCTAGGGAGAAGGAGCTCAAGTTCTTGCGGGAGAAGGAAGGAGCTGCAATTCTCGCGAGAACTTGAGCTCCTTCTACTTGGCTAAGAATGGGGCGCTCTGATTGGATGCTCTCACAGCCAGGGAGAAGATAATCGCACCCAGGAGAAATACACGCCTAGTAAAACGGGGGGTTCTTTAGAAAAAAAAAAGTGCCAAGACATCAGTGGGGGCCGCACTATAAGGTAGAAAAATTATTAGATTAAGGATATCCAGGTGAAAGGTCCTCTTTATAGGGGTCATTTAGGATTACAAGTATATGGCTGCCTTCTTCCAAAATAGCACCACACCTGTCTACAGGTATTACAGCTCAACCACATACACTTCAATAGAGCTGATCAGCAATATCAGACACAACCTATGGACAGGTGTTGTTTCTGGTAGAAAGCAGCCATGTTTTTTCTAATTCCTGGACAACCCCTTTGAGAAGGTGCCCAGGTTCCTCCTGCTCTCCACTTCCTGCTGACACAGCAGGAAATGGCTGTGAATCAGTCATTCATTGAGACCTGCCTCAGCTAGTGACTGGGTGATCAGCAATCCCAACCAGACAAGAGCAGGAAGTGGAGAACAGCAGAGACCCTGGTACCATCAGAACAGTAAAGGCGGAGGATGGGTGAGGTAAGTGCTGTTTCTTTTATTTTCAACATTGGCAGGCAGCCTAGGAATACTTCTTTAAATGGGTTGGTCCAACTCATACATTGGTGGCATATCGCTAGGCTATGCCACCGATGTCTGTTAGGTGCGGGTCCCTGAACAAAAAACGCAAACTGAAGGAGAAAGGACCATGCATGCACAGCCGTCCTCCCATCATTTCTATGGGAGTGTCCCACAGAAATTAATGGGAAGAGTGGCCTCCGCATCATTCACTTCTATGGGGCTGACGGAAATAGACTGAGCCAGTCCTCGGTTATTTGCCATGCTCTCATAGAAATAAATGGAGTGTGGCTGCGCATGGGTGGTCTGCTCTTCTTCACTTTGTGAGCTCTATTCTAGAGATAAGTGTGGGTCCCAGACATTGGTGACATATCCTAGTGACAAGACACCAAAGTAAGAGATGTGCCAACCCCTTTAAATCTGCAGTACTAATTTACACTTTGTACTGTAACATGAACTCCATATACTATTGTATACATGACTATGCCATAGTTAAAGGGGTTATCCGAGACTAAAAAATGTCCCCCATATGCCCGGGCCCCTCACAATGAATCTACTTACCTGATTCCCCGCTCCCTGCGCTACTCCTTGTCACCCGCGATGCTAGGGAGGCTTGTCCCCGTCCCCGCCTGCCATTGGCTGCTCCCCCCCGACACTGGATGTTTTCATCCGCGCACGGGGAGAAGCAGCAGCGGCGGTGTGGGGACCAGGAGTGGTGCAGGGAGGGGGGGGAGCGGGGTAAGTATATTCATTGTGAGGGGTCCGGGCATATGGGGGGCATTTTTTAGTCTAGAATAACCCCTTTAAAGGTTGATATACATTAAACCTTTTCTGTTCTTCCAAGGTAAAAATGCAACCGTCATATTATTTCGGATGGATTTGCATCTTACAGTATTAATACAATTCCAAATTGCTAGAATCTCTAATGCTAACCCTTTCCATACTCCTGTGGATGTTAAATGTTAGAAAATTCTGCAAGTTTCCTCTGTAATCGCACTATGATAAAGCATTATTCATCAAATAGAATATTCCTGCTAGATCCTGAGACTTTCTTCACCAAAGTTTACTTTAAATCCTGCCTGATTTTGTATTAAAGTTAGAAAACACTTCAAAATCCATATCCCACTATCTCCTCGTAACATGGTCAGCGCAATTATACTAGAAAAGGAAAGCGAAAAGCAACAAAAATGATACTGCAATGGGGAGCTGAGAGCGGAATAAAATATGAACGCGGGTAGATAATGAAACCTACCTGACATCACTAAACACATTCATCTGCTGTTTCAGGAGCACGGCCACCTCGCTTAATAATTCCAGACCCTTCTCCGCAGTCAGGGGGCTGTTAAGAGTGAGCAGAGAAAAAGCATTAGCAAAAAAATGGAACTCATCAATAGGCGAAAGGCTTAAGTCCCAAAAGAGTTATCACCTTGGCCTTTCAAGATATAAAAGCCATAGCTTGCTGTATTCCTGTCACATTGAGAGCGTGATATCTAGGGAATAGGGATCAGGTGCTTTGGAGAACATGATGAATCACCTGAATTTCCCAGCAATAGGACAAACAATATAGTGTAAATGAAATCCTCAGGAAGTGTGAGATGTCCCCAATCCATCCAAAGATGAACTGTCATATGTGTATATATACGGTATATATATATATATATATATATATCACATAAATGTCACAACATAGTATAACAGACAAAATAGATGGATAGATAGATAGATAGATAGATAGATAGATAGATGGATCAGCAACCTCTGGAACTCCAGGTGTTCTGAAACTACAAATCCCAGAATGCTCCATTCACTTTTATAGGAGTTATAAGAACTTCTGAGCATGTTTGCATGCTGGGAGTTGTAGTTTCACAGCAGCTGGAGTGCCGAAAGTTGCTGATGACTGAGATAGTAGATATGAGATAGATACATAATAGGTAGGTAGATAGATAGATAGAGCTATTAGATAGATTGATATAGATAGATATTAGATAGATAGATAGATAGATAGATAGATAGATAGATAGATAGATAATAGAGATGTAGATAGATAGATAATAGAGATGTAGATAGATAGATAGATAGAGATGTAGATAGATAGATAGATAGATAAATAGATAGACCAATTAGATAGATATTAGATAGATAGATAGATAGATAGATAGATAGAGCTATTAGATAGATTGATATAGATAGATATTAGATAGATAGATAGATAGATAGATAGATAATAGAGATGTAGATAGATAGATAATAGAGATGTAGATAGATAGATAAATAGATATATCGATTAGATGTGAGCAGTTGGCTTGATGGACAGCTATTCCTCTCTACTCCACCATACACACGCACGCTCCCCTTGGCTATGCGTGCTTATCTCTCGTGAGAACAGAGGATCAAGCAAGTTGAAGTTAAACATGTCCAATTCTTCTTTCCCTCATCCTCTGGAGCAAGGACATCCCAATACACATTAGGTGATCAGCTTCATCCACCAAATCAGCAGGTTCAGCCAACTTTCATTTAACACATATGGCCAACATATAAAGTGAAGAGGGCGTCTAAGGCAGTTCGACAGAGACTGGTGTCTAAAGGTAAGACCAGACGTACAGGTTTCCTAATGCAGTTTTGGAAACCAAAACCAGGAGTGAATAAAAAAAAAGAGAAGTCATATCTGTCCGTTATACTTTCTCTCCTTTTATGATCCACTCCTGATCAGGAGATGTAACTGTGTGACAAAACCCGTAGAGTGCCATCTGCTCATGTTGAAGGCTCCATATACCATAAAATGACATATTAGACATACAATGCATTCAGGGTCTTTCAGACCCTTACACTTTTTTCACATTATGTTACATTGCGGCCTTCTGATAAAATATATTTTTTTAAATCTAGTTTTGCCCCATCCATCTGCAATCAATTACCCATAATGAGAAAGTGAAAACAGAATTTTAGAAATGTTTGCAAATGTATTAAAAAAGAAAAGTAATATTTCTAATGGACATAAGTATTTAGACACTTTGCTATGACACTTGAAATTTATCCCTAGGAGCCTCCCATTTCTCTTGATTATCTTTGAGATGTTTCTACACGTTGACTGGAATCCACCTGTGGTAATTTCAGTTGATTGGACATGATTTGTCTATGTAAGGTCTCACAGCTGACAATGCATAGCAGTGCAAAAACCAAGCCATGAGGAGGAAAAACTGCCTATAGAGCTCACAGACAGGATTGTGGCCGCCATCATTCGTAAATGGAAGAAGTTTGGAACAACGAGGACTCTTCCTAAACTGGCTGCCCCACTAAACAAAGTAATTGCAGTAGAAGGGCTATGGTAAGAGAGGTGACTAAGAACCCAATGTCTATCTGTCAGGGTTCTAAAGATCTTGTGTGCAAATGGAAGAAACCGCCAGAAGGTCAACCATAACTCATTCGCTCCCCAATAACATCCCTACAGTGAAGCATGGTGGTGGCAGCATCATGCAATGGGGGTGTTTTTCAGCAGCTGGGAGACTGGTCAGAGGTGAGTGAAATGTGAATGGAGCAAAGTACAGAGACATTCTTAATGAAAATCTGATCCAGAGTGATCTGAACTGAGCCAAAGGTTTACCTGCTAAAAATAAAATGAACCTATGCACAAAGCCAAGAAAACACAGGAGTGGCTTAGGGAAAACTCTGTGAATCTTTTGCCAGAGCCCTGATCCCAATCAAAGATCTCTGGGGAGACCTGAAAATAGATGTCCAGAAATGACTAGAAATGACCCACAGCTCCACAGCAAATTTTTAAATGCCCCCGCCCCATCCCCCAGAAATTTCAGTGCAACCCCCTCCTCCCATTCAACCCCAATTTCTGTGGCTATTCAAGATCGCTCTCTCAGACAAGGCCTGGCAGCCGTTTCGTCCATTTCCTACAGTCTCACTGTATGTAATGTAGCTGTATAATACTGTTGAGGGGGCCCAGACAATAATATCTTTTAGTCCTCCTCCTGGGTGGGTCCCTGCTGAGTTTGGCCCCAAAGCAGCCACTTCCCCTGCTTCCTCTATAGCTACGTCCCTGCTGTCCACTGATAATCGCCATCCAACGTGACAGAGCTTAAGAGGATTTGCAGAGACGAATGGCAGAAACTCACCAAATCAAGGTGTGCAAACCTTGTGGTATCATCCCCAAGAAGACTGAAGAATGTATTATCTGCCAAAGGTGTTTTAACTAAGCACTAAGTAAAGGGTCTGAATACTTATGTCAGTGCAAGATTTAAGTTTTCCTTATCAATAAATTAGCAAACTCGCACGATTTCTATTTTTATTTTAGCCCAAGGTCGCAAAATAACAAAATGTAAGAAAAGGCACTATATACTTCTTTGAATTTTGAAATTATTTCCAACTAAACCTTGAACAAATGAAGCAACAAACCTTGAACAAATGTTTATCTCAACCCAACATTAATTTTTTGGTGCAACAAAAGTTTGTAGAAATAACATAGTAACATAATTTATAAGGCTAAATAAAAAGACATTTGTCCATCCAGTTCAGCCTGTTATCCTGCAAGGTGATCCAGAGGAAGGAAAAAAAAAAAAAACTTTGAGGTAGAAGCCAATTTTCCCCACTTTAGGGGAAAAAAATTCCCTCCCGACTCCAATCAGGCAATCAGAATAACTCCTTGGATCAACGACCCCTCTCTAGTGGCTATAGCCTGTAATATTATTACACTCCAGAAATACATCCAGGCCTCTCTTGAACTCTTTTAGTGAACTCACCATCACCACCTCCTCAGGCAGAGAGTCCCATAGTCTCACTGCTCTTACCGTAAAAAATACTTTTCTATGTTTGTGTACAAACCTTCTTTCCTCCAGATGCAGAGGATGTCCCCTCGTCACAGTCACAGTCCTGGGGATAAATAGATGATGGGAGAGATCTCTGTACTGAGCCCTGATATATTTATACATGGTTATTAGATCTCCCCTCAGTCGTCTTTTTTCTAAACTAAAAAAAACAAATTTTGATAATCTATCAGAGTACTGTAGCCCATCCATTCCAGTTATTACTTTAGTTGCACTCCTCTGAACTCTCTCCAGCTCTGCTATGTCTGCCTTGTTCACAGGAGCCCAGAACTGTACACAGTACTCCATGTGTGGTCTGACTAGTGATTTGTAAAGTGGCAGGACTATGTTCTCATCACAGGCATCTACTGTTCATTCGTTAGCATGATAGTAAAGATACAACTTCGACATATGTGTATTTTCTAAACTCAGAAATTCCTAGTTAAAGTATGAAATTCTTAATGGACGTTTCTTGAGCTTTTTCATCTCTTTTTATTTCGATTTATGGTAATGAATTAGGTATTAGTGTGACAGTACAAACAATCTGTATGTATGCTAAAAATGCTAGAAGTTGACACTAGAAACAGAACGCATGGTGAGTATATTTTATGTATTTTTAGACCTGCCTACTTAAAGTCCTCAAACCCCCCACGATTAAGGAACTGTGGATCAGTGGTTAGCGCTGTTGCCCTCTATCACTGGAGACCTGAGCCTGAATCCAACCCATGTACACAACCGCATGAAGACTTTTTCCCCCTTTGTGTGGGGATCATCTGTGTTCTCCTACACTTCTAGAATATGTACATTACTATGAAGCTGTCCCAAATCAGACAGTGAGCCCAATTGCTCCAAAACCCCCCCACCGATTATCATAAAAATGCTGATCGGCAGCACCTCTTCTTTTATAAGCAGTGGATATGCTGCCAACATAATGTAAAGTGTATGGGATCATAGCAATCGTCTGTTCCCCATGTGCTTTCTATCACCCATTTAAAGGCTGTTTAAACTAATGCTGATTGACTTGTTTTATCGACCATCGGCCCTCGTTATGACCCAGTATTGGGCCATGTAAAAGGACCCTTAGTGCTAGGTAATCAACATAAATGAATAAGGTATGCACGTATTGTAGACTTTAGGCTTATTTCACACCTGCCAGCCAGTCCAGCTGAGTGCAGTGTTTTTAGTCAGGCTGATTCTCGGCATATTTGCCAGGTAGCGGCCGGATCTCTAGTAGACCCCATTATAGCCAATGGGGTCAGACGGGAGGGCGGCAGTTTCTGGCAATGCCTGATCTGGAGACCTCCTGCAGGCTGTTCTCTACCAGAACAGTCTGTCGGTGGTCCAAGCTGCAAGTGTAAAACTAGTCTAGCTATTCAAAACCATTATCTGCTTTCCTAGGATCCTGAAGTGAACCCTAAATTTTTTTTGCCTTGTATATCCCAAATTTTCCATAAACTTAAATAATTTAATGTGAAATCAGGTTGTATTACCTGTTGTTCCTGTAGCTTGATAGTATTCACGTTATGTAAAAGACAGAAAGAATAAACTCAGCTCTGCTACATGTGTACATACATTTTCATTTGCACTTCGTATTACTCACTAGATGAACCGCTCCCCCCTTCGATGATCTTTTTTTTTTCTCCCTTCATGTTAATTAAAGCTTTTCTTTTCACACTGTTATTGTGTCAGTGGCTCCTGCCTGGCATTCCCCCATTAGACCATTATTGTTCCACCAACTCCCTGCTTGGCCCGGCATTGACAAGACAAGAATACGTTAAGGTAGGAGTGTGGAACAGCTGCAAACTCTTAATGCTCATTTACGTGTTGTTCCAGTCTCCATGGAGTTAAAAAAAGGCACAGCTGAAAGCATGGGTTATAAAATAAAGGGAATATTCTATTTATTATGTAGTTCGAGCAGAAATAAGGGGTTTATTTTTACACGCAGTGGGTGAGGAAGTGATTGCTAAGCGGAACGCAGCGGTGGAGGGTCAAATCCCAGCAGTTTGCGCACAAGCAACATGAAAAGGCATTCACTGCTTGCGGATTGACGTCACGCGTTATCTGTATGGAAGGGACGTATGGAATTAGGAAAAAATAATAAAATAGCGCCTATTCATCTACGGCCTCGGAGGTCTAACATCTAGAACTAGCAACTTTTCTGACCTACACTGTGATCTTCTAGGCTCCGTTCTCACTAAGTAGCTGCCGCAGGTAATTGCCGTGTAAACAACAGCTCTTCGGAAGCATGAAACGAGCGGCCGCCATTGCATGACGTTCTCGAGCTTTCTATCTCAATTGTCAGAATAAATATTATCTCTAAATTGAACGGTGCAGAGCTAATGGGCAATTTGGAGGAGACAAATTATGTCATTTTCCACCGCTATCCTTTTCTCTAACAAGCATTTCCCAGAGACCATTTTGTGCTGCCGCTAAGAAACACTAGAGACTAAATTGAACAAATGTAGATGTGTCTTTCCCTATAACAATACTTGTCCAAAGTGGGGGGTGGGGGGAGGACGATATCATCTCGGTTGAAAAAGTTCAGCTTAGGTCATGTAATTGAGCAGCTTGAATTCCTACAAAATGATACAACGCTCACTGTCCAGACAAACATAGACAGTGTTCTCCTAGACGAGGCCAATAAGGGATTACGGTTGCAGAGAATAAGTCCACAGATATGAAATATTGCTTGGAAAGAAGGAGATTAAAGTGTTCAAAGGGATTATCCCATGACTAATGTAAAAAATGAAAATCAGACATCATATAGTACATGACAATCTCTTTCTAACAAAGCTAGAACCAGCCCTGTACCTCACATGGATCCAGAGATCTCCCCATTCATTGCTCTGCTGGATTTATATCAAGCTGACAGCTCAAGGGGAGTGTCCTTTCTACTGCAGCTCAGGGGGCGTGTCCATGCTCTGCCTATCACAGCTCAGGGGGTGTGTCCATGCTCTGCCTATCACAGCTCAGGGGGCGTGTCCATGCTCTGCTTATCACAGCTCAGGTGGCAGTTGAAGGGTGAAACTGAGCATGTGTGTCCATCTCAGTGAGCTGGACAAAGAAATAAGAAAAAAAAAAAACAGTCGGTGGCGCTATACAACTAGATTTTATTGGATAAAATTTGGCTATGCCTAATTTTTAATTACATGCAATTACAAAAGTACTCAGATCCAGATGTAGGTGTGAAAACTGTAGGATATTTTTCATGGGACATGAGTCCTTAAGTCATCAGTATGTGATTGGTGGTGGTCTGAACCTCGGTACCCCCTCCAATCAGCTGTTTGGAGAGGACATGGCACTCTGGTGAGTGGCATGGCAATGACTGGCAGTGGCTATCCAGTGGACGGCGCTGTGCTTGGTATCGCAGCTTAGCTCCATTCATTTGAATGGGACTGAACTCCGCCTAGGCGTATGGCGATGAATGTGACGTCACTGGCCTAGGAAGCGGCTGTGATGCTCACCTCTTCAAACAGCTGATCTGTGGGGGTGGCAAGAGTTGGACCCCTACCGACCAGATACTGATGACTTATCCTGAGGAGAGTATTAAACGCTCAGGCGACCCCTTTAAACCTCTGTTAAAGATGCTCTTAATCCTATATATGTAAAATAATATAAATTAAAATAAATAATTAATAAATACCGTAAATTAAATTTAAATTTTTTTTTATAAAATAATAATGCAAGCAGAGAATATAATCAATATACTGATGAACCTGACAATCATCTTGTGGTGCCCTGTTCAATGTCCCCACATCAGTAGCAATAAGCACAATACTGGAGTAGAGGATTTCTAATCAGATGTCATCCTTAGGCCTCTTTCACACGACCGGTTTTTTTTTTCCGTTTTGCGGGCCGTTTTTTGCGGTCCGTATACAGTCCGTATACGGAACCATTCATTTCAATGGTTCCGCCAAAAAAACTGAATGTGTTCCGTATGCATTCCGTTTCCGTATTTCCGTTTTTCCGTTGAAAGATAGAACATGTCCTATATTTGGCCGCAAATAACGTTCCGTGGCTTCATTAAAGTCTATGGGTCCGCAAAAAAACGGAATGCATACGGAAATGCATCCGTATGTCTTCCGTATCCGTTCCGTTTTTTGCGGAACCATCTATTGAAAATGTTATGCCCAGCCCAATTTTTTATATGAAATTACTGTATACTGTATTTGCCATACGGAAAAACGGAACGGAACAACGGAACGGAAACGGAACCACAACGGAAGCAAAAAACGGAACAACGGATCCGTGAAAAACGGACCGCAAAACACTGAAATGGACATACTGTCGTGTGAAAGAGGCCTTATATTGTTGTTTTATGAAACTAATCCCTGTATGAATGTTCTATCACCTCCTATGGCTACGTGGAACATCCCTTTTATGAGGGGAGGTTGGTAAGAAGATGTTGAAGGTGTCAAAGGCTGAAATGTATGTATGGACTGTAGCTGATTGCCTCTGTTTGCCGGAGCCAGGGCACTTGAGTTTAGAGAAGAGGTTGCCTGTACATCATTAGGAAAAATGGCCAAAACTCTTGCCCTAAATGCAAACGTAAAGGGACATTCCAGTTTGCATCAACATCCTTCAAAATAAATCATTTATGAAGGCAGCTGTCATTTTACAATGTTCCACCATGTTGGTCCTCTCAGTAACAGCATCATATGTACTAAAAATCACATCTTATGACCATGACAGCAAATAACTTCACAGCCATATGACGCTGTGTCCAAACGTGATGCCACTCAGGGCTATATTAACCATAGGGTGCGCAAAAGCACGTGCCTAGGGCGCCGGCCAGCAGGGCGAGCAGAATCAATGGAGAAAGTATTTTTTTTTTCCATTTGTTTTCAAACTAGTGGGATGGCACTCTGCAATAAAACATCAGAGTTGACTATGGACCAGGACTTGCTCTGCATCTATTGTACTTACTACACAGGAGCTGCAGGACATCAATGCAGGATGGGGCAGAACTCAGCAAAGGACAGAAGTGGTGGAGGACCTGTGATGATGAGAAGGATTCAGTGTGAGAGCCAGAGAAATACTGGGAGTTGTAGTTCTCTAATGTTATACCCACTCCCTGCCTGGCAGGATGGAGTGATATTATTTACCTGAGACTGTATGTTAGAAGGACTGAAGGGAAAGGAGGGCCGTTATTTACATGGGACTGGGTGAGGGAATGTTATTGAAGGTGGCTGGGTGAGGGAATGCTATTTACATGGCAATGTATGTTGGAGGGGCTGGAGGAGGGAGTGATGTTGTTTACATGGGACTGTATAGTTGCAGGCAGCTGTGAGAGGGAGTGATGCTATGTACATGGGACTGTATGTTGGAGGGGGCTGGAGTGAGTAATGTTATTTACATGGGACTGTGTGTTGGAGGGGCGGAAAGAAGGGGGAGTAATGTTAATTACATAGGACTGTATTTTGGTGGGGGCTAAAAGGAGAGGAGTGATCTTTCTTACATAAGGCTGCGTGTTGGGTTTCAAAGGAGGAAAATGTTATTAACATGGGACTTTATGCTAGAGGAGTCTGTACGGAGGGGTTGATGTTTCTTACATGGGACTGTATTCCGGAGGAAGGGAAATTATGTTATTTACACTACATTTACTGGGGCATTATAATTTCTCGGGGCACTACAGGGAGAAATATAACTACAGGGGCACTGCAGGGGGCATTATAAATGCTGGCAGCACTGCAGGGGCCATTATAAATACTGGCAGCACTTCCGAATGGGGCATTATAAATACTGGGGACACTACAGGGGGCATAATTGCTGGGGCTACAACAGGGGGCATTATAAATACTGGCAGCACTGCAGGGGAGCATTATAAATACTGGCAGCACTGCAGGGGGCATTATAAATACTGGCAGCAGTGCAGGGGCCATTATAAATACTGGCAGCACTGCAGGGGGCATTATAAATACTGGCAGCAGTGCAGGGGCCATTATAAATACTGGCAGCACTTCCGAATGGGGCATTATAAATACTGGGGACACTACAGGGGGCATAATTGCTGGGGCTACAACAGGGGGCATTATAAATACTGGCAGCACTGCAGGGGAGCATTATAAATACTGGCAGCACTGCAGGGGGCATTATAAATACTGGCAGCACTGCAGGGGGCATTATAAATACTGGCAGCACTGCAGGGGCCATTATAAATACTGGCAGCACTTCCGAATGGGGCATTATAAATACTGGGGGCACTACAGGGGGCATAATTGCTGGGGCTACAACAGGGGGCATTATAAACACTGGGGGCACTTTAGGGAGTCTTATTACTAGCTATAAAAGGTAATTCAACTGTCCTGAGTAAAGGGTTGGAACACTTTTCCTTTTCAATAAATTAGCAAAGATTTCCAACATTCTGTTTTCACTTTGTCATTATGGGGTATTTAGTGAAGAATTATGGGGGGGGAAACTTACTGTTTTTAACCATTTCACATTCGGGCCATTTCCCCCTTCCTGACAGAGCCATTTGTGCAAATCTGACAGGTGTCACTTTATGTGGTAATAACTTTAAAACGCTTTTACTTATCCAGGCCATTCTGAAATTATTTTCTCGTCACATATTGTACTTCATGACAGTGGTAAAATGGAGTCCAAAAATTTCCAAATTTCAGTTTCTCTAGTTTTATAATAGATAGTAATACATCCAAAAATTGTTATTACTTTACATTCCCCATATGTCTACTTCATGTTTGGATCATTTTGTGAATGTCATTTTATTTTTTGGGGACGTTAGAAGGCTTAGAAAGAAAATCTTTAAAAAAAAATTCCGAAAAATTCCAAAACCCACTTTTTAAGGACCAGTTCAGGTCTGAGGTAACTTTGTGAGGCTTACATAATAGAAACCACTCAAAATGACCCCATTTTAGAAACTACACCCCTCAAGGTATTCAAAACTGATTTTACAAATGTTGTTAACCCTTTAGGTGTTCCACAAGAATTAATGGAAAATGGAGATGACATTTCAGAATTTCACTTTTTTGATCGCTTGGTGTTGCACTTTTATTGATGTAGGGTGACATCAATAAAATAAAATCGTTTTTATTTTATTTTTTTAATGGTGTTCACCGGAGGGGATAGGTCATGTAATATTTTTATAGAGCCATTCGTAATGGACGTGGCAATACCTAATATGTATACTTTCTTATATTTATTTAAGTTTTACATAATAATATCACTTTTGAAACAAAAATAAATAAATCATGTTTTAGTGTCTCCATAGTCTGAGTATATGACTTTTTGATCGCTTGCTATTACACTTTTTGTGATGTAAGGTGACAAAAGATGGCTTTTTTGTGGCACTGTTTCTATTTTATTTTGTTTACAGCATTCACCTTAGAGGTTAAGTCATGTGATATTTGTATAGAGCTGGTTGTTATGGACGTGGCGATACCTAATATGTCTTTTATTTATTTATTTCACTTTAACACAATAAATGTTATTTATTTATTTTTTAAGCGATTTTCTTACTTTTTGTAAGATTTAAGGTGACAAAAATGGCTTGTTATGACACAGTTTTTATTTTTTATGGTGTTTATTCAACAGGGTGGCTCATGTGATAAAGTTATAGAGCCGGTCATGACGGACGCAGAAATACCAAATATGTCTATTTTAGCTATTTTTTCTATTTTTTTTTATTACTTAATTTATATGTGACCCCAATAAGGTCATACAAGACCTCTGAGGGACATTTGACTTTTTTTTTTTCTCTATTGATTTCTCCTGTAACTGGGGCTGACAAGGTAGCCCCAGTTACAGGGAAAATACACCCCCCCAGAGAGGCTGTACAGCAGAATACAGCTCCTGCACTCTCCCGGCCCCGGTGGTCACATGACCACCGGCCGGGACAGGAAGCGCAGGTGAGCGCTGTGTATGCAGCGATCTAGAAAGCAGGGACACCTGGAAACTGTCCCTGCCTTCTCTCTGGGGTGCCCTGCTGTCAGGGACACCTGGGAACTGCAGTCTATGGAATTTTTACAGGATGTAATGCTGCCTCTGGCACGGCTTTAGATTTTGCTTTGACAGTGTTGGGATCTCTGCGATTTCACCCCAGGGGCTCCAATTAGAAAGGTAGAGGAACCCATCTCCCTCTGCTAACCCCACAGATGCTGCAGTCCCTATTGACAGCAGTACCTGAGGGGTTAAATAACCAGCATTGAAGTAATCTCTATCCCCATTAATTTTCAACAGGTGTCAGCTGTTTTACAATTGAAGAGAAAACCACGGCACTCTAGTTGCTGTTTCGTTAAATGATTATTTATTTGAAACCTTTTTTGATTTTTTTAACTTTTAACCTTCTATTAGCAGAAGGACCCGGGTTTGCATTGGTATATTTAATCTATTTCATTTAATGTTTGTGTGTATCGTTAAAAGATAGACAGTATCCACTATAACAGTGACATCTACAGTATCCCGCCCCTCTAACAGTGACCTCCACAGCGCTCTCCCTTAACAGTGACCTCCACAGCGGCAGCCCCTTTATTAATGACCTCCACAGTACTCCGTCTCGTTAACAGTAATTTCCACAATAATCCGCCCCCGTAACAGTGACCTCCACAGATGTCCATTCCCTTAAAATGTGACCACCACAACACCCCACACCTTTAACAGTGACTTTTACAGCACCTCGCCCCTTAACACTGACCTCCATAGCGGACCGTCCCATTAACTGTGACCTCAACATATCCCTGCCCCCCTTAACAAAGACCTCCAAAGCACCCGCCCCTTTAACAGTGAACTCTTCAGCATCCCGCCCCTAACATTGACCTCCACAGCAGCCCGCCCCTTTAACAGTGACATCCACAGCATCCAGCCACCTTAACAGTGACCTCCACAGCAGCCCGCCCCTTTAACAGTGACCTGCACAGCGGCCACCCCTTTATTAGTGACCTACACAGTACCCCATCTCCTTAACAGTGATTTCCACAACACCCTGTCCCCTTAACAGTGGCCTCTAGACAGTGATGTGCCTAGGGGGGTAAATTACTGTGTGGGGGCAGTGTGTGGGAAATTACTGTGTGGGGGCAGTGGGGGGTAAATTACTGTGTTAGGGGCAGTGTGGGGGAAATTACTGTGTGGGGGCAGTGTGGGGGAAATTACTGTGTGGGGGCAGTGTGGGGGAAATTACTGTGTGGGGGCAGTGAGGGGGAAATTACTGTGTGGGGGCAGTGAGGGGGAAATTACTGTGTGGGGGCAGTGTGTGGGAAATTACTGTGTGGGGTCAGTGTGGGGAAAATTACCATATGGGGACAGTGTGGGGGAAATAACTGTATGGGGGGCAGTGTGGGGCAAATTACTGTGTGGGGGCAGTGTGGGGGGAATTACTGTGTGGGGGAAATTACTGTGTGGGGGGAAGTGTGGGGGAAACTACTGTGTGGGGGCAGTGTGGGGCAAATTACTGTGTGTGGGGCAGTGTGGGGGAAATTACTGTGTGGGGGAAATTATTATATGGGGCAGTGTGGGGGAAATTACTGTGTGGGGGCAAATTACTATAGGTGAATTACTATGGGAGGCAGTGTGGGGGAAATTACTATATGGGGCAGCGTGGGGGGCATTGCTATTGGGGAGGCACTGTAGGGGCAATTCTATTATTTCTGGGGACACTATACAGGGATTATTACCTGGAACACAATAGAGGGTGTTATTATTACTGGGGACACTCTAGGGGACATTATAGTTGCTATGGACACTATAGGGACATTTGGGGTAATTTATCAAACTGGTGTAAAGTAGAACTGGCTTAGTTGCCCATAGCAGCCAATCAGATTCCACCTTTCATTTTTGACAGTTTGATAAATGACCCCAATTATGTCTACTGGGGTCACTATTTTTTCATCAGTATAGTACCTGGGGCATTGGGGGGCACAACGGGCACAGTATTGGGGGTGGCAGGAGGATGACACTGTGGAAACACCAGGATGGGGAGGTTGATGGAAAAATTTAGAACTCTTTAACGTGTCTGTGTTACAAACTCTGTAGAGAAGAGATGCGGCTGAAAGAATTTGTCATGGCGGTCTAACAGAGTTGAAGAGGAAAGAAAAGGTCTACATGACAAGAGATGTCCCTGGATGTAAGAGGTATGTGGTCAAGTATTGGGGGCGGTGCCAGAGAAAGGACCCGCCCTGGGTGCCAAACGCCCTAGGCACGCCACTGACTCTACAGCAATCTGCCCCTTAGCACTGACCTCCATAGCGGACCGTCCCTTTAACTGTGACCTCCACAGCAGCCTGCCCCTAGAGTGGCCAGTGGTCCGGTTTTAGGCCAGACAGTCTGGCTTTCAGACTCTCTGTCCTCCGTCCGGCGCAGGGCCTGGACGAACACAGGGATGTTCTTTTGAACAGCTCACTCTCAGACAGCAGCACTGTGCTGTCTAAGCATGAGCTGCAGGGAGAAAGTCACACTCCCTCCCACCCCTGCAGCTGACATAATTTGACTTTTACCTTCATTTTTTCAATCCCAGTCGGCTGTGGAGTGGGAGGGAGCATGGTCTAACCAGGTCGGGGCATGGCTTAGCAGGACCTGGGGGTGGGGTTTTTAAGTCCGTCTTTTGAGGGTGGCCTGAATGGCCACCCTACCTGTGCCCTTAACTGTGACCTTCACAGCACTGAGTTCCCTTAACAGTGTCATCCAAAGCGCCCTGCCCCTTTAAAACTGACCTACAGTAGTGAAGAAAAATGGCTGGGTTGTTTTGGAAACCTGGTGTAAAACTGTGTGTATGTGGAGACTAAGTGCCTGCGATCTTCTATTGGCTGATAAGGGTCATGTAACCGTGTGTATGGCAGTTGGGATATGAGAAAAAAGACCTGCAGGCTTCTATTGGCTAATGTAGGTCATGTGATGTGCCATATTTGCATTTTTTGGGGGAATATCTCAGGAATGGTACGCCCTAGAGAGCTGAGACCCGGTCTACACCTCATGTAGCTATGTGCTAAATTTTGTGATTGTAAATGCAACGGTGCGGGTTCCTTTAGCGGACATACATACACTCAGCTTTATATATTGGATTTGGCATCAATGTAACATTTTAACGTACACCGAACCAGCAGGATAAAGCTGAAAAAGATTTTTCCAATTTTAACATATTTACTGGTTGTCACAGTTTTCATGCTCTCCGGTTTCTTCACCATCTATTGATGGGCGTGATGAATGCATGTCCTAACTCAACTCTGATGCAAGTCTGAACCAATTACAACTCAGGTGACACTTTGTAAAAATCAATTTCAGGTATTCACCTGCGAAGGTCAGCGAAGATTACTAAAATTTAGAAAGGCCCCCTTAATGTAGTAATGGAGCAGAATGGATGGGAATTAACTCCCCAGGGCTATTAGAGGAAAAAAGATCTAGATGTGTCATATGGAATTCACATCAAAATACGCCCCTATTTCCTTGTCTGCTGCACAGACTTAGCAAGAAATCAGAGGTGACAGGCTAAACTGATCCAGGTTACATGATACTTTCATACAAATTAGATATTGGATTAGGCAATGTGCACAAACAGTGTAGAGTCATAACAAGCATGGACGCAGCGAGGGACATTGAGATATATTATTTTGTACACATTCTAAATGAGGGGAAATGCTTACCAAGAAGATCCAATTTTATTCTAATTTAAGAGAAAATACAAGCATGCAGCTGAAATTAAAATCTAAGGGGGTGATTTGTCATCTCCGTGTGCCAGAAAAGTGGTGGAAAAATTGCAAACAGCATGTTCGTGACTTTTTACATGTCACTTGCAACAAATTTTTATCAAAAGGGGCAATTCTGCACTGTCTTCTGCACTTTCTGAAAAGGGGTGTGGTGAGGGAGGGGAGTGCGCAAGTCGGGGGGGGGGGGGGTCATCACATTTATCTTAATTTGCACTGGTTTTCCTTCAGAACTGCCATAAATTTCACGGTGCGGTGCGCATAATTCGTGTTGCATTATAAATTAGTCACATCCTCCGGCAATGCAGGAGACAAAGAACGGCATAAAACCAGTGTATGATAAATTTCCCCTTAGATTTTTATCATTATAGCTATTCAGTATTAGTTTTTGTTTTTAATGAACATTCATATTTGCAGGGAAATTAAAATGAATAAAGATTAATGAGGGTTGTGGTCCCCTCACAATTGACTTGATCCCAGTGGGTCTCAGTAGTCTCAAAGCATCAAAACCCTCTTAGTGCTTCTTGACTGTTTCCAAGTCAGATAATCAAGGATACGAATCATAAAATACAGGACAAGCTTTCATGACTCCAAGAATCGCTATGGGATCACAGTATTTCCATAAGTTAGAGACAACTCTTACTTTTCTCTTTGTGGCCCCATACTCCCACCCCCATGTACACTGCCCAATCAGAAAAGCCAATGGTTCCATGTATACTGTAGGGCCTATAGGGGACATTCCTGACTCATGCATTGACATTATTCAATAATTCCCGAAACCAGATATCTTCATCACTAACCAAAGACATGGTCATCAAAGCCTTTAGTGGTGTCTGGGATGTCACTATCCTTGAGCCCCTGGGATGTCATTTTTTTATTGTATTTATAATAAGTCTGAATTAATAAAGATTTACTCATAACATTTTCTGTTAAAGTGAAGTATGGGCATATCTTAAGCTGGAAAATTTGGAGTGTACTAAAGCTCTAAATTGGAAGTTTAAAGCTTTAAGTTCACCCTGAAGACTAAGTCATGGTTGAGATCATATACAGCCTGGGACAGGATTAATGTGGCAAGTGTTTAAAAGGGATATTCAAGGATTTTATTGTTAATAGCTTAGCCTCAGGACTGGCCATCAGTATCTCATCAGCAGGAGTCTGACACCCCGCAACCCTGAAGATCGGCTGTCAACTACACAGCTCTGTCCCCTACACCAGTGTTCCTCAACTCCAGTCCTCAGGACTCACCTGCCGGTCATGTTTTGGGAATATCCAACAGAATAAATACCTGTGATAATTGCTGATGCATTGACACTAATTATATTACCAGCTCAATACTAAAGAAACCCTGAAAACATGACCAGCAGGTGGACCCTTAGGACTGGGGCTGAGGAACACTGGACTACACAATGGAAAGAGCTGTGGAGATCCAGCTAAACTTCTGGTGTCAAAAACAGCTGATCAGTGGGTGTGGGGTGTCAGACACCCAATCAGATATTGGTGTTAGTAGAATCCTGGAAAACCCCTTTAAAGACTTCCAGTGTTCAAGTGCATCAATAAAATAGGCCAGTGGAACAAAGATCTACGCCATATGGAAGCTTCATACATCGTTGTGTAATCCAACTTATATTCATGCAAAATTCTGCGAACTCTGCCTTGACATCAAGTTTAGGGAGTTTACCAGTGCAGAGAGTGGAATAGAATTGTTTCCCAGCCCATTAGCTCCTAGAACATTTCAATAAACAGTACGTGGAAATATATTTATTAGAGTTTCTCTGGTCATTTTGCCATTCCAGTTACCAGATTTATTGATTTTGACAAAGATGTTTTGAAGCCTGCTTACCTGAAATTGCTATTATGCATTCTTCTATTTTATATAGCAGATTGCTTTTAGTGTGTTATCTGCAAATACAATTCTCCTCAAGGATTCCTCAATGTGGGCTTGATAGCTGCTTTATACGTCTTTGTGTGTTTACTGTTTGTAAGGCCAGTGGGGTAGGAAGAATATGACATGATCACAGCACTTGAAGCAATTGTTCTCCAAATGCACTGGTATCAATAATTGCTCTATGTAAATGAGTGTGATTAAAGCATTGGTGGATCTGTCATAAGGGGGAAAACAACAGGTCTAGCAATAAAAGTCTAGGAAATACCGTATTTTTCGCTTTATAAGACGCACTCCCCCCCCCAAAAGTGGGGTGAAAATGTCTGTGCGTCTTATAAAACGAATACTAGTGAGCGCTTCCATTATGGAAGCGCTCACTAGTATGTATTAGGAGCGGGGAACGAAGCAGGTAATATGTACCCTCCCTGGTCTGCGCCACGGCTCCTCTTCACAGCTGTCACGCTCTCATCTTTCTGGCCTGCGCTGCACTGTCCTGACCCCGTACAGCGTCAGGACGTAGTTCGCGCACTATGACCTGACGCTGCACGCAGTCATGTGACAGTGCAGCGCAGGCCTGGAAGATGGGAGCGCGACAGCTGAAGAGGAGCCGCAGGACAGGTAAGATGATTTTTTATTTTTGTCTGATCTGAGGTCTGGTGGGCTATTCTGAGGTCTGGGGGTACTGATGGGCTATTCTGAGGTCTGGGGGTACTAATGGGCTAATCTGAGGTCTGGGGGTACTGATGGGCTAATCTGAGGTCTGGGGGTACTGATGGGCTAATCTGAGGTCTGGGGGTACTGATGGGCTAATCTGAGGTCTGGGGGTACTGATGGGCTAATCTGAGGTCTGGGGTACTGATGGGCTAATCTGAGGTCTGGGGGTACTGATGGGCTAATCTGAGGTCTGGGGGTACTAATGGGCTAATCTGAGGTCTGGGGTACTGATGGGCTAATCTCAGGTCTGGGGGTACTGATAGGCTAATCTGAGGTCTGATTGGGGGTACTGGTGGGCTAATCTGAGGTCTGGGGGTACTGATGGGCTAATCTAAGGTCTGATTGGGGGTACTGATGGGCTAATATGAGGTTTTATAAGGCTCTGAGAGGGCTGATATGAGGTCTGATGAAAAATATTTTTTCTTATTTTTCTACTCTAAATTCTGGGGTGCGTCTTAACATCACCGTCTTATAAAGCGAAAAATACGGTATTTGGTAAGGTTAGTTTCACACAAGCACTGTGAGATCCGGCAGGCTGTTGCGGCAGGGAATCTCTGGATCTGGCATTGCTGGAAGCCACTATGTTCCCGTCTGGCCCAATTAAACAATTATGGGGACCGGTGGAGATCCGGCCGCAACCTGGCAAATATATTGGCAGGACGAAAACCCCTAAATTAGTTATGTTTAGCAGGATTATGAAGCCTCGCTCATTTTTTAGACAGGTTCACACTGTGTGTTGGAAAAAATGGTGTAGGGGCTTCGTAAACATGGCATTCAGCTCAAACACATGGAGTAGCATTTACTAAAGTCTTTGCTAATTGTTCATTATTGTGGCATAAGGTGCAAATTATGGCGTACAGCATATTTGTGCCTTTATGAACTTTTTGCAACCTTTCTAAAGTGTTAAGAAGGGGGGGGGGGTGACTTAGCTGGGGGGCCCACCAGATTTACCGTAAATTACACCAGAAACTAGCATAAAGTCTCCCGATGAAGCTGAGGCGAAACGCGCGTTGAGGTTCCTATCCTGACCTGTGCTGCTCCTCTCACCCCCCATCATGTCCTGCGGTATACATTGATTTGATTACAACTATTTATTTGGCTCATTTCACCCTCTTACCATAGGGTCTTTCACTGCTATTTCTTGAGGGATTAACTTTTCTCTCCTGCTCTTATATTTAGCCTTTGCTGTATTTCTATCTTTGGTTATTGGCTCTATTGAGTGATAGATTTCACCCTAGAGTTTTGTTCCTTTTAGGGATTTGTACACGTTTAGATTATATTTTTATATGCTACACATTGGGCCATATAATTATTGATATTACTTCTTTGATTGGATAATGTATGCATTCATAACTTTGTTGTGCTTGACATGTTTTACAACTTTTGGTGGGCGATAGCGGCATAGGCCAGTGGATTCTGGCATTTGCCTTTCTGCTGGTGTTCCCTGCTATTTTTTTATTTTTTTATGTACATTATGATATGTTATGTTATTTGTTGTAATAAAATGAACTATATTTATGATCATTTAGGGCATTTTGTTGTTGTTTGTTTGTAAACAACACTGTAGGTATACAAAGTATGGCTTAAGCCTACACCAGCCCTTAGCTGGTGTAGATCTGAGTTTCTGGTGCATGGAAGGCCAGAGATGCACTCAATTAATTAAGAGGCATCTGCTTCTTAATAAATACATTACAATGAATGTGCTGGGCTGGCTATGGCTGCCCCCATGGTGCACACTCCCAGTCCCAGTTTCTCCCCACTTTTTCGAAAAAATTGGTTAGCAGGGCTCTAAAGTAAACCACTATGAAGTCAAAAATTTTGCACAAGCATGCGTCTGCCAAACTTTGCAACTTTTTTTATGCCAATTTTCAAGCAGACAGGGGTTGATACATTTTCTCCGAGGGATATAAATACCCATTTCTTACCACAGAGACTGTGCTATTATTACGATATCTTCCGAATACGCTCTCTTAAACATCACCTTAGGTACTGGTGCGCACAACGAGAGCCACCTAAGTGACTATTTACTTTGTAGGCTTGCTATCTTATCTACTACTATATGCCCATGATCACTGCTTCATCTCATCATTAATCACTTAGCAATTGTGTGAGACCCTATTTATCCCGTATCCCAGAATTGACAGCAAAACGACTACTGATACAAATACAGAACAACGACCAAAATGAAACAAATTTCACAAAAATTAATAAATGAATTATATTTGAAAGAAATATGGGACTAGGACGAACAGCTATATTTTGTTACTTATTGTTTATATATTTTCTTATGGAAACCTGTAGCGTTCAGAGTGCAAGAATCAATTTCAATCACTCAATGGTAGAATCAAGAGCCTTCTATTTCAAGGGTTCAGAAAGCACTAACATAACTCAAAATGGCAAATCACCCCGGCGAATACCATGCTTAGTCCTCTGAATATTTTACCAGCTGAAGATGAACAGTCATTAAATTATTTTAGGCCAAGATGCATGGAAACTGTGCTAAAATTACCCGGCGAAATTGCTGTACCCCTTCCATGTGTTGCGAGGTCAATTTAAACATTACAGCTTGAGATACATCCCTGATAGCAATTCTTACCTCTGACTGAATGGAAAAATGGCTCATTTCATTTAACCTGGGGAAGCTTGGCAGAAAGAAGCAGACATTTCAGCCCCATAGACTATAATAATGGATTTCAATCCCAAGTCTCTTGGGTGTGATCAATCCGTCTAGTGAATAATAAACTTTAAACATTGCTTTATAAGGAGCTGGCTGGAAAGTCGCTTTTGAAAACAAAAGGAGGGATAGAAACACAGAGATTGGGGAGATTTATGAAAACTGGTGTAAAGGAAAACTGACTTAGTTACCCACAGCAACCAATCAGATTCCACCTTCCATTTTTCAGAGCTCCTTCGAAAATGAAAGGTGAAATCTCATTGGTTGCTAAGCCAGTTTTCCTTTACATCAATTTTGATAAATATCCCCCCCCCTCCCCTCCCTTCCCAGCATCTATTCTTCTGGTTAAATTTAACAGAGATGTGTGCCGTAAGCCAGTGACAATCAGCCATGGTATAGATGTATTATCGTTAGGGAACAAATTCCATAAATTCTGTTCATGAGTTGTTTCTTGCTGGGTATATTTTGTAGTCTATGATCAGAACAGGGAACTCATAATGAAAATAAAATGGTACATATAGACCCATATACCTGCCATATCTAGTTCCTAATTTTCCTATACAGCAAAATGATAAAGCCCTTAGATTTATCATTTATTTTAAAGAGGAGCTGTCACCTCTCCTGACATGTTAACATAGAGCTATAGGAATAGATGCTCCAGAATTGTTATTACATGGGGAATGCAAGTAGTTACTAAAACAGACCTGTCAGGAGAGGTGACGACTCCTCTTTAACTAATGGTGACATTGCATCCGGACCTGCTAGGGCAAAACTACAAAACTATAGCACATTTTTTCTCCAGATGGACTTCAGAAGAATGTGGCCTAGAGACTAGTGTCAATGAGAATGTAATCGGTGTACTCTCTCTACTCCATATTTTAGAAGAATATATTTGATAATGTAATCTTGATTAATTGCTGGTACCCCATGAAGAAGCTATAGTATGTTTGTTCATTTTTAGCTGAGAAGTGGCAGTGCATGAAGAGACACTACTCTGCTGAAATTAATAGGGGAAGGCTGTATTATATATTTTTGCATCCATATCATATTCAAGAGAGACATGTAACAGGCTTCTCCCAATGGTTGCCTATCCCTTTAACAGTTATTATATCACTTTGCAATGGACAGAAATTTAAAATCAAGGCTAGGTATGTGGACTAGACATCTATTTTTTTAGATAAACATAGAAACATAGAAAGTGTCGGCAGATAAGAACCATTTGGCCCATCTAGTCTGCCCAATATACTGAATACTATGGATAGCCCCTGGCCCTATCTTATATGAAGGATGGCCTTATGCCTATCCCATGCATGCCTAAACTCCTCCACTGTATTTGCAGCTGCCACTTCTGCAGGAAGGCTATTCCATGCATCCACTACTCTCTCAGTAAAGTAATACTTCCTGATATTACTTTTAAACCTTTGCCCCTCTAATTTAAAACTATGTCCTCTTGTAGCAGTTTTTCTTCTTTTAAATATTCTCTCCTCTTTTACCTTGTTGATTCCATTTATGTATTTAAAAGTTTCTATCATATCCCCTCTGTCTCGTCTTTCTTCCAAGCTGTACATGTTAAGTTCCTTTAATCTTTCCTGGTAAGTTTTATCCTGCAATCAGGGGCGTAGCGTGGGGGGGGCCGGAGGGGCCGTTGCCCCGGGCGCCAAATTGCAGGGGGCGCCAGGCATCCGAAATTTCAATGAGGGCTACTGGAGCCTATGGCTCCCGTCCCCTCCGTTATGCCCCATAGGCTTCAGGCCTAGTGGCCTGAAGCCTATAAGGCAGTAGAGCGATGCAGGACTCGGTCACGATAACCTCACTGTGACCTCCTGCGTCGGGTCTCGCGAGATGACACGATGACGCGGTGCAGGAAGGCACAGTGAGGCGTTTGTGACCGCCTGCGCCGGGAACAAGCGGGGATGGAGATAGGTAAGTATTTTTTTTTTATGTTAACTTACCTAATTGCAGAGGCTCTGGGGGCAGTATGGGGGGTGGGAGAGGAGAGGAGAGGACTGGAGCAGAAAGGCTATCCTATTCAATGACATTGGCACAGTAATAAGAGGGGGCGATTATATTAGCAAAGAGGGGGGCCAGTACATTAATAACAAAGAGGGGGCCAGTACATTCTTAATAAAAAGGGGGCCATTATATTTATAATAAAGAGGGGGCCAGTACATTATTATTATTAATGTAATGACCCCCTCTTTATTATTAATGTAATGACCCCCTCTTTATTATTAATGTAATGGCCCCCTCTTTGCTATGAATGTAATGGCCCCTCTTTATTATTAATGTAATGACCCCCTCTTCATTATTAATGTAATGACCCCCTCTTTATTATTAATATAATGGCCCCCTCTTTATTATTAATGTAATGGCCCCCTCTTTATTATTAATATAATGGCCCCTCTTTATTATTAATGTAATGACCCCCTCTTTATTATTAATGTAATGACCCCCTCTTTATTATTAATATAATGGCCCCCTCTTTATTATTAATGTAATGGCCCCCTCTTTGTTATTAATGTAATGGCCCCTCTTTATTATTAATGTAATGACCCCCTCTTTATTATTAATGTAATGACCCCCTCTTTATTATTAATATAATGACCCCCTCTTTATTATTAATATAATGGCCCCCTCTTTATTATTAATGTAATAGCCCCCTCTTTATTATTAATGTAATGGCCCCCTCTTTATTATTAATGTATTGGCCCCCGATTTATTATTAATGTAATGGCCCCCTCTTTATTATTAATGTAATGGTCCCCTCTTTATTATTAATATAATGGCCCCTCTTTATTATTAATATAATGGCCCCTCTTTATTATTAATGTAATGACCCCCTCTTTATTATTAATATAATGACCCCCTCTTTATTATTAATATAATGGCCCCCTCTTTATTATTAATGTAATGGCCCCCTCTTTATTATTAATGTAATGGCCCCCTCTTTATTATTAATGTATTGGCCCCCGATTTATTATTAATGTAATGGCCCCCTCTTTGTTATGAATGTAATGGCCCCTCTTTATTATTAATGTAATGACCCCCTCTTCATTATTAATGTAATGACCCCCTCTTTATTATTATTATAATGGCCCCCTCTTTATTATTAATGTAATGACCCCCTCTTTATTATTAATGTAATGACCCCCTCTTTATTATTAATGTAATGGCCCCCTCTTTGTTATGAATGTAATGGCCCCTCTTTATTATTAATGTAATGACCCCCTCTTCATTATTAATGTAATGACCCCCTCTTTATTATTAATATAATGGCCCCCTCTTTATTATTAATGTAATGGCCCCCTCTTTATTATTAATATAATGGCCCCCTCTTTATTATTAATATAATGGCCCATCTTTATTATTAATGTAATGACCCCCTCTTTATTATTAATATAATGGCCCCCTCTTTATTATTAATGTAATGGCCCCCTCTTTGTTATTAATGTAATGGCCCCTCTTTATTATTAATGTAATGACCCCCTCTTTATTATTAATATAATGACCCCCTCTTTATTATTAATATAATGGCCCCCTCTTTATTATTAATGTAATAGCCCCCTCTTTATTATTAATGTAATGGCCCCCTCTTTATTATCAATGTATTGGCCCCCGATTTATTATTAATGTAATGGCCCCCTCTTTATTATTAATGTAATGGCCCCCTCTTTATTATTAATATAATGGCCCCTCTTTATTATTAATGTAATGACCCCCTCTTTATTATTAATATAATGACCCCCTCTTTATTATTAATATAATGGCCCCCTCTTTATTATTAATGTAATGGCCCCCTCTTTATTATTAATGTAATGGCCCCCTCTTTATTATTAATGTATTGGCCCCCGATTTATTATTAATGTAATGGCCCCCTCTTTATTATTAATGTATTGGCCCCCTCTTTATTATTAATGTAATGGCCCCCTCTCTATTATTAATATAATGGCCCCCTCTTTATTATTAATGTAATGGCCCCCTCTTTATTATTAATATAATGGCCCCTCTTTATTATTAATGTAATGACCCCCTCTTTATTATTAATGTAATGACCCCCTCTTTATTATTAATGTAATGGCCCCCTCTTTATTATTAATGTAATGGGCCCCTCTTTATTATTAATGTAATGGCCCCCTCTTTATTATTAATGTAATGACCCCCTCTTTATTATTAATGTAATGGCCCCCTCTTTGCTAATATAATGGCCCCCTCTTTATTATTAATGTAATGACCCCCTCTTTATTATTAATATAATGACCCCCTCTTTATTATTAATATAATGACCCCCTCTTTATTATTAATGTTATGACCCCCTCTTTATTATTAATGTAATGACCCCCTCTTTATTATTAATGTAATGGCCCCCTCTTTGCTAATATAATGGCCCCCTCTTTGTTATTAAAGAGGGGGCCAGTACATTAATAATAAAGAGGGGGCCATTATAATATACAGGGGGAATAATATTATGGGGAATGGGGGACTATCTGTCTGGCTCTAGCTTAGTATTGGGGGGCAGCAGGATGACAGTGTTGAGATACCAGGAAGGAGAGCATGATAGTAAAGTGAGGAACCTAAAAAATTTCTGTGAAACTCTGCAGAGACGAGAAGCGGCTGAAAGAAGTTATCATGGTGGTCTTATCTCTGAATGAAGACGTCGAGGAGAGTCTACATCACAGGAGACGTCACTGGATGTAACAGGTATGGTGCGGTATTCTACTGTAATAATAATGTCCATCCACATATCTGTTTCATGGTAGGGTTGGGGGAGAAGATTGAGAATTTGGCCCACACTGCCGCATTCTGGCCCCAGACTTCAGGTCACACTGTGTCCTGAATTCTGGGGCCTCACACCCATCTACTACATTATCTGTACTCAGAGAGTTATCTCTGTGCTATCTGAGGTGTTACATAGGACTGCTAGTGATCTACTACAGTATCTGTTAAAAGTGGCATGTCTGGGGTAGGCGCGGGGGGGGGGCGCAATTTTTGGCTTGCCCCGGGTGCTGGCAACCCACGCTACGCCACTGCCTGCAATTAATGCACTAGTTTAGTAGCTCTTCTCTGAACTCTCTCTAGAGTATCTATATCCTTCTGGAGATATGGTCTCCAGTACTGAGCACAATACTCCAAATGAGGTCTCACTAGTGCTCTGTAGAGCGGCATGAGCACCTCCCTCTTTCTACTGGCAATGCCTCTCCCTATACACCCAAGCATTCTGCTAGCATTTCCTGCTGCTCTATGACATTGTCTGCCTACCTTTAAGTCTTCTGAAATAATGATCCCTAAATCCCTTTCCTCAGATACTAAGGTTAGGACTGTATCACTGATTTTATATTCTGCCCTTGGGTTTTTACGCCCAAGGTGCATTATCTTGCACTTATCAACATAAAATTTTAGTTGCCAGATTTTTGACCATTCCTCTAGTTTTTCTAAATCCTTTTCCATGTGGTGTATCCCTCCAGGAACATCAACCCTGTTACAAATCTTTGTGTCATCAGCAAAAAGACACACCTTACCATCGAGGCCTTCTGAAATTTCGCTGATAAACATATTAAACAATATTGGTCCCAGAACAGATCCTTGAGGTACCCCACTGTCCCTCAGCCACTGCCTAATCCATTCAACAATATGGGAGTCCAAGCTCAAAGACTGCAGTTTATTGATAAGCCTTCTATGTGGGAGAGTATCAAAAGCCTTAAGTCTAGAAAAGTGATGTCTACTGCACCTCCGCCATCTATTATTTTAGTCACCCAATCAAAAAAATCAATACGTTTAGTTTGACATGATCTTCATCTTACAATCCATGGGATTTTAGATGTTCCACAATCCTCTCCTTAACTATCGTTTCCATTAATTTCCCCACTATTGATGTCAGGCTTACTGGCCTATAGTTGCTCGATTCCTCCGTACTACCTTTCTAGTGAATGGGCACAACATTTGCCAATTTCCAATCTTCTGGGAGGACTACAGTTAAATAAATCTGTTAATGGTTTTGCTAGTTCACCGCCAAGCTCTTTTAATAGCTTTGGGTGTATCCCATCAGGCCCCTGTGAATTATTTGTATTAATTTTAGACAGCTGACTTAGAACCTCTTCCTCTGTACAGACACATGCATCAAAAGATTCATTAGTCTTCCTCCCTAACTGAGGTCCTTTTCCTTAATTTTCCTTTGTAAAAACAGAACAGAAGTATTCATTGAGGCAGTCAGCTAGTTCTTTATCTTCTTCCATATACCTTCCTTCTTATGTAAGGGTAGTGTACTATGGGTAGAGATCCGATCGCCTATTAGCCAAAATAATTATTTTGCTGTGTGTTTATTAGAAGCAATCAGAGAGTACACTGGACACATAGCAAACACACTGGAGCACAAGACCTGCCTCCATGGACAGATTGGCCATAGACCCTACAGGGAAATTTTCCAGTGGACCGATGCCCAGGGGGCAAATTATTCCATTCTTATGGCCATCAACCAGTCACATAAAGATCTGATTCTCTCAGCATTAATTAATGTAGGAGCATCAGGCACTTGTGCTGCTGTGTATGCAGACTTAAATCTTTCCTTTTTAAGATGTTTTGCTTCTCATCCGACTATCTTTCTCAATTAGAATGACTTGTACGAGTAATATCCAGCATTAAACACTGATGACTCAGTCCAGAAGGACCTCATGGAGTTAATATGCTGATTGCATTTGCATGAAGTGCAATTAATTTCTCCTGTGGTGGACCTGCAGGGAAACTAATCCCCTCCGTTGGGTTCTGGCTCTATCACTGCCCTGCAAGATTTGCAGGAATCGGGTCCCCCCACGTCAACATCCAGTTTTATTCCGGTCACATGAATGCTGCAGCCAATGCCTGGCTGCAGCAGTGGCGTGTCACCCATGTATCACATGACCCAGCGACATGAGACATGGGTAACATGATATCGCTGTGGCCAATCAGATGTTGACATGGGGAGACTCGAGTCCTGCAGAGGTGGGGTGGCAATGGGGCAGGATTCAGGCTAGTATGATAACCATCATGGGTTCAGCCATGCTGGGGGGGTCTGTAGTAAACATTTGTAAGGCTCAAATGAACAATTAGCAGCTCACCCGAGGGACCCCTATGGACTCGGTGCATTCCTCTGGAATCACCCGAATCTAGAAAGCGAAATAAAAAAATTGTGTTTGAGGGGCACTCAAATATCTGAGAGCTCTGGACAACAACGTATGTCATAAAATCAATATTTATTGTACGTCAATAAAAATATATAGAAAAATATATAGAAATTGTATAGAAAATGTGGTAAAAAAATAGAATAAAATATAAAATATTGCTGGAATGATTGTCTATACAGTTGTATAGACAATCATTCCAGCAATTTTGTATATATTTTTTTTCTATTTACCAAATTTTTTATACAATTTCTATATATTTTGTACTCTTGTGGTTCACCTATTATGGATCTAATGTTTTGGACAAGTCTAATGTGTTTTTATGTAAAACGCATCAATAACGCAATTGCGTTTTTTATATGGCTGCAACTATTCCATGTCAGAGTTTACGATGCACTAGTATCCCATCATCCTATTCAAATCAGATTGGGGTATAAATACGTCACACTCTTCGCTTGCTGACACTACCACTGAGGAAGGGGAGTTACCCCGAAACGCGTCTGGTCGGAGTGGCCCAGCAACCACTTTATTATTATGGACATTATTATATGCTGCTATTTATGCAAGCAAAACTGAACATCTCCATTTAAATCCAGAAGTTTACAGAGTTCCGGTCCGCAGATCTCAAGTGGAACGCATAGCCGAATACCTAACTCCCCTTGGCGCAGCTCACGCTGGTCACGTGGATACACCTAAGTCATGTGAGACGCCGCCAGGTCACATGGGACGCCGCGCAACGACCGCGAGACCACACGGGACACCGTAGTAGGTCCGGGCGGCGGAGAAAGAAGATACCCGGCAGGTGTCCACAAGTCTGTTGGTACATTACTATTTTCAGTATCGGCTGATTGAAGATATTTATTACGCTGGTTACTAAGGAGATGGACATATTCTTATAACTAGAGATCCACTCTAATACGGGACATTTCCAAGTAACATTTCCAAGTCAACTTTTATGTACCGATAGTCTAATTCATTTTATATCTTGTTCTATGGCATTTTTTGTGACGTACAATAAATATAGATTTTATGACATACATTGTTGTCCAGAGCCCTCAGATATTTGAGTGCCCCTCAAACACTATTTTTTATTTCGCTTTCTGTAATAAACATCTCTAGGGGTGAACAACCCCTTTAAGCCTACTTATACCTCTTGAAACTGGAGTACATGTTCACAACAACCATGTTCTCTTCCATTATAGGGGCAGAACAACAAAAATAACATCGCTGGATCACTTTCAGGACAGACAATACTGGAATCCATTAGGTTTTTGTCAGGCGACCTAGCAATTTACCAGACCAAGAAGCATACAGAGCATGCTGTGGTATTTTGACAGAATATGCAATGGTGGTCCAAACTGGAGCCTGAAAATGTGAACACAACCTTAAAGAGTTTAGGGCCCAAGCATGATAAGAACTTTAAATTACTCGGTCTAAAAGTCTTACTTTTTCTGTGTCACAATGTAGCCATACTTGTCACTGCTGGACGACTTCACTTGAAATGCTACTTCTTGTTCCATTTTCTTTGGTTCTTCTTCAAATGAATTGTCATCCTGGGCATAGCTTTCCTGAACCCAGCGCTGAAGCTCTATCTCTTCCTTTGAATCAGTGTCATCTTCAGCTGACTTCTTCTGAGCTGTCAGCTCTCTAGTGTAAGTCTCACTTTTCACATTTTCAATCCCAATTTTCTTTTCATCATCATCATCGTCATCTTCATCTGAGATGTAGTGGAAATCACCAAACCTTTTAAATCCTTTTTCAATTGGTTCTGAAATTAACTCGTGTGACATGGTGTTAGCAGTAAAATCTGGAAGATTTTCTTTCTTTGAATTTATGTCTTTGTCCTAGAAAACACACTATGATCAATTACAATTTTTACATTTTTTTTTAAATTACTTGAAAAATAGAAAAGAGCAACATGTAATACAGGCTGGTTAATGTCAAAATAAGTAAAACAAAGTACATGCAAAGTTAAACTTTTATGTCAACTTTATAGAATGTTGCAAAATTGCTAAATGATAGCAGTACAATGCATTAAAAAATTCTTCAGACCATTTCACTTTTTTCACATTTTGCTGTTTTGGCCTTTTGCTAAAATAAAAAAAAAAGTGTTTACTCAGTCATCATTCAACACTCAATACCCCATAATCAGAAAGTGGCAACAGAATTTCTGAAATGTTTACAAATTTATAAAAAATTTAAAAACTAAAATTTTGTATGGACATAAGAATTCAGACCCTTTGCTATTACACTTGAAATTTAGCTTTGGGGCCTCCCATTTCTCTTGATCATCTTTGAGATGTTTCTACACCTTGACTGGAGTTCACTTGTGGTAAATTCAGTTGATTAGATATGATTTGGAAAGACACAGCCCTGTCTATATACAGTAAGGTCTCACAGCTGACAAGGCATATCAGTGCAAAAACCAAGCCATGAGGAGGAAAGAACTGCCTGTAGAGCTCACAGAGAGGACTGTGTTGAGGCACAGATCTGAAGAAGGGTACAAAAACTTTCTGCTGCACTGAAGGTTACCAAGCACAGTGGCCTTCATAATTCTTAAATGGAAGAAGTTTGGAACTCTTCCTAGAGCTATTTGTCAATAGAGAAAATAAAAAGACTAGAGAAAATAAAAAAAATAAAACCAAGATTGAACTTTTTGGCTTCAATTTTAAGCATCATGTCTAGATGAAACCAGGACCTGCTAAGCACCTGCCCAATATCATCAGAATAGTTAAGCATGGTGGTTGCAGCATCATGCTGTGTGTGTGTGTGTAGGGGGGGAAGGGGGTTCTTTTCAGCAGCTGGAACAGGGAGACTGGTCAAAGTTGAGGGAAAGCTGAATGGAACAAAGTACAGAAATATTCTCAATTAAACCTGATCCAGTGTGCTCTGGACCTCCGACTGGGAAGAAGGTTCACAAAGCTAATGACCTTAAGCACACAGCCAAGATAGCACACAAGTGGGTTAGGGACAACTTGGTGAATGTCCTTGAGTGGGCCAGCCAGCATCCTGATTTGAAACCAATCACACATGTCTGGAGATACCTACAAATGGATGTCCACCAATAGTCCCCATCCAACCTGACAGACCTTGAGAGGATCTGCAGAGAAGAATGGCAGAAAATCACCAAATGCAGGTGTGCAAACCTTGTGGCATCATACACAAGAAGACTGGAGGCTGTTTCACTGCCAAAGGTGCTTCACCTAAGTCCTGAGTGAGGGGTCTGAATACTTACAGATGCAGCCGAGCTAAAATTGTGACAAAATTGTGTTAAAAGTGACAAAAGCTGTTGAAATCCATTGAAAAAGTCAATTAACATTTTCCTGCCATTGTTTACTTAACGCGTTAACCATCAAGTTTAGCTTGGCTGCATCTGTATGTCAATGCAAGATTTTAGCTTTTCTTTTTCAATAAATTAGCAAAGATTTTAAACATTCTGTTTTTTCTTTGTCATTATGGGGTATTGAGTGCAAAATTATAGGGAGGGAAACCTGCATCTTTTTTATTCTATCACAAAGCCGCAACATAACAAAACGGGAAAAAATTTAAAAGGCTTGAAGACTTTCCAAATGCATTGTATATATGGGCACAAGACATTAAGCTGCTATACTGACATAAGTAAGCAAATACTGTGCCCCCTAGAGCCACGGTTCCCAAGATACACATCTGCCGACCATTTCTACATAGAGTATAAGATGACTATTATATATATTGTTTATTTAAACAAAAATATATAAATCCAGCTTTACATTTCTGCATAAAGGGTGACTATTTTGGACACCCCCCTTTTTAATCAGAGTATGAACTGTTTTTCATATTAGCATGAGGCATAAGCATTCAGGGGCAATAAGTCGCTTACTTTTTGTAGACGCTAGCAACCATTTTTAGACCTACCGTCATTATTAGTGCAATTCAAAACAAATACAAAGTACTATTCCTCTACACAAATTTTGTGTAACTGTATTACCAAAGAATATACAAGGTTAGTACCTCTTGCCCAAATCACATCCCAATGATTTATTTATTACATTTCCAAACATTAGGACTTAAAAAAACACAGATTAAAAGAAAATACAAACAAATAATAAGAAAATGTACCTTTATTTCGTACTCTGACTGTTTCTTACTTGGTTCTTGACCTTCAAGAAAATAGAACAAATTAACAAACATTAATAATTTCTGTCACATTCAGTTAAATAATGATCATTTTGGAATATGCACTGGACAATACTTTCAATTTGCCTCAAGCTGATAACACCACTGGGTATTCCTAGGTATTCCTAGAATATGTCATAACATCATTAATGGGGGGGTTGAACTCTGTAGCCCCTGCAAATCACAAACAGAAGCGCCGAGCTCCATTCAGCTTTTTTCCTGTACATTAGCACTCTCATTTATCCACTATGCCGGGGACTGCTAAACAGTCTCATTGCCCCATTCCAGTGAGGGAGGGCTACTGTGCATGGAAAATTTCTGAGGATCACTGGGGGTCTCAGCAGGTTCCTAACTGACAATAATGTGAGAGCATTTTCAGTAATAAGCTATCACTTCTAATGATGGAAAACACCAATTATTTAAAGGAATTTACAATTTAGATGAAAACCTGTCTGTGGATATAATCTAACAAAAGGTGGCATATAGAAAATCAGTAGTCACAGACCTTTAAAACATAGCCTTTATTAAATACCATTAAAAACCCAAATAACACATATTATATAAATTATGAAAAAAGGTGAAAAGAAGTCATAAAGTACATGAGTGAAAACTCAATACTCTGGGACATTGATAGGCAGGTGTGGACCAGGTATATTAAACTAATGGGCTCTGGTCCTGGTCCAGCATATATTAGCTGGTAGCTTATCCCTCATTCAGGGTCATCCAAGGGCGCTCAGGAGGTTCCTGATACGGGATCGCCCCTATCGGGGGCAGCAATTCCGTTTGTAGGCAGAGAATAATAACTATAGAGCCAGAAGTAGGGTCAGAGCCCATTAGTTTAATATATCTGGTCCACACCTGCCTATCAATGTCCCAGAGTATTGAGTATTTACTCCTGTAGTTTATGACTTCTTTTCATCTTTTTTCATAAGTTATATAATATGGGTTATTTGGGTTTTTAATGGTATTTAATAAAGGCTATGTTTTAAAGGTGGTAGTCTGTAAATACCATTTAAAGGGATTCTGTCACCTCCCCTCAGCCAAAAAACGATTTAAAAGCAGCCATGCAGCACAGCTTACCTGGATTAGGCTGTGCTCTTTTATCTTGAAATCCGTCCAGCAGTTACTGCAAAAAACGACTTTGATCGATAAGGAAATGTGTCCTGAAGGTGCCCAGAGGGGCGTTTTTTTCTTCTTAGTGAGCCCAGTACCGCCCCTCTTTCAGTGCCCAGCCCGCCTTCCTTGTACTGTCTAACCGCCGCCTCCAGCCTGCCACAGCCTCTCCTCCCTCTCCTCCCCCTCCCTCACGCCGAACGAACTCTCGCACAGGCGCAGTACCCACTGAGGGCTGCGCCTGTGCGATCATCAGGAGACTGAGGGCGGCAGCTTCATCTTCGTCACTGGGCATGCGCCGAGCCCAGTGACTTCCCTCAGTCAGCAGGGAAGAGCGAGCATCGGACGTCACTGGGCTCGGCGCATGCCCAGTGACGAGGATGAAGCTGCCGCCCTCAGTCTCCTGATGATCGCACAGGCGCAGCCCTCAGTGGGTACTGCGCCTGTGCGAGACTTCGTTCGGCGTGAGGGAGGGGGAGGAGAGGGAGGGGAGGCTGTGGCAGGCTGGGGGCGGCGGTTAGACTGTACAAGGAAGGCGGGCTGGGCACTGAAAGAGGGGCGGTACTGGGCTCACTAAGAAGAAAAAAACGCCCCTCTGGGCACCTTCAGGACACATTTCCTTATCGATCAAAGTCGTTTTTTGCAGTAACTGCTGGACGGATTTCAAGATAAAAGAGCACAGCTTAATCCAGGTAAGCTGTGCTGCATGGCTGCTTTTAAATCGTTTTTTGGCTGAGGGGAGGTGACAGAATCCCTTTAATTAAAGAAATAATGTGATGGCTACAGATACTGTTCACATAGAAAAAGAATGATGTTTCTATATGTTAGAATATATTATAGTAGTTACCTTGCGTAAAAAAAAAAAGATAAAGTTTGAGTCTGCAATCTTCATTCCATCATCCATTTTTAGACTCTTTGTAGTTTACAACCCTCTTTTAGTTTTAGACTTTTTTAGTTGTGTTCCTCACAGAAATAAATGCTGAATGTGAGGTTTGTGTGACCAAGATACTGCTGTCTTCACTAGCTCTCATGTATCGGTACAGCTTTATTTCTGGACTGACTGTTTCTGCTACAGATTATGAAAGATCTCCTCTCCTACTGGCAGCCACTAATGCTCAGAAGTGTGCAATCCCAGTCACCTCCCCCCTGCAGACCTCTCTAGCGTTGTACGCAGATTATGTGATTCTTTTGCTTCCCCCACTCCACATTCTGATCTGCCATATAAAACCTTCTCACTCTTCCTGCTGCTATCTCCAACACTATGTGAAGAGAGGTAAGAGCAGAGAGAGACAGAGGAAACAGGATTTACACACAATATGCAGAAACAAAACGGTACGTTTTTGATGAAAACTATATATATAAAGTTGCTTAATTTTGCATTTAATAGGCAAATAAACAATTAAAAAAGTAAATGCAAAGATACAGTCAGGTCCATAAATATTCGGACATGGACACAATTCTGACATTTTTGGCACAATGGATTTGAAATGAAACTAACAAGATGTGCTTTAACTGCAGACTGTCAGCTTTAATTTAAGGGTATTTACATCCAAATCAGGTGAAAGGTGTAGGAATTACAACAGTTTGCATATGTGCCTCCCACTTGTTAAGGGACCAAAAGTAATGGGACAATTGGCTTCCCAGCTGTTCCATGGCCAGGTGTGTGTTATTCCTTCATTATCCCAATTACAATGAGCAGATAAAAGGTCCAGAGTTCATTTCAAGTGTGCTATTTGCATTTGGAATCTGTTGTTGTCAACTCTCAAGATGAGATCCAAAGAGCGGTCACTATCAGTGAAGCAAGCCATCATTAGGCTGAAAAAACACAACAAACCCATCAGAGAGATCGCAAAAACATTAGGTGTGGCCAAAACAACTGTTTGGAACATTCTTAAAAAGAAGGAACGCACCAGTGAGCTCAGCAACACCAAAAGACCCCGGAAGAACATGGAAAACCACTGTGGTGGATGACCGAAGAATTCTTTCCCTGGTGAAGAAAACACCCTTCACAACAGTTGGCCAGATCAAGAACACTCTCCAGGAGGTAGGTGTATGTGTGTCAAAGTCAACAATCAGGAGAAGACTTCACCAGAGTGAATACAGAGGGTTCTCCACAAGATGTAAACAATTGGTGAGCCTCAAAAACAGGAAGGCCAGATTAGAGTTTGCCAAATGACATCTAAAAAAGCCTTCACAGTTCTAGAACAACATCCTATGGACAGGTGAGACCAAGATCAACTTGTACCAGAGTGATGGGAAGAGAAGAGTATGGAGAAGGAAAGGAACTGCTCATGATCCTAAGCATACCACCTCATCAGTGAAGCATGGTGGTGGTAGTGTCATGGCGTGGGCATGTATGGCTGCCAATGGAACTGCTTCTCTTGTATTTATTGATGATGTGACTGCTGACAAAAGCAGCAGGATGAATTCTGAAGTGTTTCAGGCAATATTATCTGCTCATATTCAGCCGAATGCTTCAGAACTCATTGGACGGCGCTTCACACTGCAGATGGACAATGACGCAAAGCATACTGCAAAAGCAACCAAAGAGTTTTTTAAGGGAAAAAAGTTGAATGTTATGCAATAGCCAAGTCAATCACCTGACCTGAGTCCGATTGAGCATGCATTTCACTTGCTGAGGACAAAACTGAAAGGAAAATGCCCCAAGAACAAGCAGGAACTGAAGACAGTTGCAGTAGAGGCCTGGCAGAGCATCACCAGGGATGAAACCCAGCGTCTGGTGATGTCTATGCGCTCTAGACTTCAGGCTGTAACTGACTGCAAAGGATTTGCAACCAAGTATTAAAAATTGAAAGTTTGATCTATGATTATTATTCTGTCCCATTACTTTTGATCCCTTAACAAGTGGGAGGCACATATGCAAACTGTTGTAATTCCTACACCGTTCACCTGATTTGGATGTAAATACCCTCAAACTAAAGCTGACAGTCTGCAGTTAAAGAACATCTTGTTCATTTCATTTCAAATCTATTGTGGTCGTGTATATGTCACAACCAGACAGCTGAGAAGCTCTGACAGAGGCCTTTCAGAACCTCCTCCTTGAGTTCTCTTTGTTGTGCTGTTCAGTTCCTCATCTCGTTAGCCTCTCTCAGCTGTCATGGAGTTGGACTGATTGCTTCCCTTTAAATCCCTCCCCATGGTGCATTGCTGGGCGGCTTATACTTCCTCCTGGAGTGTGTGTGCATGCTGATCTTGTTTTCCTGTCTGCTACAAAGTTAAGTGCTGAACATTTATCTGTTATTTTCTGTTTGCTGGATCCCAGGTGACCCTGACTCCCTCCGTGTCTGGAGTAGGGAGCCGGTGGTCGTGTCCCCTCACTATTGTAGGGTGTTCAGGGGTTATATAGTCGAGGTACGTGGATATGCAAACCTCCACCTTTCGGATCTTTGCATAGGCTGAGCAGCCAGGGATAGTCTCAGGTCTTGTGCAGGGGTCTTCCTTTTGGTTCCTTAGCTTTGGATCCACTCAGTCATATATGCATGTTGCTTTGTCTTGTTTCCTGTACACCGTCCGTGACATTATAAGCCGCCAAAACCGTCTCAAGCATGGATCCGGTTTCACTTTTGGCTGAACGCTTCCAGGGTCTTTCATTGGAGGTAGCTGATCTCCGTAACACTTTTTCTCAGCTTCAAGTGACCGGTTCAGCTTGCGTTCATGGAGTTTGTTCTGAGCCTAAGATCTCGCTCCCGGATACGTTCTCCGGGGGTAGTGAGAATTTTGTGCGTTTTAGAGAGGCTTGCAAACTCCATTTTCGCCTTCTTCCCCATTCCTCTGGTGATGAGGAACGGAGGGTGGGGATTATTATATCGCTGCTCAGAGGTAACGCTCAGTCCTGGGCCTTTTCGCTGCCGGAGGGGGCACGGCCTCTCCGTTCAGTGGATGAATTCTTTTTAGCCCTGGGTCAGATATATGATGATCCGGATCGTATTGCTCTGGCTGAGTCTAGAGTACGCCTATTATGCCAGGGTAAACAATCCGCAGAAATATACTGCTCAGAATTTCGGAGATGGGCAGTTGATACTGGTTGGAATGATGCTGCACTCCGAAGTCAATTTTGCCATGGTCTTTCAGAGGGATTGAAAGATGCATTTGCCTTTCATGAGAGGCCTATTTCTTTGGACTCTGCTATGTCTCAGGCCGTTCGTATTGACAGGCGTCTTAGAGAGAGAGGAGAGATGTCCCCTTCTTGTCATACTCAGTCCCAGGACAGTGCAGCGGTCCCATTCTGTGCGCAGGGGTCTCAGTCGCTGTCAGCCCCTTCTGAGCAGGAGCCCATGCAGCTGGGGTTGATTGCTTCTGACAATAGAAGATTCAGCTTGCATGGGAGGGTTTGTTTTTGTTGTGGAGGTATAAATCATTTGGCAAATATTTGTCCCTCTAGGAGATTCAGGCAGTTTTCTGGGAGTAATAAAGAAACAAACAGGAAAAAATCTTTTAAAAATGTTCCGTCTGTTACTATTGGCAGGGTTGAGGCGGAAATTGAAGTTTTTCCGTTTGCTTGTAGTTCCCGTTTTGTCCTGCCGGCTAGGGTGGCGCTAGAGAGCAAGAACATTTTTTGTGAGATTTTTGTGGATAGTGGAGCAGCTGTCAATCTCATTGATAATCAATTTGCGATAACTCATGGTTTCCAGGTGCGCACTTTGGGAAAGGATATTCCTGTTTTTGCTATTGATTCCGCTCCACTTTCTCAGAAATCATTAAAGGGCATAGTTCACAATATCCGTTTAATTGTGAGTGATGCTCATGTTGAGGATGTGTCATGTTTCGTCCTTAGCGGATTACCTACCCCTCTAGTGTTGGGGCTACCCTGGCTCACTAAACATAACCCCACCATTGATTGGCAAGCGAGGCAAATAAATGGTTGGAGTGACTTTTGCAGAGAGAATTGCCTCATGACATCTGTTTCTGAGGTTGCTACTAAGACTGTACCATCTTTTCTCTCTGAATTTTCGGATGTCTTCTCTGAGAGTGGAGTTCAGGATTTGCCCCCGCACAGGGAGTACGATTGCCCTATTAATCTCATCCCAGACGCCAAACTGCCTAAATCTCGTTTATACAATCTTTCCCAACCTGAGAGGATCGCTATGCGTGCTTATATCTCTGAGAGTCTGAGAAAAGGACACATACGACCCTCGAAGTCACCTGTTGCCGCTGGTTTTTTCTTTGTTAAGAAAAAAGATGGTTCTTTAAGACCTTGTCTGGATTTCAGGGAGCTGAACAGTATCACTATTCGTGACCCTTATCCGCTTCCTCTGATCCCGGACCTGTTTAACCAGGTTGTTGGGGCTAAAGTCTTTTCCAAATTAGATCTAAGAGGGGCATACAACCTGGTCAGGGTCAGAGAAGGAGACGAATGGAAGACGGCCTTCAATACTCCTGAGGGCCATTTTGAGAATTTGGTTATGCCTTTTGGTTTGATGAATGCCCCAGCCGTTTTTCAGCATTTCGTGAACAGCATTTTTCATCATTTGATAGGAAAATTTGTATTAGTGTATTTGGATGACATTTTGATTTTTTCTCCTGATTTCAAAACTCATAAGGAACATTTACGTCAGGTCTTGCTCATCCTGCGGGAGAATAAATTATATGCGAAACTGGAAAAATGTGTGTTTGCGGTTCCAGAAATTCAATTTCTGGGGTTTCTTCTCTCCGCTTCTGGTTTTCGCATGGACCCCGAGAAGGTCCGCGCTGTGCTTGAGTGGGAGCTTCCTGAGAATCAGAAGGCGCTGATGCGTTTTTTGGGCTTTGCCAATTATTACAGGAAGTTTATTTTGAATTATTCCTCTATTGTTAAACCACTTACTGATATGACCAGAAAGGGGGTAGATTTTTCTTCTTGGTCAGTAGAGGCGCGTAAGGCTTTTTCTAATATCAAGGAGAGTTTTGCTTCCGCTCCCATCTTGGTGCAACCTGATATTTCTTTACCCTTCATAGTTGAGGTTGATGCTTCTGAGGTGGGTGTGGGGGCGGTCTTGTCTCAGGGTTCCTCTCCTGCCAAATGGCGACCGTGTGCCTTTTTCTCGAAAAAACTCTCCTCCGCAGAGAGAAATTACGATGTGGGAGATAGGGAATTGTTGGCCATCAAGTTGGCTTTTGAGGAATGGCGCCATTGGCTAGAGGGAGCCAGACACCCTATTACCGTATTTACTGACCATAAAAATCTGGCCTACTTGGAGTCAGCCAAGCGTCTGAACCCGAGACAGGCCAGATGGCCTTTGTTCTTTTCTAGGTTTAATTTTGTGGTCACGTTCCACCCTGGAGTTAAGAATGTGAAGGCAGATGCCCTGTCACGTTGTTTTCCGGGAGGCGGGAATTTTGAAGACACGGGTCCCATTTTGGCTGAAGGTGTGGTGGTCTCTGCTCTTTTTTCTGAATTGGAGGCAGAGGTGCAGGCAGCCCAGTCAGAGGCTCCTGATCTTTGTCCTCCTGGGAGGTTGTTTGTGCCTCTCACTTTAAGACACAAGATTTTTAAGGAACACCACGATACGGTCCTTGCTGGGCACCCGGGGGCAAGAACCACACTGGATCTCATCGCTCAGAGATTCTGGTGGCCTGCGCTTCGTAAGTCGGTTGAGGGTTTTGTGGCAGCCTGCGAGACTTGCGCTCGTGCTAAAGTCCCTCATTCACGGCCATCAGGTCCTCTCCTTCCCTTACCCATTCCTTCCCGTCCTTGGACACATCTGTCCATGGACTTTATCACGGACCTGCCTCGTTCCTCGGGGAAGACTGTGATTCTGGTGGTGGTGGACCGTTTTAGCAAAATGGTGCATTTCATCCCTTTTCCTGGTTTGCCCAATGCTAACACGCTGGCGCAGCCATTTATTGATCACATTGTCAAATTGCACGGTATTCCTTCAGACATAGTCTCTGATAGGGGCACGCAGTTTGTTTCTAGACTCTGGAAGGCTTTCTGTTCTCGCTTGGGGGTTCGGTTGTCAGTCTCTTCTGCTTTCCACCCGCAGTCAAATGGCCAGACAGAGCACGTCAATCAGAATCTGGAGACATATCTGCGCTGTTTTGTGGCGGAGAATCAAGAGGATTGGTGTTCTTTTTTGTCCCTTGCTGAGTTTGCTTTAAATAACCGTCGTCAGGAGTCCTCTGATAAGTCACCATTTTTTGGTGCATATGGGTTTCATCCGCAGTTTGGGACTTTCTCGGGAGAGGGGTCTTCTGGTTTACCTGATGAGGACAGATTCTCCTTGTCTTTGTCATCTATTTGGCAAAAGATTCAGGATAATCTAAAGAGCATAAGTGAGAGATATAAGCGTGTGGCAGATAAGAGACGTGTGCTTGGTCCGGACCTGAATGTTGGTGATCTGGTGTGGTTGTCTACCAAGAATATCAAATTGAAGGTTCCCTCCTGGAAGTTGGGTCCTAGGTTTATTGGGCCTTACAAAATCCTGTCTGTCATCAATCCTGTTGCCTACCGTCTTGATCTTCCTCAGACTTGGAAGATACATAATGTTTTTCATAAGTCCTTATTGAAACCTTATGTTCAACCCATTGTACCCTCGCCTTTGCCTCCTCCTCCGATTATGGTTGATGGGAATCTTGAATTTCAGGTCTCTAGGATTGTGGATTCTCGTCTTGTTCGCGGTTCTCTTCAGTACCTTGTTCATTGGGAGGGTTATGGTCCTGAGGAGAGGATGTGGGTCCCAGTGACGGACATTAAGGCCTCTTGTCTCATCAGGGCTTTCCATAGGTCCCATCCTGAGAAGGTGGGCTCTGAGTGTCCGGAGTCCACTCGTAGAGGGAGGGGTACTGTCACAACCAGACAGCTGAGAAGCTCTGACAGAGGCCTTTCAGAACCTCCTCCTTGAGTTCTCTTTGTTGTGCTGTTCAGTTCCTCATCTCGTTAGCCTCTCTCAGCTGTCATGGAGTTGGACTGATTGCTTCCCTTTAAATCCCTCCCCATGGTGCATTGCTGGGCGGCTTATACTTCCTCCTGGAGTGTGTGTGCATGCTGATCTTGTTTTCCTGTCTGCTACAAAGTTAAGTGCTGAACATTTATCTGTTATTTTCTGTTTGCTGGATCCCAGGTGACCCTGACTCCCTCCGTGTCTGGAGTAGGGAGCCGGTGGTCGTGTCCCCTCACTATTGTAGGGTGTTCAGGGGTTATATAGTCGAGGTACGTGGATATGCAAACCTCCACCTTTCGGATCTTTGCATAGGCTGAGCAGCCAGGGATAGTCTCAGGTCTTGTGCAGGGGTCTCCCTTTTGGTTCCTTAGCTTTGGATCCACTCAGTCATATATGCATGTTGCTTTGTCTTGTTTCCTGTACACCGTCCGTGACAGTATAGAGCCAAACATTTTAGAATTGTGTCGATGTCCCAATATTTATGGACCTGGCTAACTACAGCCTTTAAACAATAACTTGTGCCTGTCACTCCATCCTACAGACCCACGACTTGGGGGTTACTATCTCTCCTTCAGGAGAGAGCGCCTTAATTGGTATAAGGAGACTTAGAAGCCATACATGCTCCTCTGGAATTCTGGGTAGAAATGCAAATGAGTTCTAACAAGCTCTGCCTCTAATGCCTTACATCTGGTGGCAGAGCTTGTTAAGAGCTCATTTGCACTCCTTTCTTCACAGAACCACAAACAAACTGTAGTTTGCTGCGGCAGGGTGCTCCTCCTCCCTTGTGTGTAATGTGAGACAGGATACGCTAAGCCACACTACTTAATGTGGTTGTAATGCTTGCTACACCTGCCCAAAGGTTATGCGTGGGATCACAGATCGGCGCTAATCACTTCAATGAAGCTGAGCTGCAATACATAGTCCTATTTTTCTAATCCTGGACAACTCATATAAGGCATATAGACAGCATGGACATAGGTGTTCCAAACAGTACATAGCATGGAACATTGATACAGAACTTTTGATGAGACTATACAATATCAGACTGAATGTTAAATGAATCCCAAGCCCAGTCTATGGACACTTGTTCTTATGTCAATACATGAGATTTCAGAAAGTATTACAGACTGACTGTAGGTATTATATAGGTTTATATAATCAGCATTTGAAGTGGTTATGCCAGGATTGATTTAAGAAATAAAACAGCACATGACAATCTCTTTCTAAAAGCTAGAACCGGCCCTGTACCTCACATGCATCCACAGATCTCTCCATTCATTGCTCTAATTGCTCTGCTAGATTTATTTCAAGCTGGCAGCTCAGGGGCGTGCACTTTCTCAGGAGTGTTTCTTTCTCCAGGAGGTGTGTCCTTTCTGCTGCTCCTTTCCCCCTGTAATTGTCACAGCTTCTAGCAGGAAATACAGCTTGGGGCAGCTAAAGGATGAGTGTGAGCGTCCACCTCAGGAGGTGGTTGTGCACATTATTATACTGATTTAACACCAGGCAGTGCCATTTTAATGAAATAAAGACTGAAGTAAGTTATAAAAGCAACTCGTTTTTCATGCTGAATTATATTACAATAATATTTAATGGTGGCAGGACTTCTTTAAGAAGGGTCTCTCAAATCAAATTTAAAAATTGTATTACACTCAATATTACTAAAATATGTTTGTTTTTTTTGCTTTTAACTATGGATGCACATGTCCCATACAGCCAAAATTAAAACTTTAAATAATTCCTACTTTTAGGCTAAAATACTGTATATTAAAATATACAACATGTAAATTATGCAGCCTGTAGCACCATTGTCTCTGAGGCAAAGACTTGTTTTCACAAAATTTACCGAACTGTACATTTAGAAATCAATACATTGATCTTGAAGAAAAAGATTATGGAAATAGTCTGCCTTATATAATACAGAACATAAGATGTAGTGCTTAACAACAAGTCTTCAAGGTTACTTCCCTGCACTTTGGAGGAGATTATTGATTGCAGGTCACAGGTGTCAAGCGATAGACTACAAAGTGTGATATTTATGCTGTGTTTTCAGTGCAGTTTCTAAGATGAATGTTTTCATGTTTTTTGTTTTTTTTCCCTTTAAGGTGGATACAGCACTGGCATGCATTTACACAGTAGACAGTTAAATGAATAGAGATAGAGATGAGCGAATTTCTCAAAAATTCAAGAGCCTTTGTAGTAGTGTAGAACACTGTGCTTTGCAACAACACGCATAGGGAGTCTGCTGTGGTAGTGAAACAATACTGTGGGTCAGTATGATATGCAGATGACAGGCGTCGCTCTTAGAATCACTGCACACTTCACTTATTTGGGCAGTTACGGGGCCAAAACTGACCAAATAACTCAAGTGTGGACTCAGCCTTACAGGTCGATGTTAGCGGCATGTAAAAAAAAACATGCAGAGGCCCAAGATCCTACTGTAGCGTGAAAGAGCGCACTCCTTGTACACCGTCGTCAGCTGATTCCACATAGATGTCTACAGAACCTGTTCTATTAAACGCTTATAGAAGTAAAGCCCCCCCAAAAGAGTGGAGTGGGTGTAAGCAGTAAATTTGTGTTGACGTCACTGATTATTTTGCCCTTCCTCTGATCCATCAGAACAATAACCCCCAAAAAACAGATCCTGTCTGTGGAGCATCGACCTTAACTTGGTCAGCATTTGGTCAGTAATCCATCAGTATTGCTAAAGCCAAAAAAAACAGGAATAAAACAGGAATGAATCCAAAACAGAGATGACACGTGAATGGAATATTTGCATGTCTCCTGTGTTTGGTAACCACTCCTGCTTTTGTCTACCAAATCATAAGCCAATTGTGATGCAAAATAGGGACTATGTGATGCAGGACTTACAGCTGTTACATAGGCAGGATCCGTTGTGCATCTCATTTTTCCTTCCTTCTGACAGATTAGAAGGGTCAAATAAATGATGATGTCAGCCAGGTTGAAAGGCAAAATAGTGGCCTAGTCATGAAGTGGGGAGGGTGGGAACAGCATGAGAAAGTGGCCCTATGACATAGTGGTGAGATGGAAGCAATATGAGGAGACCACAGAGTGGCCAAATGACAGAGTCTGGAGGTGGCAGCAGCATTAGGAGGAGGCCACAGAGTGGCACAATGACAGTGTTGAGGTGGCAGCAGCATCAGGAAGCCACAGAGTGGCACAATGACAGAGTATGGAGGTGGCGGCAGCAGCGTCAGGAGGAGGCCACAGAGTAGCACAACGACAGTGTGGAGGTGGCAGCAGCAGCAACATGAAGCCACAGAGTGGCACAATGACAGAGTGTGGAGGTGGCGGCAGCAGCATCAGGAGGAGGCCACAGGGTGGCACAATGACAGTGTGGAGGTAACAGCAGCATCAGGAGGTCACAGAGTGGCACAATAACATTGTGTGGAGATGGCGGTGGCAGCAGCAGCATCAGGAGGAGGCCACAGGGTGGCACAATTACAGTGTGGAGGTGGCAGCAGCATCAGGAGACCCCAGAGTGACTCGTTGACAGAGTGGGGAGGTGGGTGGCAATACCAGTACCAGCTGAAGTTGGTGGGTGAAAGAAGGAACACTTGGGATCAGATGTGTGGCATAAGGTGGGTGTCAGCATCAGAATAGTAGCGGAGGCAGGTAGCCAGAGGAAACCGATCCCTTTTGTCAAAGTATTGGTGTGGCACCATGGATGATCTAGTCTGATGCATCAGGCATTGGTGGTTGGAAATCCTGGCTGATTCACACCTGATTCATCTTGACAAAGCTTTTCCAGAGCAAACTCTACCAGTTGCGGCCACAAATCCAGTTTGGCTGCCCAGTAGTCCAGAGGATCTTCAATGTGGGGTGGCAGAGTGCTGTCAAAGTATGCCACCACTTGCTGGTTCATGTCCTGCTCCAGGTCTAGCTGCTGCTGCTGCTGGTGAATCGTTTCTTTACTAGGCGGGTGAAGAAAGCTGCTCATAAGTGACTCTAGACTCAAGTTGCTGCTGATTGAACTGGAATTGTTCCTACCCCCCCACCCCCACCGTGCCACAGCAGGCATGGCAGAGGAACCTGAGCGTAGAGGGCCCTCCTGGTCAGACTGCGACAGAATGGACAATGGCGCAGATAGTCAGGGGCCAACTGACTACATAGAATGTCTCTATAGTAGTTCAGTTTGTCCTCCCTCTCAGCGGGTGTAAAAAAGGCCCCCATTTTGGACTGGTAGCGAAGGTCCAACAAGGTGGAGAACCAGAAGTCATCCCTCTGCCGAATGCTGACAATTTGGCTGTCACTACACAAGCAAGTGTAAACAAGAAAAAGACCAAAAAAAACACAGCGCCTCATGTGTGGTACCGCCTTATAAATAATATAGTATTATGGTGCGTAATTTGCTTACCGGATGCTGTTGTGAGGAGTCACAACAACTTTATATGCCTTAGCTGGTATCTATCCCCACCAGCATCAGGGAATGACGTGCTGCTGCCTGGGTCTCTTCCTGTCTCGATAGTTCCAGGAAAGTTTGAAGAGGAAAGTGCTAACATACTGTTTGAAGTTTGTTAGAGAAGATCATAAAAAAGTGTGAGACCACTTCTCGGCGCTGCTGGCATATAGATGAATCCTCAGGATTAATAATATTCTTTTATTGAGTTCAAGTCAACGCCTTTTTTCAAGGGCGAAGCACCCCCTTCGTCAGGAAAATTTACAGAATAAAAATTCACTCGCTATAGGAGTATTTAAAAAACTATTTTGGCGGGTTAATCTGGGGCAGGTTCAGAGGCAGGAGCGGGCGTGTTTAGTATAATGACGATCCTAGTCTGTGGACCTCGTTACCAGAGCCCTTCAATCACATCCAATTGCACTAATTGGAAGATAAGGGAGACACATTAGTATCCAGTGTGACACATAGGGGGATACATTGTATATTGTGCAAACTTCAGTGGCGCTGAATCGAGCGCTCCATTATATAACTTCATGCATAGATTAGAGAATAATAAAATTAATAACAATAATAGTGACAACTCCTTTACAGCGCTGGCTTCTCAATGGTATTGCAGCACACACCGTCCTCTCACACAGAGCCGGAGCCATTCATATCTACATGCACTCTCTGTATAAGTGCGGCGATCCTGTGAATCTCCAGCGCTGCATGATCTCCAAACTCACACCCTCGCAGCGCACACAGTCACCCTGTGTAGCGCTGTGGTTTGCCTCGATTCCTGTTCTCTGTACTAACATGATACAGCGGCCCTGCGGGGTTTGGGAACCCTTCTGTGTCTGGTGATAGGATTCATGTGTCTCTCTTATCTTCCAATTAGTGCAATTGAATGTGATTGAAGGGCTCTGGTAACGAGGTCCACAGACTAGAAGCGTCATTATACTAAACACGCCCGCTCCTGCCTCTGAACCTCCCCCAGATTAACCCGCCAAAATTGTTTTTTAAATACTCCTATACTGAGTGAATTTTTATTCTGTAAATTGTCCTGACGAAGGGGGCGCTTCGCCCTTGAAACGCGTTGACTTGAACTCAATATAAGAATATAATTAATCCTGGGGATTCATCTATATGCCAGCAGTGTCGAAAAGTGGTCTCACACTTTTTTATGATCTTCTCTACACAAGCAAGTGAACATTCATCGGGCCATTTGTGAAAGCAACTCGAAGGGACTTCCTGCCTCCATCTCCACTGCATACTGCCACTGTGTGTCTGGGTCATCTGCCTTGTCTTCCTCATCACCCTATAGCTCCTCTGGCTGCTTATGCTCCTCCTCTCCTGTCACCTGTGTAGAAAAACCACCCATTTCGCTATACATTGCTTGTGCTCCAATGTCCTCCTCCTTCAGTTCAGTCCCCACAGGGCTCATGTGGCCGTGAGATCTATTCCACACCACGTCTTTAGTCCCCTGACCAGCCAGATTTACCAGCATCTGTTCCAGGACATGAAGCTTGTTTATCCCGTATTCCTGGATACTGAAAAAAAACTGCAGAGTTGGTGATTTTACCCCCAACAGTGCGTGCTGACTGACTGCTACGCCGCTGCTTCCGTGAACCCCTGCACCACTACTTTCCGGGCAGGTAGGCTCCTACAAAGCGGGTGGTCTACCCCAGGCACTTTTGGCTCCGGACCTCCCACTGCTGCCACCCTGCTGACTCCCAGCCAGGCTAGCGACTTGATGGCTCCACCGCTGACTCACGGGCAAGCTACCACCCTCTTCTCCCAATGATGATGAAGCCCCTAATTCACCCGGCTCCCAAGTGCGATCAGCTACATCATCATCGAGTACTGTCTGTACGTCACTGATGTCCTCCTCAACAGACTCTGGGTCAGGAGCCTGACAGCTCTCAACACCAGCTCCCGCGCCACTCTCATCATCACTACTTGCCCGCCTACCAGAGGAAGCGGCGGATGTCTCCTCCACATCTTGGCTGGCCAGTAGCTGCTGACTGTCCTCTAGTAGCTCGTCCTCGCTATATAGTGGAGCTAAGCTCACAGCATATAATACTTGTCTGGCTGAGCGAACAGAAAAGGACAGAGGCAGGTTGAGGACAGGTGAGGGCACAGAGCCTGCTCCCGGGCCATGCCAACTAGGGTTGTGTTTGACAAACCCACCGACTTTTGGCTGGAGATGACTGAGTCAACCATTCAAGAACCGCTGGGTTGCTGGTCAAGACACGACCGCTAGATGACACCGGTAGCTCAGGCCTCTCGCTGCGACTCCTGCTGCCTCTTACTCTGCTGTGACCTGTGCCTGCACCAAAAACATTTAGGCCTCTGCCACTCCCCTGTGCAAGGCCTAGCACGTCTCTATCTGACATACTGTTAGATCAGATAAATAAATATAAAGGAAATTGAAACACCCCAAAAAAGTCTGTAATTTTCTCACTTCACCACACAACTGCTAATAAGCCTTTTTTCAACTAATACACGCCAAAAAGGGCTTTAGCACATATAACTGCACCGCTGAATGGAAAATAATATATATTTTTTTGCCACTAATACATGCCAAAAAGGGATTTAGAACATATAACTGTACAGCTGAACGGCAAATTTTTTTTTTGAATGGAAAATAATATATATTTTTTTTCCACTAATACAAGCCAAAAAAGGCTTTAGAACATATAACTGAACCGCACTAGGGCAAATAAGACGTATAAATATTTCCTCGTAATAAACCCTGTTGATGGCTTTATCAAACAGCACTTACAGAGCTGTATAATGGCAATTTGGATCCACAGTCAGTGCAGCAAGGTGTAATAGGCTGTAAACTCCCCTACTGAACCCTGTTATGCTTCAATACTGTGGAATGATTCCTCCCTATCCTTTCCCTGAACTTCTATACAGCAAAATAAAAGTTTTAAAGTCTTTCCTAGCGCTGTCCCTAGCTCCTGATGACGTCTCTCCCTGCACTAAGTACACTGGTGAATGGCAGAATCCAAGATGGCTGAGGCTATTTATAGGGCTGTGACATCACAGGGCTGCCTGGCTGCTGATTGGCTGCATGCATGGCATTGTGGGTGATCTCTCGTTCCCAGAGTTCCTTGCTCCATGTCCTAACACGTGCAGCAGGCATTTTAGGAAAAAATGCGATTCTCTACCACGAAGTGTGAAGAAATTCGGATTTGGTGTGAGTCAAATTTTTCCTGAAATTCGGATTGAATTCCACATCAAATTTGATTTGCTCATTTCTAAAGAACATAAGTGCTAACATACTGTATAATAGATCACAGATATTTTTTTAACTCCTATATGTCTCAATACCCGGACAGATTTATTCTGAGCCAGAATGTTGTGCCTAAGTTATTTTATGTAGTGTCCATCTTATGATTAGCATGCATTTGGATTGTTAAGGGCTATGTACACCTTTGGGGGCAATGTTTTGAAATTATTTAATAGTACTTATTTTGAGCTAAAAATAATTTTTTTCAATTGGTCTTTATTAAAAATTAGCTGAAGGACCCGGCTTCACTCGGGTATATGTAATCTATTTCATTTAATGTTTGTGTGTGTCGTTAAAAGATATCAACACTTTCCACTATAACAGTGACATCTACAGCCCCTGCCCCCTGAACAGTGACCTCCACAGCCCCCCACCCCTTAAAACTGCCCCCCCCACAGTGCCCCGTTCCATAGAATTGGACCTCCCCAGTAGCCCACCCCCTTAACTTTGAGCCTTCCCCTTTAACAGTGAGTTTCACAGCACACCACCCCCTTGACAGTGACCTCCACAGGGGCCCTCCCCCTTAACAGTGGTCTTTACAGCAATCTGCCCCTTAAAGGGATTCTGTCACCAGGTTTCACCCCTTTAAGATAAAAATATGCTTATGTTCAGGGTGCCTTCACGATTCCTAATGTGGTCTTATAAATGTAATCTGTAGGCTCATTTTGCTAAAAAACCGCTATTACTAACCTGTCAATCAAAAAAATAAGGTGCCCAAGGGGATGTAAATGGATCCAAGCTGCCGGCCGCACCCGCCGCCGTTCGTGCCCAGCGCCGCCTTTCCCGACATCAGCGCCGCCTCGTAATCTTCTGTGACGCCTCCCGCTCTCCCTCCCTCCCTCCCCCCTCCTCCTGCTGTAACATCGCTGTGACGCCTCCCCCCTCCTCCTGCTGTAACATCGCTGTGACGCCCCACCCCCTCCTGCTGTAACATCGCTGTGACGCCTCCCGCTCTCCCCCCTCCTCCTGCTGTAACATCGCTGTGACGCCTCCCGCTCTCCCTCCCTCCTCCTGCTGTAACATCGCAATGTTACAGCAGGAGGAGGAGGGAGGGAGAGCGAGAGGCGTCACAGCGATGTTACAGCAGGAGGAGGGGGGAGGCGTCACAGCGATGTTACAGCAGGAGGAGGAGGGAGGGAGAGCGGGAGGCGTCACAGCGATGTTACAGCAGGAGGAGGGGGGAGGGAGGGAGAGCGGGAGAGCGGGAGGCGTCACAGAAGATTATGAGGTGGCGCTGGGCACGAACGGCGGCGGGTGCGGCCGGCAGCTTGGATCCATTTACATCCCCTTGGGCACCTTATTTTTTTGATTGACAGGTTAGTAATAGCGGTTGTTTAGCAAAATGAGCCTACAGATTACATTTATAAGACCACATTAGGAATCGTGAAGGCACCCTGAACATAAGCATATTTTTATCTTAAAGGGGTGAAACCTGGTGACAGAATCCCTTTAACACTGACCTCTATAGCGGAACATCCCTTTAACTGTGACCTCCACAGCAGCCTTCCCCTAGGGTGGCCAGAGGTCCAGTTTTAGGACAGACTCCCTGTCCTCCATTTGGCGCAGGGCCTGGACGGACACAAGGATGTCCTTTTGAACAGCTCACTCTCAGACAGCAGCACTGTGCTGTCTGAGTGTGAGCTGCAGGAAGAAAGTCACCCTCCCTCCCACCCCTGCAGCTGACAGAAGTTGATTTTTCATTTCATTTTTTCAACCCCTGTCGGCTGAGGAGTGGGAGTGGCATGGCATAACCAGATCGGGGCGTGGTTTAGCTGGACCTGGGGGCGGGGTTTTAAGCTTGTCTCTTGAGGGTGGACATATTGTGGCAGGGGCGTGTCTGGGCTCCTTCCTGCAAGAGTGACGCCCCTCTGGGCACCTTACTGACTCATTTGCATACCAAATAAACTGTAATTTCAGAGGATAAAATATCTATTGCTGGAACAAAGGCACATCTTGAAATAAGGTACTAAGTGCTATTAGGCCATGGCTTTACTTCAATAGTGATTATCCTGGTGACAGATTTCCTGTAAAGCTGACCTACAGCAGTGAAGAAAAATTGTTGTTTTGGAAACCTGGAGTAAAACTGTGTATATGTGGAGGCTAACGGCCTGCAAGCTTCTATTGGCTGATAAGGGTCATGTGACCAAGCTTCTATTGGCTAATGCATTTTTTTGGGAATATCTCAGGAACGGTACGTCCTAGAGAGCTGAGACCTGGTCTAAAACCTTCCCGGACACTTTATGTACCTGTGTGCCAAATTTCGTGATTGTAAATGTGACGGTGCAGAATCCTTTAGCGGACATACATACAGACACTCTGCTTTCTATATTAGATATGGAAACCTTTTTGTGTACAGAACTGACATGCTCTACTAGCTGCCGGTGGATTTTTTGGGCTTTACCGTCTAGGGAGCAGACGGGTTCCTTATCTCTGCTCTCTCACACTATACACACTCGTTGTCACGGCTGTTTAAGGGTAACAAGAGTATACACAGTAAAAAGAGCTACTGACCGGACCCAAACTAGGGAAGAGAAAGGGTGACCCCTGTCAGACCCTCAACACTCTCCCTATGCTGCTAAAGCACATGCCCGGATCCAAATGGTGGAACGAGGCATGCCCGCGTACCTTAGACTGATGAGCCCTGTAACCCCTACAATAGTGGAAGGGGCACAGCCTCCGATGCCCTGCACAGAATAAGGAGGGAACCGGGGCCACCTCAGATCCAGTCAGGAAATCACCAGGTACATAACAAAGTCTGCACACTTAGCTGATGGAGCTGCAGCCGTAGAGAAGACGGATCCAAGGACCGCTGGCAATATCCGGAGTGCTTGCAGCAGCAGAACACAGGTCCAGAGAACTAGTAGCTAAAGGAGTGAAGATACTCAAGGCAGAGCTACAACTGAAAGGAGAAATATAATCCACGCCCTGCAATAGGAGGAGGGGTGATTTAAAGGCAGAGAAATCAAACGCAGGAGAGACAGCTGAGAGTAAGACCTCATCACAGGGGCGGAGAAACAGAACAGTGAGAAAACCTCCAACCCTAAGTGACATCATCACAGGGGTGGAGACACAGAGCTTTGAGAACGTCTCAAAGCTCTGGTAGTGACAGTACCCCCCCTTCTACGGGTGGACTCCGGACACCCAGGACCCACCTTCCCAGGATGAGCCCTATGAAATGCCCTGATAAGGCGAGTGGCTTTAATGTCCGACATCGGAACCCACATCCTCTCCTCAGGACCATAACCCTTCCAATGAACGAGGTACTGAAGAGAACCGCGGACAATGCGAGAGTCCACAATTCTGGAAACCTCAAACTCCAGATTGCCATCAACCAAAATCGGAGGAGGAGGCAAAGAGGAGGGTACCGTGGGCTGGACATATGGTTTTAAGAGAGATCTGTGAAAAACATTATGTATCTTCCAAACCCGTGGAAGATCAAGGCGGAAGGCAACAGGATTGATGACTGACAAAATTTTATAAGGCCCAATAAACTTGGGGCCCAATTTCCAGGAGGGAACCTTCAGTTTAATATTTCTTGTAGACAACCACACCAGATCACCCACATTCAGGTCCGGACCAGGCACACGTCTCTTATCAGCCACACGCTTATACTTCTCACTCATCTTTCTGAGATTACTCTGAATCTTTTGCCAAATGGTAGACAAAGACGAGGAAAATCTCTCCTCCTCAGGTAAACCAGAAAGAGCCCCTCCCGAGAATGTCCCAAACTGCGGATGGAACCCATATGCACCAAAAAATGGTGACTTATCAGAAGATTCCTGACGACGGTTGTTCAAAGCAAACTCAGCAAGAGGGAGAAATGAACACCAATCCTCCTGGTTCTCTGCCACAAAACAGCGCAAATATGTCTCCAGATTCTGATTGAGGCGCTCAGTCTGACCATTCGACTGCGGGTGAAAAGCAGAAGAGAAGGACAGCCGAACCCCCAGGCGAGAACAGAAAGCCTTCCAGAACCTGGACACAAACTGCGTGCCTCTATCGGAAACAATCTCAGAGGGAATGCCGTGCAATTTAACAATATGATCGACAAAAGCTTGCGCCAACGTTTTAGCATTGGGTAAACCAGGGAAAGGAACGAAATGAGCCATCTTGCTAAAACGGTCCACGACCACCAGGATCACCGACTTCCCCGAGGAACGAGGAAGATCCGTGATAAAGTCCATGGACAGGTGTGTCCAAGGACGGGAAGGTATGGGTAACGGGAGAAGGGAACCTGAAGGTCGTGAACGAGGGACCTTAGCGCGAGCGCACGTCTCACAAGCCGCCACAAAACCCTCCACAGACTTACGAAGAGCCGGCCACCAAAATCTCCGAGCAATGAGATCTACCGTGGCTCTACTCCCGGGGTGACCAGCAAGAACTGTATCATGATGTTCCTTAAAGAGTTTGTGACGTAGCTCAGGAGGCACGAACAACTTCCCGGAGGGACAACGGGCAGGTGCCTCAGACTGGGCAGCCTGGACCTCGGCCTCCAAATCGGAATATAGAGCAGAAACAACTACCCCCTCCGCCAAAATGGGACCCGGGTCCTCGGAGTTTCCTCCTCCCGGAAAACAGCGAGAGAGAGCATCAGCCTTCACATTCTTGATCCCAGGGCGGAAAGTAACAACAAAATTAAATCTGGAGAAGAACAGAGACCATCTGGCCTGTCTCGGATTCATACGCCTGGCCGACTCCAGGTACGCCAGATTCTTATGGTCGGTAAAAACGGTGATAGGGTGCCTGGCCCCCTCCAACCAATGGCGCCATTCCTCGAAAGCCAACTTGATGGCCAACAACTCCCTATCTCCCACATCATAGTTTCTCTCTGCCGGGGAGAGTTTTCTAGAGAAAAAGGCACAAGGTCGCCATTTGGCAGGAGAGGGGCCCTGGGACAAAACTGCACCCACACCCACCTCGGAAGCATCCACCTCAACAATAAAAGGTAAGGAAACATCGGGATGCAGCAAGATGGGAGCAGACGCAAAACTCTCTTTAATCTTAGAAAAGGCTGCAAGCGCCTCCTCCGACCAAGAGGAAAAATCCGTCCCCTTTTTTGTCATGTCAGTAAGGGGTTTGACAATAGAGGAATAATTCAAAATGAACTTTCTGTAGTAGTTAGCAAAACCCAGAAAGCGCATCAATGCCTTCTGATTTTCAGGAAGCTCCCACTCCAGCACAGCACGGACCTTCTCCGGATCCATGCGAAAACCAGAAGCAGAGAGGAGAAAACCCAGAAATTGAATCTCTGATACCATAAAAAGACATTTCTCCAGCTTGGCATACAGTTTATTTTCCCGCAGTATCTGCAGGACCTGAAAAAGATGATCCTGATGAGTCTGAACATCAGGGGAAAAAATCAAAATATCATCAAGATACACCAATACAAATTTCCCCATTAAATGATAGAAAATACTATTAACAAAATGCTGAAAGACGGCCGGAGCATTCATCAGGCCGAAAGGCATAACGAGATTCTCGAAATGCCCGTTAGGGGTATTAAAGGCTGTTTTCCATTCATCCCCCTCTCTGACCCTGACCAGGTTGTACGCGCCTCTCAGATCCAATTTGGAAAACACCTTGGCCCCAACAATTTGGTTGAAGAGGTCCGGGATCAGAGGAAGGGGATAGGGATCGCGAATCGTGATACGGTTCAGCTCCCTAAAATCTAAGCAAGGTCTCAGAGAGCCATCTTTTTTTTTAACAAAAAAAAAACCCGCGGCAACAGGCGACTTTGAGGGACGAATATGCCCCTTCTCGAGACTCTCAGAGATATAGGTTCGCATTGCGAGTCTCTCCGGTTGTGAGAGATTGTAGAGGCGTGCCTTTGGCAGCTTGGCGCCGGGAATGAGGTTAATGGGACAGTCAAACTCCCGGTGAGGAGGTAGCTCCTGAACACCGCTCTCGGAAAACACATCCGAGAAATCAGAGAGAAATGATGGCAGAGTTTTAGTAGACACCTCAGCAAGAGTGGCTGTGAGACAATTCTCTCTACAAAAGTCACTCCACTCATTTATTTGCCTTCCTTGCCAATCAATAGTGGGGTTATGTCTAGTGAGCCAGGGTAGCCCCAAAACTAGAGGAGAAGGCAATCCGTTAAGGACAAAACAAGATATCTCCTCCACATGAGTGTCACCTACAGCTAGCCGGATATTGTGAACAATGCCTTTCAGAGATCTCTGCGAGAGTGGGGCAGAGTCAATAGCAAAAACAGGTATATCCTTTTCTAATGTACAAACCTGAAACCCATGCAAAGCTACAAATTGAGTGTCAATAAGATTGACGGCCGCTCCACTATCGACAAAAATCTCACAAGGAATGACCTTGCTCTCTAGCGCCACCCTGGCAGACAGGAGAAAACGGGAACTGCAGGACAGAGGAAAAGCATCAATTCCCACATCAACTTTGCCCAAAGTAGCAGATGAAGCAGAACTTGATGATCTACCTCTTGAGGTTTTTCTCTTATTATCGCTCTTAGTACAGTTCAGGAATCTCCTAGACGGACAAACATTTGCCAAATGACCTATGCCCCCACAACAAAAACACACCATATTCTGAGGACTAAATCCTCTTTTATCAGGGGCAAGTCGGCCTAGCTGCATGGGCTCCTCCTCAGAGGGGAGCGAGACAGGATGAGACCCCTGCATACTGAATGAGTCCGCACCATTGCCCCTAGACTGACAATGGCTGGACGGAGAGGTCTTGTTTCTTTCCCTTAGACGCCTGTCAAGGCGTACCGCCAATGACATGGCAGACTCTAAGGATGTTGGTCTCTCATGGAAAGCAAAGGCATCTTTCAAACCCTCTGAGAGACCATGACAGAACTGACTTCGGAGTGCAGCATCATTCCAGCCTGAATCAGCTGCCCATCTCCGAAATTCAGAACAATAAAGCTCCGCAGACAGTTTGTTCTGGCATAGAACACGTAAGTTCGATTCTGCCAGAGCAACACGATCCGGGTCATCATATATCTGCCCCAGGGCCACAAAAAACCTCTCCACGGATCGCAGGGAAGGATCCCCTGATGGCAGCGAAAAAGCCCAAGTCTGAGCATTACCCCTGAGCAGGGAGATGACAATCCTCACCCTCTGTTCCTCATTACCAGAGGAGTGGGGACACAAACAAAAATGGAGTTTACATGCCTCTCTGAAGCGAACAAAATTCTCACTGCCCCCGGAGAACGTTTCCGGAAGTGAGACCTTTGGCTCGCAACAGACTCCATGAGCCGGAGCAGAGCCCAATGCTTGTAGCTGAGTCAGAGATTGACGGAGATCCGCTACTTCCAAAGAAAGACCCTGCATGCGGTCAACCAGGTCAGAAAGCGGATCCATGTCAACAAGGACGGTTTTGGTGGATTATAATGTCACGGCTGTTTAAGGGTAACAAGAGTAAACACAGTAAAAAGAGCTACTGACCGGACCCAAACTAGGGAAGAGAAAGGGTGACCCCTGTCAGACCCTCAACACTCTCCCTATGCTGCTAAAGCACATGCCCGGATCCAAATGGTGGAACGAGGCATGCCCGCGTACCTTAGACTGATGAGCCCTGTAACCCCTACAATAGTGGAAGGGGCACGGCCTCCGATGCCCTGCACAGAATAAGGAGGGAACCGGGGCCACCTCAGATCCAGTCAGGAAATCACCAGGTACATAACAAAGTCTGCACACTTAGCTGATGGAGCTGCAGCCGTAGAGAAGACGGATCCAAGGACCGCTGGCAATATCCGGAGTGCTTGCAGCAGCAGAACACAGGTCCAGAGAACTAGTAGCTAAAGGAGTGAAGATACTCAAGGCAGAGCTACAACTGAAAGGAGAAATATAATCCACGCCCTGCAATAGGAGGAGGGGTGATTTAAAGGCAGAGAAATCAAACGCAGGAGAGACAGCTGAGAGTAAGACCTCATCACAGGGGCGGAGAAACAGAACAGTGAGAAAACCTCCAACCCTAAGTGACATCATCACAGGGGTGGAGACACAGAGCTTTGAGAACGTCTCAAAGCTCTGGTAGTGACACTCGTTAAAGCTCAATATTTATCTTACTGATAAGAATGTGGCTTAAATAAGTGTTTATGACCTTTTATTAGTTCCTGCCCCTTGCCTAGGGACCTAGAACATTTTCTCTGTAGTGAGAATGCACTTGACATGGAACATCTCCTGGGTGATTGCTACATGTGTGAAAGGCCAATTCGAGTAAATCTCTGGACCTGATAATCCGGAAATATTCCGGAGTATGGGTGTGAAAGCAGCTATAATACATCTCACCTAGTGTACGCAGTATACACAGTATGCATAGGTTTAATGGTTATAATCGTTATAACCTTTTTAATCCAGTAATTTGTGTACCTAATTTTAGTCAAATCTATCAGCTCATACACAATGCCTGAGCAAATGACTTCCTTCCTCTCTTACTCCAATCTGTGGCTACTATTCAGAAAAATACATGTTTTAATACAGATGCTAATTAAGTCTTCCGAGCACTGAGGGTGGGGTCGAGACACTCGGTGCATCTCAGCTTTTCTACTATGCTTTGTTGGCTACTACCCCATCAAGTTTATTGAAAAGGTCAGGTGACACGATGATTCAGACTCCTGGACATGTCAATTAACTTGAAGGGGAAAGGCCAGGAAAGGAGAGAGTTGGGATGCACCGAGTGTTCCCACCCTCAGTACACCAAAGGCCTAGTCAGCATATAGATTAAAACCCGTTTTCCTCTGAACTGCAGCAATGGACTAGGGTGAGAGCATGTAACTTGCTGAAGCACTTGGGACCCAAGCTCCCCGTAACAGCTGATTGGCGGGAGTACTGTGACCGTGAAGTGATAACGATGATCTATCCTGAGGATAGGAAAAAAGGAGGGAGGACAGCACGCCTAGTTTAGTGAATGATGGGTGCACGTCTCCAGGGAAGTGGTAAGGTTCCCCACATTGATCAAATGATCCGCAAAATAGAAAAAAAAAAGGGATGGAGACAGCACGTCCTGAAGTGAAGATTTATTTCAGATGCAATGTTTCGGCTTAGAGCCTTTTTCTGAGGATAGGTCATCATAATTTTTTACCTGGATAATTACTTTAAATAATACTTGTCTCACAAAAAAAAAGCTCTCATACTGTAACATTGTGTAACATTGTGAAAAAGCATGAAGGATAAAATAGGTTGCATCCTTAAAGGGTTAAACATCATTTGTCTATACTATTCACAATTTTCATACCTTGAGAAGTTTGATTAATCTCTCGGTCCTCGTCATGTTCCTGAGATTCATAGGATTCCACCCTTTTAGCTTCTCTTCCTCCTTCAGTCTCAATTTTACGAGGCTCCACTTGATCTGCATCAACAATCTGAAGGGTATCAGCTATAACATCGGCCAGTTCATCCAGCTCTTTCGGGTTGAGATGATCAAAGTTAAATTTATGCTTGCCAAGCTCCTTCACAACGTTCTGGATAAATGTTTCTGAGTGAAAGAGAGGGAACACATGAGATTACTTCAAGAGCATCTGTCATCAAAATGCTGGCTTTCTAGGTCTATGGATCAATAATTTCAGAACAATCTAGGCAGATTTTGTACTACATGGGACTCTGTTTATTTAGTTAATTGATGATGGTTAGTAAAATGGAGCAAAAAATACGGTAGATAGATAGATTTTATTAGATCGATATCTAATGGATAACAATACTCCAAAAGGTCAAGGATAACATGAACATTTATTTTATTACCCTTGTTCAAATAGTGACATTCAGCCTTCTAAATGGCTTCTTCAATCCGTTGAAAGGGTTAAACATTGATATTTGAGTGTGGGTGTAAAAAGTGTCACATCTTATTCCTAACTTTTATGAATGCTTTAATTCCTTGGATTTTCACTATTGAAGAAGATCTCTTAGTATTAATTCACTTATAACCCTCCTCATATTCCTACCTAGTGCTGCTTTCCTTTTGGATTTTCAATAGACAGAGGTACAGTAGATAGATAAACAGAAGAATTTGGTTGCATCATCTGAAAATTACATTATCTAGCAAAAAACAAAAGCACTATATACATGATCATCAAAACAAAGCTATTATAGATATGAAGGACCAGAACCATAAAAAATAGAGTAAATTATTCCATGTAAGACTAAAGTTTCTTTTCTATTAAAAGTTGCCCAGTGTACTATAAGTTAAAAATGGCTGAAATTAAACATATATTACCATCCATCGCACTCAACGGGTCCTTTGGGTCTTCCTGGTGAGAAGTGTATTTATAAATCAGTGCTCCAAGAGTTGGCCTTGACAAGACTCGAGCTCTTTGTCTTGGAAGAAAAGATTTTATCCGATAACCATCCTCTTCATCATCTTTAGGAAACCCTCCATCAAGTTTACCAAGTTGTGGTGTACGGTGTTTATTGGAATATAACGAAGTAAATGACGCCTTTCCATTCACATTTCTGTTATCAGGATTTTGAGACACTGCTTTTTGTGCTTTTTGAGCCTTTTGTGCCAAGTAGGTTTTTAAAGCTGCCAGTAAAGTCTTTTTTTCAAGTTCGCGTTCTGACTCTTGTGGAGGTTTCTCAACTAGAGGTTTAGGTAGGACATTTGAAGGTATCTCAAATTTTTGAGCTGGAGCAAATAAAAGGCTAGATGTTCCTTTGGGATTCTGAAACAACCAGTTAATAAAGTTTAATGTTCTCAAGTGGAAAACAAGCAACGAAAAGAAAACATTAAGTGTGAAATAATTGTCATCATTCCTATCACAGGCAAATAATGGTGGCAAATTCTCAATTATGTAACATAAATAAAGCGGCAGAAATAAATAAAAGCCAATTGGTGTGGCTGCAAATAATCTTTAATTAACAACTTTGCTCCTGGATCCCTAAAGAAAAATTGTTTATTTATAAGAAACTTGATTTCCTAAGAGTAGAATAAAATTATAAATGATACCTCAGAAATGAAGGAACTTTTTTTAATTTTTTATTAAATTTCTAAAAATCTCATTTTATATAGGAGCAGCCTTCTTGTAGTTGGATGGATCTATTCTAACCAGTGCAATACCATGGATATATCTCTACAAACAGGATAGCGTTAGATGACAATTGCTATTTGAAGAGGATCAGTCATCATTAGTCCAGGCATAATGCCTGGTAGGGTTGATCCTGGTGAGTGCAACTACCCGTCTGGATATATTTTTCAGAAAAATGTTTACATTACTATTCTCATGAGGTGCCTGGAGCAATAAGGGGTGGGCCAAATGCTTCTGATTAGAGTTGAGCGAACACCTGGATGTTCGGGTTCGAGAAGTTCGGCCGAACTTCCCGGAAATGTTCGGGTTCGGGATCCGAACCCGATCCGAACTTCGTCCCGAACCCGAACCCCATTGAAGTCAATGGGGACCCGAACTTTTCGGCACTAAAACTGCTGTAAAACAGCCCAGGAAAGGGCTAGAGGGCTGCAAAAGGCAGCAACATGTAGGTAAATCCCCTGCAAACAAATGTGGATAGGGAAATGAATTAAAATAAAAATTAAATAAATAAAAATTAACCAAAATCAATTGGAGAGAGGTCCCATAGCAGAGAATCTGGCTTCCCGTCACCCACCACTGGAACAGTCCATTCTCAGATATTTAGGCCCCGGAACCCAGGCAGAGGAGAAAGGTCCCGTAACAGAGAATCTGGCTTCATGTCAGCAGAGAATTAGTCTGCATGTCATAGCAGAGAATGAGGCTTCACGTCAGCCACCACTGCAACAGTCCATTGGCATATATTTAGGCCCAGCACACAGGCAGAGGAGAGAGGTCCCGTAACAGACAATCTGGCTTCATGTCAGCAGAGAATCAGTCTTCATGTCATAGCAGAGAATGAGGCTTCACGTCAGCCACCACTGCAACAGTCCATTGTCATATATTTAGGCCCAGCACACACACAGGCAGAGGAGAGAGGTCCCGTAACAGAGAATCTGTCTTCATGTCAGCAGAGAATTAGTCTGCATGTCATAGCAGAGAATCAGGCTTCACGTCACCCACCACTGCAACAGTCCATTGGCATATATTTAGGCCCAGCACACAGGCAGAGGAGAGAGGTCCCGTAACAGACAATCTGGCTTCATGTCAGCAGAGAATTAGTCTGCATGTCATAGCAGAGAATGAGGCTTCACGTCAGCCACCACTGCAACAGTCCATTGGCATATATTTAGGCCCAGCACACAGGCAGAGGAGAGAGGTCCCGTAACAGACAATCTGGCTTCATGTCAGCAGAGAATCAGTCTGCATGTCATAGCAGAGAATCAGGCTTCACGTCACCCACCACTGTAAGAGTCAATTTTCATAAATTTAGGCCCAGCACCCAGGCAGAGGAGAGAGGTCCCGTAACAGACAATCTGGCTTCATGTCAGCAGAGAATCAGTCTGCATGTCATAGCAGAGAATCAGTCTGCATGTCATAGCAGAGAATCAGGCTTCACGTCACCCACCACTGTAACAGTCCATTTTCATAAATTTGGGTGGGAGATAATGGGTGGGAGATAATGTGAACGTGCTGGATCCACTGTCGGCCACCCAATTGACTAATGCCTGTACCTGCTCAGGCCTTACCATCCTTAGAACGGCATTGGGCCCCACCATATATTGCTGTAAATTATGGCGGCTACTGGGACCTGAGGTAGTTGGTACACTAGGACGTGTGGCTGTGGCAGAACGGCCACGTCCTCTCCCAGCACCAGAGGGTCCACCAACACCACCACGACCATGTCCGCGTCCCTTACTAGATGTTTTCCTCATTGTTATCGTTCACCACAACAACAAAAATATTATTTGGCCCAATGTATTGTATTCAAATTCAGCTGGATATAAATTTGAGGCCTAGTATTTAGGCGCTGGGTGACAGGTATGGGTTTAGTGACAGAATTAGACTTGGAAATGCACAGTAGCGGGTGTGTGAAGTTATTCTGAATGACCCTATGTGCACCTTGAATATTATATACCCTTTTAGGGATAGATTTCAAATAGCTCTGATATAGCAGAAACCACTAAATTATGAAATTGCTAAATTGGGAATTGTATTTCAACCCAGAACAAAAAATGTGCTTTGACGGACACTAAATAACTTTCCCAGCCACAACAGGACAGCGGTAACGAGAGATTTAGCGGGATATAAATTTGAGGCCTAGTATTTAGGCGCTGGGTGACCGGCATGGATTTAGTGACAGAATTAGACTGGGATATGCACAGTAGCGTGTGTGTGTGAAGTTATTCTGAATGACCCTATGTGCACCTTGAATATTATATACCCTTTTAGGGATAGATTTCAAATAGCTCTGATATAGCAGAAACCACTAAATTATGAAATTGCTAAATTGGGAATTGTATTTCAACCCAGAACAAAAAATGTGCTTTGACGGACACTAAATAACTTTCCCAGCCACAACAGGACAGCGGTAACGAGAGATTTAGCGGGATATAAATTTGAGGCCTAGTATTTAGGCGCTGGGTGACCGGTATGGATTTAGTGACAGAATTAGACTGGGATATGCACAGTAGCGTGTGTGTGTGAAGTTATTCTGAATGACCCTATGTGCACCTTGAATATTATATACCCTTTTAGGGATAGATTTCAAATAGCTCTGATATAGCAGAAACCACTAAATTATGAAATTGCTAAATTGGGAATTGTATTTCAACCCAGAACAAAAAATGTGCTTTGACGGACACTAAAAACCTTTCCCAGCCACAACAGGACAGCGGTAACGAGAGATTTAGCGGGATATAAATTTGAGGCCTAGTATTTAGGCGCTGGGTGACCGGTATGGATTTAGTGACAGAATTAGACTGGGATATGGCCAAAAAATAACCACACTATTGCTGGTTAAATGCACTTGGTGACGGGCGCAGCTTGCCCCTGATGTAGTATATGGCCAAAAAATGAACAGACTATTGCTGGTTAAATGCACTTGGTGTCACAGCTTGACCAACCACACTACTGAGGGTTAAATGCACTTGGTGACGGACGCAGCTTGCCCCTGATGTAGTATATGGCCAAAAAATGAACAGACTATTGCTGGTTAAATGCACTTGGTGACGGGCGCAGCTTGCCCCTGATTTAGTATATGGCCAAAAAATGAACAGACTATTGCTGGTTAAATGCACTTGGTGTGATAGCTTGACCAACCACACTACTGAGGGTTAAATGCACTTGGTGACAGGCGCAGCTTGCCCCTGATGTAGTATATGGCCAAAAAATAAACAGACTATTGCTGGTTAAATGCACTTGGTGTGACAGCTTCACCCTGATGTAGGCTTTAGCCAAAAAACAACCACACCATTGAGGGTTAAATGCACTTGGTCGCAGCTTGTGCTGGCGCACCACAAGACACAAAATGGCCGCCGATCACCCCAGAAAAATGTGACTGACAAACGGTCTGGGCAGCCTAAAAACAGTGAGCAATTGAGGATCAGCAGCTCAATGATCCACAGCTGCAGATCGATCAGTTAATCAAGTCCTTTGGAGGAGTTAATCTGCCTAATCTCGCCCTACTGTCGCAGCCGCAACCTCTCCCTACGCTAATCAGAGCAGAGTGACGGGCGGCGCTATGTGACTCCAGCTTAAATAGAGGCTGGGTCACATGGTGCTCTGGCCAATCACAGCCATGCCAATAGTAGGCATGGCTGTGATGGCCTCTTGGGGCAAGTAGTATGACGCTTGTTGATTGGCTGCTTTGCAGCCTTTCAAAAAGCGCCAAGAAAGCGTCACAAAAGCGCCAAGAAAGCGACGAACACCGAACCCGAACCCGGACTTTTACGAAAATGTCCGGGTTCGGGTCCGTGTCACGGACACCCCAAAATTCGGTACGAACCCGAACTACACAGTTCGAGTTCGCTCATCCCTACTTCTGATCACTGCTTCACTTCCTCCTCTCTACCACTGATTGACAGTGCCAGGCATCCTAACTGTTCTGATGCCTGGCCCTGAAATCTTGTGAGTGCACTGTCGAGAGTACTACAGGCACATGCGCAGCTGATCTTGTTCAGCTTTCCCCACTCCGAGATCCAAACTATGCATGCACCAATTGTATTATCGCCACAAGATTTTAGGGCCAGGCATCCGAACAATAAGGATGCCTAGCCCAGTCATTCAATCGAGGAGAGGGAGTGTTAATGGGGGAGAGAAGGAAGTGAAGGGGGTAGGCCTGATCCTCGGTGAAACAAGCACCTTGAAATAATAAATTATGAATTTCTCTGCAAAGGAACATACAATTGCAGTAACAGAGGTGTCACTACAGGGAGTGCAGAATTATTAGGCAAGTTGTATTTTTGAGGATTAATTTTATTATTGAACAACAACCATGTTCTCAATGAACCCAAAAAACTCATTAATATCAAAGCTGAATATTTTTGGAAGTAGTTTTTAGTTTGTTTTTAGTTTTAGCTATTTTAGGGGGATATCTGTGTGTGCAGGTGACTATTACTGTACATAATTATTAGGCAACTTAACAAAAAACAAATATATACCCATTTCAATTATTTATTTTTACCAGTGAAACCAATATAACATCTCAACATTCACAAATATACATTTCTGACATTCAAAAACAAAACAAAAACAAATCAGTGACCAATATAGCCACCTTTCTTTGCAAGGACACTCAAAAGCCTTCCATCCATGGATTCTGTCAGTGTTTTGATCTGTTCACCATCAACATTGCGTGCAGCAGCAACCACAGCCTCCCAGACACTGTTCAGAGAGGTGTACTGTTTTCCCTCCTTGTAAATCTCACATTTGATGATGGACCACAGGTTCTCAATGGGGTTCAGATCAGGTGAACAAGGAGGCCAGGTCATTAGATTTTCTTCTTTTATACCCTTTCTTGCCAGCCACGTTGTGGAGTACTTGGACGCGTGTGATGGAGCATTGTCCTGCATGAAAATCATGTTTTTCTTACCTTGCAGACTTCTTCCTGTACCACTGCTTGAAGAAGGTGTCTTCCAGAAACTGGCAGTAGGACTGGGAGTTGAGCTTGACTCCATCCTCAACCCAAAAAGGCCCCACAAGCTCATCTTTGATGATACCAGCCCAAACCAGTACTCCACCTCCACCTTGCTGGCGTCTGAGTCGGACTGGAGCTCTCTGCCCTTTACCAATCCAGCCATCTGGCCCATCAAGACTCACTCTCATTTCATCAGTCCATAAAACCTTAGAAAAATCAGTCTTGAGATATTTCTTGGCCCAGTCTTGACGTTTCAGCTTGTGTGTCTTGTTCAGTGGTGGTCGTCTTTCAGCCTTTCTTACCTTGGCCATGTCTCTGAGTATTGCACACCTTGTGCTTTTGGGCACTCCAGTGATGTTGCAGCTCTGAAATATGGCCAAACTGGTGGCAAGTGGCATCTTGGCAGCTGCACGCTTGACTTTTCTCAGTTCATGGGCAGTTATTTTGCGCCTTGGTTTTTCCACACGCTTCTTGCGACCCTGTTGACTATTTTGAATGAAACGCTTGATTGTTCGATGATCACGCTTCAGAAGCTTTGCAATTTTAAGAGTGCTGCATCCCTCTGCAAGATATCTCACTATTTTTGACTTTTCTGAGCCTGTCAAGTCCTTCTTTTGACCCATTTTGCCAAAGGAAAGGAAGTTGCCTAATAATTATGCACACCTGATATAGGGTGTTGATGTCATTAGACCACACCCCTTCTCATTACAGAGATGCACATCACCTAATATGCTTAATTGGTAGTAGGCTTTCGAGCCTATACAGCTTGGAGTAAGACAACATGCATAAAGAGGATGATGTGGTCAAAATACTCATTTGCCTAATAATTCTGCACGTAGTGTACACTCACCATGATTAGGCCTACTAGGCAGCATGCCTGGTTTTAATAGGGCTGATCCACGTGTCAGATGTGCAGATTTAAGTAACAGTGCAGACAAAACTTTTCGTATATGGACCATGTACTTCTTCAGGCCACTATATAAAACAATGGGTGTAATGTTGCATTTTAAAGCGGTTGCCACACAAAAATATTGTACTGTTTCCAAACCAGCATCCTGGATCTGAATCCTTTTTAAAGTGCGTGTAATTAATTATTGCAAACAATCTTTGCATTCTTGATAAATTCTATAATTTTTTTGAAGATTTTTGGAAAGCACATATATAAAATATAGAAGTGTTATCGGTATGGATCACTGACGTGAAAAGACATGTATTAGTTATCATTTCATAGTATCCGACTTGCCCTTCAAAACATTTTCACTGTTTTACCAAGCAGTGTTACTGTTCAGAACAGATCAATAATTTATAAAGGGTAAAAAGACAGCGGTGTTCTAACGAGAGCTCAGAAGGAGGACAGATTGACATAAGCCAACAAGCCGTCACACATTGAGTATTTTTTCACTTCATTCATTCTTTTACTTTATTTTGAAGACTGCCCTCTGAAAGGTCAGATCAAGAAAAAAAATCTTTTTTTCCTGTCGTATTAATTTTAGTTTTATTAATGTATGAACAAATGCAATCTGCACCCGTCTAAGAAATGTACTCTTTTTTGATGAAGCATATAAAATACAAAACTGATCCAGGTTAATGTGGATGAAGTAATATAGGAAACTAATTATCAGACAGAATAACTAGAGTTTTTGGTCCTTTATGTACCTTTTTCAACAGTAAATCTGTCTTGGTCCTATGTTGGTTCTGTGTTGGTCCTATGTTAATATGTGCCGGCATTGCTAAGAAAAATGATGTTGTAATATTGATCTTCTAAGAGCAACAGGGGCATTGCCGTTACACTTAGTGGCTCTTCTTTCTCTGAAACTCCTATGCCCTCTTTGGCTGACAGGGCTGGGTGGCTTTAATGTGATCACTAGAGATGAGCGAATCGAAGTTGATGAAGTGGAATTCGATCCGAATTTCAGGAAAAATTCGATTCACACCAAATCCGAATTTCCTCACGATTCATGGTAATAAATCACATTTTTTCATAAAATAGCTGTTAGGACATGGAGCAAGGAACTCTGGGAACAAGGGATCACCCACAGTGCCATGCATGCAGCCAATCAGCAGCCAGCCAGCACTGTGATTTCACAGCTCTATAAATAGCCTCAGCCATCTTGGATTCTGCCATTTTCCAGTGTACTTAGTGCAGGGAGAGACGTCAGGAGGCGCTAGGGATAGTGCTAGGAAAGACTTTAAAACTTTTATTTTGCTGTATAGAAGTTCAGGGAAAGGATAGGGAGGAATCATTCCACAGTATAGAATCAGAACAGGTTCAGTAGGGGAGTTTATGAGTGTTGGGGGCGAATATTCGAATAGCGAATATTAATCCCGAATATCAGCACTTCGAGAATCCGCAAATATTTAGAATATAAGTGATATACAGTATATTCGTCATTTCGAATATTCTAGATTTTTTTTTCATCAGTAACCTCCCTTCTTGCTTTTGGGCCAATAAAAAGGCTGCAATGTCTTTGTCTGAGCTTAGCAACATCCCTAGCAACCAATAGGAAAGTTGCCTACCCCTTACTATATAAGAACCTCCCCAGCAGCCCTTGTATGCAGTATTTTGCAGATCTGAGAGAGACAGCAGTGTTATTGCTGTGCTCTCTGCTTTCCTGTGTCATTACATTAGATAGTTAGTTAGTTAGTATATATATATTTTTATATATATATATATATATATATATATATATAAATATATTACAGATAGTGGGAGATAGTCAGTGTAGGTTAGATAGTGATATAGTGTAGCTGATAGGTTCAGCTTTCCATACATACATGCTACATACATAGTGCTGTGATGTCACAAGTTCACAACAATACTGAGTGCACCAATCAGTAATAAGTAGTCAGACCTGTTAAAATGTGAAGTTGCACGTATTGCGCCAAAATATTTGCATCATTAGTGCCGATTTGCGCAATCGCGATTATATTGGAGCACTCTATCTGCATATAAAGCTATTGTAATGTTCTGCCGTTCCAACCATTTTAATCAGTCTCTGGAGACTTCTAGCAGCTTGAAAAATGTAGCTATAGTGACCCACGCCTGTATTTCGCGAGCATTACACGAATATTATATTGCCGATTTTTCTCGATCAAGAAAATAATCTTGAATTCGCAAATATATGAGAAATATTCTACCAAATATTCATGAAAAAATCGTGTAATCGAAAATTGCCTCTGCCGCTTATCACTAGAATTTACAACCTGGGTAATAAGGAACAATCCTATTACACCGTGCGGTTCAGTTACGGTATATGTTCTAAAGCATTTTTTGACTTGTATTAGTGGGAAAAAATGGCTTATTAGCTGTTGTGTCTTGAAGTGAGAAAATTACAGCCCTTTTTCTTGTGTATTAGTGGCAAAAAATATATATATTATTTGCCGTTCAACTGTGCAGTTATATGTTCTAAAGCCCTTTTCGGCGTGTATTAGTGGCACAAAAATATACTGTATATTATTTGCCATTCGGCAGTGCAGTCTTATGTTCTAAAGAACTTTTTGCCGCGTATTAGTGGCAAAAAAATATATATTATTTGCCGTTCAGTGGTGCAGTTATATGTTCTAAAGCCTTTTGTGGAGTGTATAAGTGGAAAAAAGCAAGGGGCTATTTGCCGTTCAGCGGTGCAGTTATATATTCTAAAGCCCTTTTTGGCGTGTATTAGGGCACAAAAAAAGTATTTGCCGTTGTGTGGTGAAGTGAGAAAATTACAGCCCTTTTTGGCGTGTATTAGTGGCAAAAAAATATATATTATTTGCCGTTCAGCAGTAAAGTTCCACTGTACTACAGCCTTTTACAGGGTGTAATAATAGGATAGATATGTACGTTCTATTAGTCGTTCTGTGGTGAATTGTGACTGTTGTGATTATTATTTTTTTGGGGTATATTAATAAGTGTAGGAAAAAGAATACGTCTTATTACGTCTGCAGTGAACCGACATTGTTATACAGCCATTGTTGGGGTGCATTAATGGGAAAAATAAGTACGTGTTTTTAGCCATTCTGCTGTGAATTTACATCATCATACAGCCATTGTTGGTGTTTATTAATAGGAAAAATAAGTACTTCTTATTAGCTGTTCTGCAGTGAATTTACATTGTTATTCAGTGGTGAAATGTTTTGTGATACAGCTTTTTTTGGGAAAATTGGTCGGTGAATGTAGACTTTTTTCTGTAGGGACTGAGCAATTGCATCGATTAGCAATTAAGTGTTGAAATTTGTTTGTGATACAGCCTCTTTTGGGAAAATTGGTCAGTAGTTGTAACTACGGTCAAGGACAATATATGTCCTTTACGGTCCACTGGGTAAATGTGGTTCACTTGGCCAGGTGATGCCGCTTCCGCCTCCACGTTCTTATGCCGTTGGCCCTGCGACAATGTCCGCCTCCTCATCCTCCACCGTGTCCTCAGCCTCCATTGCAGGGACAATTCACAGTTCCCCTTCAGCATACCACATGTGCAGGGCATGGCTGTGTCACGATGTTCTTCATCAAGAAATCGAATCCTGGCTTTCTCCGCGACAATTCAAAATTGGAAACATGGTGGCCGACACATAGTGTCGGCGCTGCGTCAAGGAGGGCTGAGCCATGCACACGTGTTTAATCTGGTTGTCAAGCGGTTCCTGAAGTCTTTCACCCATCTGCAAGACATCCTAAAAATGGCCAGGAGATTTTTGCATGCAATTCAGCCCCCCTTGAGCTGCAGCGGCAGAACTCGGTCCCCCAACATAGGCTGATATACAATGTTTCCACCCATTGGAATTCCACCCTCCAGAAGGATCATCAAGAAATCGTTTATGGCCTAAGCGGACAGAGGTACTCCCCTGTGTAACTTCGATGTTAACCAGTAGCAGCTCATACGTGACACCTGCCGTTTGATCGTACCCTTTGAGGAGGTCACTTTATTTGTCAGTTGCCAGGAATACAGAATGAACAACGTAATTCCACTGATTCATATCCTGGAAAAGATGCTAGTAAATCTGGCTGGTCAGGGGACTGGAGATGTGGCGCCTCGATCTCATGGCCACATGAGCCCTGTGGGGGCTGAACTGGAGGAGGAGGACATTGGAGCACAAGCAATATGTAGTGAAATAGGTGTTTTTTCTACACAGGTGACAGGAGAGGAGGAGCAGGAGCAGCCGGAGGAGCAAGAGGGAGATGAGGAAGAGGAGGTAGATGACCCAGGCACACCGTGGCAGTATGCGGTGGATATGGAGGCAGGGAGTCCCTCCGAGTCACTTGCGGAAATGGCCTGATGCATGCTCACTTGCTTGCGTAGTGACAGCCGAATTGTCACCATTCGCCGAGGGATGACTACTGGCTCTCCACCATGTTAGATCCTCAATACTGGTCCAAAATGGAGGTATTTTTTACACCCGCTAAGAGGGAGGACAAACTCAACTACTATAGAGACATCCTATGTAGTCAGTTAGCCACTGCCTATCTGCGCCACATTCCATCCTCTCAGAGGTCTCACCGGCGTCGGGGGGGGGGGGCCTCTGCGCTCATGTTCCACTGCCATGGCTGCTGGGAGGGGGGGTGGCAGGAGCAGTGCCAGCTCCATCACTAGCAGCCTGAGTCTAGAGTCACTGATGAGCAGTTTTCTTCACCCGCATAGTGAAAAAACTACTCACCAGCAGCTAGACATAGAGCAGAACCTGAACCAGAAGGTCGTGGCATACTTGGAGTGCACCCTTCCACCTGTCATAGAAGATCCGCTGGACTACTGGGCGGCCAAACTGGATTTGTGGCCGCAACTGGCCAAGTTTACCCTGGAAAAGCTGTCCTTCCTGGCCAGTAGTGTGGCATCAGAGCGGGTGTTTAGTGCGGCGGGGGCCATAGTTACCCCAAAGAGAACTCGCCTCACCGAAACCTTGACAAAAGAGACCAGTTTTTTTCTGGCTACCTGCATCAGCTGCCATTCTGATACTGCCACCGGCCTGATGCCACACATCTGATGCCAAGTGATCCTTACACCCACCATAGTCAGCGGGTACAGTTATTGCCAGCCACCTCCCCACTCTGTCACCGGGTCACTCTGTTGTCTCCTCATGCTGCTGCCAACTCACCACTATGTCACTGGGCCACTCTGTGGTTTCCTCATGATGCTTCCACCTCACCACTATATCATTGGGCCACTCTGTGGACTTCTCAAGCTGTTCTCCCACCCTCCCCACTCCATGACCGGGCCACTATTTAGCTTTTTTTGGCCCGGATGACATCACCATTTATTTGACCCTTCTGATCTGTCAGAAGGAAGGAAAAATGAGACGCAGAACAGATACTGTCTGTGTAGCAGTTGTAAGGCCTGTATGGTCCCATCAGAATTGGCTAATGATTTGGTAGCCAAAAGCAGGAGTGGGTACAAAACACAGAAGACATGCAAATATTCTATTCACGTGTCATCTCTGTTTTGAATCCACTACTAGTTTTTTGGGCATTCGCAATACTGATGGATTACTGACCAAATGCTGACCAAGTGAAGGCAGATGCTCAACAGACAGGATCCTTTTTTGGGGGGTTATTATTTTGACGGATCAGAGGAAGGGTAAAATAATCAGTGACGTCAACACAAACTTACTGCTGACACCCTCTCCACTCTGCCTGGGGGCTCTACTTAACATACATAGTAACATAGTTTATAAGGCCGAAAAAAGACATCCGTCCATTCCGTTTGGCCTGTTATCCTGCAAGTTGATCCAGAGGAAGGCAAAAAAAAAAATGTGACTTAGAAGCCAATTTTCCCCACTTAAGGAGAAATAATTCCTTCCCGACTCCAATCAGGCAATCTGTCACAACCAGACAGCTGAGAAGCTCTGACAGAGGCCTTTCAGAACCTCCTCCTTGAGTTTCTGTGTTGTGGTATTCAGCTCCTCCTCTCGTCAGCCTCTCTCAGCTGTCATGTGTTGGACTAATTGCTTCCCTTTAAATTCTTCCCCAGAAGGCTTTTCTGAGCGGCTTATACTACTTCCTGGAGTGTGTGTGCACGCTGACTCTGTCCTCCTGTTTGCGTCAAAGCTAAGTGTTGTACCTTTATCTGTTATTATCTGTTTGCTGGATCCCAGGTGACCCTGACTCCCTCCGTATCTTGTGTAGGGAGCCGGTGGTCGTGTCCCCTCACTATTGTAGGGTGCTCAGGGCTTTATAGTCAAGGTTCGTGGATATGCAAACCTCCACCATTCGGATCTTTGCATAGGCTGAGCAGCCAGGGAAAGTGCCAGGTCTTCTGCAGGGGTCTCCCTTGGTTCCTTAGTTTTTGGATCCAGCGAGTCGTTTATACATGTTGCTTTGCCTTGTTTCCTGTACACCGTCCGTGACACAATCAGAATAACTCCCTGGATCAACGACCCATCTCTAGTAGCTATAGCCTGTAATATTATTACACTCCAGAAATACATCCAGGCCCCTCTTGAACTCTTTTAGTGAACTCACCATCACCACCTCCTCAGGCAGAGAGTTCCATAGTCTCACTGCTCTTATCGTAAAGAATCCTCTGCTATTTTTGTGTACAAACCTTCTTTCTTCCAGACGCAGAGGGTGTCCCCTCATCACAGTCACAGTCCTGGGAATAAATAGATGATGGGAGAGATCTCTGTACTGACCCCTTGTACATTTATACATAGTTATTAGATCTCCCCTCAGTCGTCTTTTTTCTAAAGTGAATAACCCCAATTTTGATCATCTTTCACTGTAGTCCATCCAGTTATTACTTTAGCTGCCCTCCTCTGTACCCTCTCCAGCTCTGCTATGTCTGCCTTGTTCACAGAAGCCCAGAACTGTACACAGTACTTCATGTGTGGTCTGACTAATGATTTGCCCCTTTTGATGCAACCCATTATCTTATTGGCCTTGGCAGCAGCTGCCTGACACTGATTTCTACAACTTAGTTTGCTGTTCACCAAAATTCCTAGGTCCTTTTCCATGTCAGTGTTAGGATGGGTTCACACTTGCGTTAGGGATTCAGTTATGGCTTTCCGTTACATGTCTGTGAAGGTTCTCATTTATCCAGGTCATGGTATATCAGTAAAGAATAAATCAAGGCAACTGGACGTACTGTAGATTTCTTGAAAACGCTTCACTCGTTCTTTCAACAAGCTTTCTAAATTCTGAGTGACTGTACAAGAATTCTCTGGGAATAAATATGTTACTGAATCAACATCTGGTAATTATACCCAGCATGGGGTCAGAGGCATGCTGGGTATAATGACCTCTGACCCCATGCTGGGTATAATTACCAGATGTTGATTCAGTTACATATTTATTCCCAGAGAATTCTTGTACAGTCACTCAGAATTGAGAAAGCTCGTTGGAAGAACGAGTGAAACGTTTTCAAGAAATCTACAGTACGTCCAGTTGCCTTGATTTATTCTTTACAGGTTTTCCATTACATGGTTATAACGGAAAATAACAGAATTCATAAGACGGAAGGACAAATTCGTTCTTCTGGCCATAGACTTGTATTATGACGGAATTCAAAACGGAAACCTTTAAAAGGCATTCTGTTTGATCTCAGTCCTAATAGAAGTCTATGAGAAAGCATAACAGATCCTGTCGACAGGACTTTGTTTTCCGTCTTGCATAACGGGACCCAGACGGATCCGTTATGCTTTCCCATAGACATCTATTAGGACGGAAAGCAAATGGAATGCCTTATAAAGGATTCCGTGTTGCATTCTGTCTGGGCATTCCGTTATTTTCCGTTATAACCATGTTATAATGGAAAGCCATAATGAAATCCCTAACACTAATGTGAACCCACCCTTATCCAGTCTTTTACCATTTAGTATGTACTGGTGACTTGCATTATTCCTTCCCATGTGCATAACCTTAAATTTGTCAGTGTTAAACCTCATCTGCCGCTTATCTGCCCAAGCCTCCAATCTATCCAGACCCATCTGTAGAGTATACTGTCCGCTTCCGTGTCAATTACTTTACACAGTTTAGTGTCATCTGCAAAAATTGATATTTTACTGTACAAGCCTTCTACAAGAGAATATATTGAAGAGAATAGGGCCCAATACTGACTCCTAAGGTACTCCACTAGTGACAGTGACCCAATCTGAGTGTGTACCGTTAATAACCACCCTCTATATTCTATCACTGAGCCAGTTATTTACCCACATACAGACATTTTCTCCCAGTCCAAGCATTCTCATTTTACTAACCTTTTATGTGGTACAGTGTCAAATGCTTTGGAGAAGTCCAGATATACGACATCCATTGATTCGCCGCTGTCAAGTCTAGAACTTACTTCCTCTTAGAAACTGATTAAATTAGTCTGATATGAACAGAATTATGAAACCATGCTGATATGGCGTTATTTGCTTATTTTTATTGAGGTACTCCAAGATAGCATCTCTTACAAAACCTTCAAACAGTTTACCCACAACAGATGTTAAACTTACTGGCCTATAGTTTCCGGGCTCTGTTTTTGGACCCTTTTTGAATATTGGCACCACATTTGCTATGCGCCAATCCTGTGGAACACTCCCTGTCAGTATAGAGTCCTTAAATATCAGAAATAAGGGTCTGGCTATGACATTACTTAATTCTCTTAGAATACAGGGGTGTATGCCATCCGGTCCTGGTTATTTGTCTGTTTTAATCTTTTTAAGATGCCGCTGTACGTCTTGCTGGGTCAGACAGCACACTTTTAATGGGGAATTTACTTTTACATTCGGCATATTATCTGACAGTTTATTTTCCTTAGTGAATACAGTGGAGAAATTTTTTTTTTTAATAGCTTTGCTTTCTCCTCATCTCTCTCTGCAACTCCCCCCTCATTACTCTGTAAAGGGCCGACACATTCAGATTTATACCTTTTACCATTTATATAATTGAATAACATTTTAGGGTTAGTTTTGCTCTCTTTGGCAATGAATCTCTCAGTCCTAGTTTGGCTGCTTTCATTTGTGTTTTACATATTTTTTTTTTTTTCCTTATAGTTTTTCACTGCTTCCTTACTACTCTCCTGTTTTAGTGATTTAAATGCTTTCTTTACATTTCTATTTATCCACATTGGTTTTTTCTTGTTCCCTAATCTTTTATTCCCATAAGGTATGTACCTCTCACAATTAGATTTTAGGATGCTTTTAAAAATATAATACTGGAGTGGCAATCCATTCATAAATTAAAACGTAACTTTTATTCTTAACAAATAATCAAATAATAAACCCTTAAAATGAGATTAACATGAATCGCTTCCTGTTTACAGATAAGGTTATTACAGGAAATATGATTTGTTGGTAGGTACTATAGTACGCGGCGGTACTTATGAAAAAGAAACCGTGGTCCTACTGTTCAGATGTCATCTGGTTCCAGGATGCAGCTGTTGTCCAGGAAAGCAGAGCTAAACTTCCTAATAAGGTTAAAGATGCTGCAATGAAACGTGGGGTGGAGAAATAAGTCCCTATTGTGGCCCTATGGTATGGATCATAGGCTAGCCCTAACAGCTTAAAATAAGAGCAGCCTAACCACAGGGCACTCGTCCTTAAAAGGGCGACCCTGTCTGGAACCTTTCCCTAAAACACTGGCCCTGGTAAAGCCATATCCTGTTCCCTACATGCACATTTCATTTTCATGAAAGAAAAATCAGGGGAAATAAACAGGACAAAAAGGCAAAAAATATCCTGGCAAGAGAATGGAATAGTCAAAAATACATAAAACCCAATAACCACATCCTCACTAGATATTAACAGGTTCAAGATAAATTAACCTATTCTGAGAATAGAGGGCAAGGTAGTGCCAGTCTATTCCATATGTAGGGGGAGGTGGGGGAAGTAATTGTGCCTCCTTCACCTCTCACACTAAGGGCATGGTGTCAGCCGTGGGGAATAGATCGCACCCACGCTGCTCTTTCGCCAGTTTTTATTTTGAAATCAGCCTCAAAACGAGGCTGTGGCGTCTGCGTGCTCCCTCTCTACGTGATGGAGGCACGCCCAGATGTAAAGGAGTGTGCGCAATCCCGCACATTTGCGGTACCATATAAGATGCCGGAAAGAACAACGTGATGACGCGGTGACGTCACCACATCACACGCCATAGACCAGTGCAATCTTTAGTGAGCAGCATTGCTGGGCAACCAGGGTGCGTCCCTAGCAACTGTCACTAGTACGGACCAAAATAGAGGCATTACTAGACACATAGGCTTTTGGAGCTTTTGGAGAAAAACAGTATCCTGGGTCCGAGGACTCAAAACAGTAAACCCATGTGTTGAAAATGATTATAATGCAAAAGGCAATAATTATGAAATAGGGAGGAAAAGTAGAAAGATCAAATTTGGACCCCATGGAAACATACAATGCAGCAGGGGAAGGTGAATCCATGTTCATACCAATTAATCCAGTTATTCATAGCCGTCCCTTACTCAAATTAAGAAAAGGTAGGGAAGATGCTAACAACAGGTCTGATAAAACAGCTAAAATGTAGTTGTTCATTGAGTCCTGAAGGAGAGACTGTGCGTAACAGGAAAATCCAACGTGCTTCATATTGTAATAATGTTCGATCCCAGTCACCTCCTCTGGTGGGTGGTTTAACCACCTTAATGCCTGTTACGTCAATACACCTGGGGTCTCCTTGATAAAACTCATGCATGTGTCTAGACACTGCCGTATCTCTTTTGTTGGCAATGTCCCTCAGATGCTCACCCACACGTCTGCGCAGTTCACGTTTGGTTTTGCCAATATACTCACTTTGTGATTTTACTAATTATACCGCGAGTGCGACAGGTGATAAAGTCCCTGATACGGAAGGTGCGTCGTAAGTTGGTACTATAGAAGGTTTTGCTTGGTCTTATAATACTACAGGCAACACAGCCACTGCACCTGAAGCATCCCTCTGGTTTGCAATCAAGCCAGGTACCCGGTGTGGTAGCCAGGGCGTAGTGGCTGTGAACCAAAAGATCTTTCAAGCTTTGGCCCTTCATGAAGGAGACCTAAGGGTAGTCATGTATGACCTCGCAAATGTCAGGGTCCATAAGAAGGACTTACTAGTGTTTCTTCAAAATACCTCTAGCTTTATTTGACATACCGTCAAAAGTAGTGATGAAGTGAATTTTCTGATCCCCAGAAGTTTTTTCTCTGGGAGTCAGAAGTTCTGTACGGGGCGTCGAGATAGCCTTACAGTAGGCCTTACACAGAATTGTATCTGGGTAACCTCTACAGTGGAATCTCCCTCTCGGGTCTTCAGCCTGTTTCACGAATTCACTGTTATCGGAGCAATTTCAGCGTAATTGCAAATATTGCCCACCTGGAATACCCCTTCAGAGGAATAGGATGACCACTGTTCCAAGGGAGAACTGAATTTGTGGAGGTTGGTTTACGGTAAATTGTGGTAACCAATTCATTAGAATCCCCTCTAAAAACACGAATATCCAGAAACGGTAAAGAATCTGGATTCAACTCATAGGTGAATCTTAATCCTAACTCATTGGTATTGAGATCTTTAACAAATTTAGAAAAAGCTGGTCTCGTGTCTTTCCAAATGATGAATATGTCATCGATGTACTGGGCCCACAGGGAAATGGCTCCGGAACTCGACGACATACCCTCACCAAAAACAACAGTGAATTCCCAACAGCCCAGGAGCAAATTAGCGTAAGATGGTGCACAGGAACAGCCCATCGCTGTGCCCCTGAGCTGGTGGTAAATCTTCCCATTAAAAAGGAAAAAGTTGTGAGTGAGTAAATACTGAAGAAATCTGAGTATGAAGTTTTTATGTTCGATGTACTGTTGTCCTTTCATACTCAAAAAGTATTTGACTGCATTCAAACCGACTTCATGTGGAATGGAAGAAAGGTGGCAACACCGTGATTATGAATCGCTTAGACCAGGCATCCTCAAACTGCGGCCCTCCAGCTGTTGTAAAACTACAAATCACACAATGCCCTGCTGTAGGCTGATAGCTATAGGCTGTTCGGGCATGCTGGGAGTTGTAGTTTTGCAACAGCTGGAGGGCCGCAGTTTGAGGATGCCTGGCTTAGACTATCAAACAATGTGTGCACAGATCCTTCGAGACAGAGAGAATTATGGATTACTAGCGTTTAATCCATGCTGACACCATGCCCTTAGTCATTTTAAGGGTTCATTATTTGATAATTTGTTAAGAATAAAAGTCATGTTTTAATTTATAAATGGATTGCCACTCCAGTATGATATTTTGAATTTTTGGTAATCTATTATACTGATATTGCTATCTCTAATAGTTGTGTTTGTTGCTTTAAAAAATATCCCAATTTGTGGCTGTATTTTTATTTTTGAGGACTTTGCCCCAGTTAGTTAGGACTATGGCCTCTCTTAGTTGGCTAAATTTAGCTTTTTTGAAGTTTGGTATTTTTGTTCCTCCCTGAAGAAACACTCTTTTGAATGACAATTGGAAGGTTATTACTTTATGGTCACTATTTCTTCCGACCTGCACATCTGTTGTTCTGTCAGGTCTATTGGTTAATACTAAGTCCAGTATAGCCGTCCCTCTAGTCTGGTCCTGAACCAGTTGGGAAAGGTAATTGTATTTGGTTATTGCCAAGAACCTGTTTTCTTTATGAGATATACAGCTTTCAGTTTCCCAGTCTATATCTGAGTAGTTGAAGTCCCCCATAATAACAACCTCATTATGATCTATCGCCTAGTCTATCTCGTTTAGTAGTAGATTTTACGTGGTCTCTGTTATATTAGGTGGTTTATAATAAAACTCCTATTAGTATTTTATTATTGTTTTTGCCTCCATGACTCCACATGTTCATGTCCCTCACTTATATCTCACGGACTGTGGGCTTTAGACAGGACTTTACATAAAGGCAGACCCCTCCCCCTCTCCAGTTTTGACGATCCTTTCTAAACAGACTGTAACCCTGTACATTAACTGCCCAGTCATAGCTATCATCCAGCCATGTCTCAGTTATTCCCACTATGTCATAGTCCTCCTCACACATCACTAATTCCAGTTCCCCAGTTTTATTAGTCAGGCTTCTGGCATTAGTATACATACAATTAAGAGGTTTATGTACGTATATTTTTTTACCCTACACCTTTCCTTCTGAACTGTACTTGTCCCTCCTTTCATTTCTCCCCCAGTTGCATTACCTCGTCCTTGGTCTCTATCTGCACTATCTTCCCATCCTGTAACGTAATCACCCTCCCCCCCAGTCCCTAGCTGAAACACTCCTCCAACCTTCTAGCCATCTTCTCACACAAAACACCTGCCCCTTCCCCATTAGGTACAGCCCATTCCTACAATTGAGCCTTTAGCCGACAGAAAAGTTGGCCCAGTTCTTTGGGAACCCAGACCCCTCTTTCCCACACCAGTTCTTGAGCCACTTGTTAACCTCCCTAATCTCCTGCTGCCATTCTTGTGTGGCTCGTGGTACAGGTAATATTTCAGAAAACACGATCTTTAAAGTCCTTGAATCAAAAGCCCAGATAGGGGCAAAATGAAAGCTAAAATATAACTTTTAATAAATACAATAAAATTTTTGGGTAGTACCAGCTATCAAAAAAGGACAAAACATTAAACGCAAAATATAAGAATCCACTATTGGAACTACAGGGCACCTGAAGTCCTATAGTAAAACAAGCAAGATTTGTTATAGGAAAAAAGGAATAGTCTTATCAGCTTGGAGTGCTGCAGTTGAAGAAGATCAAGTATCCTTCAGGACACCCTGAAACGTAGTTTTATAGTCTGACTGGGTCATGGAGGACCATAAGTAACTTTAAAGGATGCTCAGTGCAGATAGGAGGGGAACAACTATCCCTAGAATCCCCTAGATCACGGGAGGTGGGCTTGGGTGACCCTATCTACCTACACAGAACATCCGCCCCGAAAGGGGCCACCACATCTGGATACCTGTCCCTAGTCCGGACGGAATCCCTGGTAAACCCTATAGGATAGTTCCCGATGTGCCACTTTTCATACAATACTCATCAGGAGAATTATTCCCAGGGCTTGATAAGAATGCACAACAATTCCTAAAAATGAAAATAATGTGGTCTTAGGAGAAAATCAAGAAATACAGGGAAAGGAAAACCAGGGCAAGAAGTAAAAAAAAGTAAAGAGGCCTACCTAATGGTCATTGGACCAAGGAGAATGCCAGGGGTAACAGTGTCCCTTAGTGGAGGTGAGCTTGTCAGTGGTACAGAGCTACCAAATGTGCTGATGCCCCAGAAGAGAAGAACCCACAGTCCGTGTGGGGAGTCTTGTCCTAGAACGCCAGGTATAGACGTGTGACGCTGGTTTTTAAAGGCCGCGTTGCGAGCGCCAAAAGCCCTAAGGTCCGCCTTGCTGGTCATGTGACCAGTCACATGACCGCAACATCAGCAGAGACTGGAACCGACGCGACTACAGCTAGACGTAGCGCCAACTCCCGCAGAATGCAGCGTCGGGTCACGTAGGGAGGAAACCATTCTCAAAAGGCTGGAGTGCACAATGCCTAGCAACGATGGCGCTCCAGATATGGAGCGCCAGCGTTGTTGCAAAGGGCAGTAAGTGTAAACCAACCTTAGGCATACATCAAATTAAAGCAGAGGGGCTTGTTGACAGGGACACAGAGAAAATTACAGCAAGACAATAGGTTGGAGAATGATTTCAGAGATAGAAAAGAGTGAGAGAAGGAAAAGCGGAAAAATGGGAACCCCCTCAAGACGTCTCAACAACTCGGTGGTATCTCGAGTGAAGGAAGATAGAGAAGTAACAAAGGGGGCGAGGATTTGGTCAATATATATCCCCAGATTTTGACAAAGGTTGCCTACTCTGGAAACAATAGGACAGCCCTTGAGGGGTGAAATTCCCTTGTGCAACTTAGGTAAACAGTAAAAGGTAGACATCCGCGTTAAAGAAGTAAACAAAAAAATCATATTCGTCCTGTGTAATGAGCTGCTGTTGCTTAGCATTATCCAGAATACCTCAGAGTTCTTGTTTGTAAACCTCCAACGGGTTATCTGACGAGATCTCATAAGTATCACGGTCTTTAAGAAGAGACTCGGACATGATTTTCTACTGGTCACTATCCATCAATACAGTGTTTCCACCTTTATCCGATGGCTGAATAACCACTGTATGATCTTGCTCAAGCCCCAACTCAACCAAGCCCCAATTTATAAGTTCAGGAGTCGCAATCAACTTCCCGGCTCACAATTTTTTCTGTGTCCCTCTCAACAAGCCCCTCTGCTTTATGTAATGTATACCTAAGGTTGGTTTACACTTACTGCCCTTTGCAGCAATGCTGGCGCTCCCTATCTGGAGCGCCATCGTTGCTAGGCATTGTGCGCTCCGGCCCTTTGAGTATGGTTTCTGCCCCACGTGACCTGATGATTCTGCGGCAGTTGGCGCTACGTCTAGCTGGAGTCGCAGTGGTTCCGGTCTCTGTTGACATTGCGGTCATGTGACTGGTCACATGACCAGCAAGGCGAACGCGGCCTTTAAAAACCAGCGTCACACGTCTATACCTGACGTCCTTGGACAAGACTCCCCACACGGCCTGTGGGTTCTTCACGGACTGTGAAATCAGCACATTTGGTAGCTCCGTACCACTGACGAGCTCACCTCCACTAGGGGACACCGTTACCCCCTGGCATTCTCCTTTGCCAATGTCCATTAGGTAGGCCTCTTTACTTTTTACTTCTTGCCCTGGATTTCTTTTCTCTGTATTTATTGATTTTCTCCTAAGACCACATTATTTTCATTTTTAGGAATTGTTGTGCATACTTATCAAGCCCTGGGAATAATTCTCCTGAAGAGTATTGTATAAAAAGTGGCCCGTCCGGAACTACCAGGAATTCCGTCCTGACTAGGGACAGGTATCCAGGCGGGTGCTCTGTGTAGGTAGGTAGGGTCACCCTAGCCCCCCTCCTGTGATCTAGGGGATTCTAGGGATAGATTGTTCCCCTCCTATCTGTACTGAGTGTCCTTCAAAGTTACTTATAGTCCTCCATGACCCAGTCAAACTAGAAAACTATGTTTCAGGGTGTCCTGAAGGATACTGGATCGTCCTCAACTGCAGCACTCCAAGCTGGTAAGACTATTCCTTTATTCTTATCACGAATCTTGCCTGTTGTGCTATAGAACTTCAGGTGCCCTGTAGTTCCAATAGTGGATTCTTATATTTTGTGTTTAATGTTTTGTCCTTTTTTGATAGCTGGTACTACCCAGATATTTTATTGTGCTTATTAAAAGTTATTTTATAGCTTCCTTTTTGCCCCTGTCTGGGCTTTTGATTTATTGATCTTGATTTTTGATAGTATATCCCATCTATTTTTGACCATATATTTGTGTAATTATCCCCCTTTGAGGTCCTTGCCCTAAGCTTTTGACCTAAATCCCAAAAATCTTTTTTAAGGACGCTCCACCTACCTCTAACTTTGTCATTGGCTCCAATATGGACCATGACTGCTGGATCTTCTCCAGCCCCTCCCAGTAATCTGTCAACCTGATCCGCGATGTGTCGAACTTGAGCACCAGGAACACAACACACCGACGATCCCGGTCTTTGTGACAGATCGCCTATCTGAACCCCTAATCATTGAGTCTCCCACTATCAGCACCTGTCTGGCCTGCCCTGCTCTCGTGGCCCTCTGCTTAATGGAGCTGACATTCCCCTGACTGGCAGAGAAAGTGTCAGGCTGCAGCAGTGCTCTCCCTGAAGTGACATCCCCCTCATCTGCCAACCTTGCAAGCTTGTTGGGGTGTGTCAGATCAGCGATAGCCTCCCTGGCACTCTTCCCTCTACCCCGCTTTCTAACTGTTACCCAGATAACTACCTCACTTTCCTGAGCCTCCTCGCTACCACCTTCCCCCACATCTGCCCAATAGAGTGCTTGCTCAGTGAGCAGCAAACTCTTTTCCAAATTATCAACGCTTCTCAGTGTTGAAACTCGCCCGGTTAGATACTCAATGTGCGATTCCAAACGGGCAATTTGCTCACATTTTGAACAAATATATGCACCCTCAAACGACTGTTCCAGGACTGCATACATTAGACAAGATGTGCACTGGACTGCGTTGTCAATAATGGAACACATACTAAATGGGGATTATGCAAGAAAAGAGAAACAATACAATATAGTGCAGTGATAAGAATGTAACTTACTGTAGTCCTATCCTAAAGTCCCTGAATCTTAAGTCATGTAATCTAAAATCACACATTTAATACAAACACACACTTGAAATCAAGCACTCGAACGCTCACAAACTCGCGCTGTTTGGCTGCTTGTATAAGTGCAGCTCTCAAACCAGTCTGCTTTTTTGGGGGGGGATTCAAAAGAACTGAGCTGCCCTCAAGACTGGTTATTTAACTTCTCCTAATTAGATAGCCACACCCTAATTACTCACCTGTGTAACACGCTGGAAAAGGAAGATATGTAATCACAGTATACTCTCAGCTGCTATGAAATAAACCTGGCAGCAAAAGCAAGTCACAGTGTATAAACTAGAGGACTTGGTATCTAGTACAATAAGGTCAGGCACGGCCACTCAGCAATGCACACAAATAATTCAGCTCTCACAGATACTCCCTCACGTAATCTAAAGTCACACACTTAATGCGAACACACACTTGAAATCAAACACGCGAACGCTCACAAACTCACGTTGTTTGGTTGCTTGTATAAGTGCAGCTCTCAAACCAGTCTGCTTTTTTCCTCTGCATAAACATTTACTAGAACAGGTTCTTTAGACATATATGTGGAATCAGCTGACAACGGTGTAAAAGGAGTGCGCTTTTTTTTACGCTAACATCGACCTGTAAGGCTGAGTTCATACTTGAGTTATTTGGTCAGTTTTGGCCCCGTAACTGCCCAAATAAGTGAAGTGTGCAGTGATTATAAGAGCGACTCCTGTCATGTGCTTGTCATACTGACTCACATTATTGTTTCACTACCAAAGCAGACTCCCTATGCATGTTACTGCAAGGCACAGTGTTCTACACCATTATACAGGCCTTCTGCATCCAGGAAATAGCATTTTTTTAACGCGATTCGCCGCAAATTAATTTGGATCGAATAGTTTGGGAAAATTCGGCCTGCCTGGCATGGGACCAACACAGATGCCTTCAGCTGCCAAGTGCACATGTAACAGGTCAGCTAGTTTCATAGGTACAAATCTGCTGATATATGCCCTTTAATGTGACAATCAATACAGTATATTTGTATCTAGCACAAACATTCAAGTGCCATTTTTCCCATTAGGGTACGTTCACACTAGCGACAGGGGACTCCGGGCGGCTGTTCCGGCGGGTTAACAGCCTGTTGGATCCGTCCTGTCACTAGTTCACGTGTGCCCCCAGACTGCTTCTCCGTACCCATTGACTATAATAGGGGAGGGGGTGGAGTTCCGACGGCAGCGCACACTGAGAGGCAGCCGGACTAAAAGTACTGTATGGTGTACTTCTAGTCCGGCCACCTCTCGGAATGCGCTGCTGTGCTGCCGCCGGAACTCCGCCTCCATTATAGTCAATGGGGACGGAGCAGCAGTCTGGGGGCACACGTGAACTAGCGGCAGGACGGATCAGACAGGCTGTTCACCCGGCAGAACAGCCTGCCGGAGTCCCCTGCCGCTAGTGTGAAACTAGCCTTACTAAGACTCCCTGCTGATGTGTGCAATAAGCCTGTACAATGGCACATGAAGTGCCTACAACTCTATACTACGAAGCTATAACACTGAATGCCGCCATTTGGTTCAACCGTATAGCACCCTATTTCAGAGCTATTTGATGCTTGCCGGGCATATGAAGACTTTTTCTGTACCAATTCATCTGACTCTAAAAGGAAAAACCTCTGTATGCATATTTTTGCAACATGTACCTGTTTTTCATGTCAGTACTTTCCTTCCGTTGTTCTCAGCATCACTGCATTCTGGCAGGATGTTACCATGCAGTACTTCCTGTTTTCATCAACTTCCTCTGTAATGTCTCACATTGCTATGTAGCTAACATGGAGGGGTATAGGGGCCATGACTACCACTGAGAAAATCAGTGTGGCGTGCGGAGCAAGCTCTGAGAAATATTACAGAGCAAAGCACGCTGGGTTTTATTGGAAAGCTTACCAGAAAGCTGATGAAAACAGGAAGTTCTGTATGTAAATATCCTACCCAGACGAATACTGAAGAAGTAAAAAGTGCTGACATGAAAAACAGGTATATAGGCAAAAATTTGCACTGTTCAGGTTGGCAGATAAAAGAATTAAAGGGGTTGTATGGGTTCAGAGGTGAACCCGGACATATCCCCTTTTTTTACCCAGGCAGCCCCTCTGCTGTATCACGCAGGGCAAGGGCTTTTTTTGTTTATATTTTTACACTACTAGACAGAGTCTGTCACAAATGCCCCCATTTTAGTATGCTACCTACAAATGACCACTAGAAATGACCCAGCAGGTGCCCCCAAAATAATATGCCATCCACAGATATCCCAAAAAATACTGTGCAAGCCACAGATGACACAATACTATAGCACCCCTGAAGTTCCTCAAAAATGCTGATGTCACCAAAGGCCTCCAAACTAATATGCCAGCCAAAATACTATGCTTGCCACAGACAATCACCACTTCCTCCCCTACCAATGCAGATTAAACTAAGAGGTGTGCTACTACTACACATCTTCCTAAGTAACACTGACAGTATGTGTAACCTTATTGTCATGCAGAAGTGCTGAAGAGCTTATGAATAATTTTTAAGGTTGTTACCGTAATCACAGGCTTCTCACTCTTTGTCCTTGGGTAGAAGCTTGGAGCTACAGGCTTTGGCAGAATTCCAAGATACTGAAGATATTGATGAAAAGATTTGGCAAAATTCTTATTAGCTTCAGATTCATAATCTTTGTTGCTTTCTGAATTTATTGTAGGAACCCTGGGAGTGAGAAGGAAGCAATATTATAGAGATATACGGTAATTAAATTTTAATTGGAAACATCCACACTTTTCAGTTATTTCCTTCTGTAGCCTCTATCACAGTTATTTTTTGTTTCTATTTTCTGTAGTTCACCATTTCAATAGAATTCTATCATATTATTATATTTGAAGTTAATGTTTTCTCTCATGCTGGATATTGGTCAATTTCTTCTTTTTTTGGCCACTACATCCTATTCTTCTATCTTTTATATGATTTTTCATTTCTAAATGTCTATTTAAAAAAAAAAAAATATCCAAGAAATTAAAAGAAACAATATAACAAACGAGCTACAGTATACCACCTATACAATTTGGTTGCACTGAAAATACTGAGCCCAACAGTGTCCATAACGCCTCAATGGGTCTTCCATGCAGTCAGTTCTGATGCAGCAAGACTATGTCTGTGACACATCTAGGAGCCTAAGAAATACTACAGTGTTTTCCCTTTTTAAAGGTCCAGCAGAAACCACCGGAGTGGCAGTACTGGATCACGGAAGTGGTGAAGGATTTAACAGGAAATGGTTATTTTTTATTTTATAGTCTTTTCTGCCAGTAGTCAACTATACTAAAGGTGCTGTCCCACCAAAACAACTTATCACACACCAAAACAACCCCCACCATTCATGAGAATTGAAGATCCTGACTTTCCTAAGTCACTGGAGTGGCGGTCATGCATGTGTGGTTCCGCTCCATTCTCTATGGTACTGCCAAGATAGCCAATCACTGTACTCAGAAGATGAATGGACTGGTAAAAACCAGTCTAAGTTCCTAGTCTATTCTTTTATGGCTACTTTTTTATTTGTACTTGAAAAAAAAAAATTTGCAATCTTTTGTTCCAGGATACTGTAGCTAGTATAAAATTATGTTTGCAGATATATTTTGATCAAAATCATTTAGGTCCAGGTAAGCTCTTTCTGGATTCATTTGAGGCCCGTTGGCACAGCAAGAGGTATCATATAGAGTAGGTTCCCGTCCAGAAAAAGGTCACTGTAACAAGCAGTGGGTGTGAACCTACTGTACCAACCTACCGGTTTGACTATGGACTAATCCTAAGGGCATTATCCTAGCAATCCCCTAGTTTTCACCCTTGGACTCCAGTACAGGTATCTGGCCTTTGCTGCAGAGGAGTCACCAGGCCACTTGCCCCGTTATAGTTGGCAGCTGACCCCAGTGGTCAGAGACACAGATGCAAAGCACTTAGGGAACTGGGAATACTCGTCGTCAAGAAACATATTATAAAGTGAAAAGCTTAGATTTTTGGGGGTTACTAAATAAAGATTTTTAATGTACTACTACTTTTTCATAATAAAATCTAAGAACGACTTTTTTGTGTTGGGACAAACTTTGCATGAGGAGCGGGCTTGTTTTTGCATGATGAGTTGAAGTTTTCACTGGTACTGCTTTAACTTGACACTTCACATGTTAAATACACAGTTGCAAAAATCAGGAAATTACATCATAGTACCAACCCAGATATACCTCCTCCATTCCAAACTGCTAAGGTAAATTAACCCCTCTTCTAATCACCTGTCTATACAGCCCAATAAATTAAATCCAAAAACCTTCAGTCATATTAAAACATAAAACCATAAACCTGATTTTTTAGGATTGGGGGAGGGTTGGAGTTAAATAGACTAAGCCTGGACTAATGTTCAGATGTCGTCCCTGACGAAGCCTTGTGCGAAACCCGGGTTGGGCTGTGACACGGATTATGTTTTATGATATGCTGGCAATTTTATTCTGTTTGTGAGTATAATAAAACCACAGAAATTTAAAACTGTACTGGAGGTATTTCACTATTGTGTGAATTTGATACTCTACAGAGGAACCCATAGAGGTCCGGTTTAAGATCAGTGTTGGGGGTATTGATGTCCGGTGTCTGACAATGTGGATGATTATCCTTTGGTACAAAGTTTTTCGAATGTGAAGCAGCGCGGTTCCATAAATATTGCAGGGGAAATAATACATTAAGCAACAGGTTTCTTACCTTAAATTGCTGGAAGCATCAGATGGAAGAGATTCTGGTTGTCTGCTATAGACTTTACGAATATTTGATAATTCATTTGCAATGATATGTTGAGTGTAGTCATCTTTCCAAGTTAAACCTTAGGGGACACAAACAAGAGTCAGATTCACTTCATTAGTACCTTGCTAAAGGATATGAATAGACCCCATCAGATTGCCCATCCGTGTATTCAATTTTTTTTCTCAAAAAATAAATGTGGCACCTTCTCATCTGATACGGTAACACCACCGTTTGGTCACTTCTTAGATAATAACAATAGCTATAATTAGAGGAACCTGAAAAAAGTCAATGAGATACATTGCACGTAACTCAATTGCTTCACTGCAAGACCATCAAGTGATTGCTTTTTATTACAGCTAAATGTCGATCTTAGATGATCACAATCACATGAAATTTAGTTGAAAGTTACTGTATCATTTGCATGATCGAAGAACATAAAACTACCCTCAAGGTCCGGTCACACGGTCAGGCTTTATGATGCAGTTTTGGAAGCCAAAATCAGGAGTGGATCATAAAAGGAGAAAAAAAAAAGAACAGATATGACTTGTATTCTTTTTTGAGTTCACTCCTGGTTTTGGCTTCCAAAATTGCATCAGGAAACCTGGCCGAGTGCCTGTATCCTGATACGTATTTTTATGTTGCAAGGCAAATGAGCCCAGATTAATTGGGTTTCCCCACAATAAATATTTATCATTTACCCACCGACCACCTGTCAACTCACTAGTAGAGTTGAGCGAACCCGAACTGTAAAGTTTTGGTTCGTACCGAACATTACGGTTTTTGGACCCTGGACCCGAACCCGAACATTTCAGTAAAAGTTCGGGTTCGGTGTTCGGCGATTTAATGGCACGTTTTGAAAGGCTGGAGATCAGCCAATCAACAAGCGTTTAAGGCTACATTCACACGTCAGTATTTTCCTATATCCCGATTTTCGGTCCGTTTTTTGCGGATCCGTTGTTCCTGAAAATGTTTCCGTATGTCATCCGTATGTCATCCGTTTTTTGCGGATCCGCAAAAAACGGAAACATGTATAAAGTTCAATAATCAAATAAAGTTGTTTGGATTTCTTTGAAAAAAAATTGAAAAAAAAAATTTCAAATTTGTTATGTGTTTCCAGGAACGGATTCCGCATAAAACGGATGACATACGGAATGACATCCGAATGTCTTCCGTTTTTTGCGGATCCATTGACTTTGTATTGTACCAGGATCCAAATTTTGCGGACAAGAATAGGACATGTTTTATATTTAAACGGACATGCGGAACGGAACAACGGAAACGGACAGCACACATTGTGCTGTCCGATTTTTTCCAGGACCCATTGAAAATGAATGGGTCCAGATCTGGTCCTGATCTGTTCCGCAAAAAACGGAACAGATCAGGAAAGAAAAAACGGACGTGTGAATGGACCCTTACTCTGTGCCCTTAGAAGCCATCACAGCCATGCCTACTAATGGCATGGCTGTAATTGGCCAGAGCAGCATGTGACCCAGCCTCTATATAAGGGTCCATTCACACGTCCGTTGTTTCTTTCCTGATCTGTTCCGTTTTTTGCGGAACAGATCTGGACCAGATCTGGACCCATTCATTTTCAATGGGTCCTGAAAAAAAATCTGACATTGTGCTGTCCGTTTTTTTTCAGGACCCATTGAAAATGAATGGGTCCAGATCTGGTCCAGATCTGTTCAGCAAAAAACGGAAAAGATCAGAAAACAAACAACGGACGTGTGAATGGACCCTTTAAGGCTGAGTCACGTAGCGCCGCACGTCACATCAGCTCTTATTAGCGCAGGGAAAGGATGCTGCTGGTGCTGTTAGGAACAGAGTAGGAAAGACTCTCTATTCCGAATGCAGAACTGTGCTTGTTGAACTAAGCGATCTCCAGCGATTTTCTTTTGTGGGTGCAGTGCACCATTTTTTTTACCTTGCCCTGAGCCCAGTGACAAAGAAAAATCCATTCACTGGCGTCGGCGGCCATTTTATTTTTGCCAATCCACTAAATATTGTCCTTTTTCGGCATATTAAAGTGTGACGGAAAGGCCGTAGATACTCCAGTTCTATTTTCTTAGTAAAATTACAGCTTTTTTTGCCAAAACACTCAATTTTGGCATTTATCAGCATATTACAGTGTGACAGAAAGGCGTTAGATACTCCAGATACATTGTCTGAGTAAAATTTTTTTTTTTTGCCAAAACACGAAATTGTGGCATTTTCAGCCTTTTTTCGGGTGAAATAGAAGCTTTATGTACCACTTTTATATTCTGTTTAGGGATGAGCGAACTCGAACTGTATAGTTCGGGTTCGTACCGAATTTTGGGGTGTCCGTGACACGGACCCGAACCTGGACATTTTCGTAAAAGTCCGGGTTCGGGTTCGGTGTTCGTCGCTTTCTTCGCGCTTTTGTGACGCTTTCTCGGCGCTTTTTGAAAGGCTGCAAAGCAGCCAATCAACAAGCGTCATACTACTTGCCCCAAGAGGCCGTCACAGCCATGCCTACTATTGGCATGGCTGTGATTGGCCAGAGCACCATGTGACCCAGCCTCTATTTAAGCTGGAGTCACATAGCGCCGCCCGTCACTCTGCTCTGATTAGCGTAGGGAGAGGTTGCGGATGCGACAGTAGGGCGAGATTAGGCAGATTAACTCCTCCAAAGGACTTCACTTGATTAATCGATCGATCTGCAGCTGTGCATCATTGAGCTGCTGATACTCAAATGCTCACTCACTGTTTTTAGGCTGCCCAGACCGTTTGTCAGTCACTTTTTTATGGTGTGATCGGCGGCCATTTTGTGTCTTGTGCGGTGCTGCGACCAAGTGCATCCAAGCTGCGACCAAGTGCATTTAACCCTCAATGGTGTGGTTGTTTTTTGGCTGAAGCCTACATCAGGGTGAAGCTGTCACACCAAGTGCATTTAACCAGCAATAGTCTGTTCATTTTTTGGCCATATACTAAATCAGGGGCAAGCTGCACCTGTCACCAAGTGCATTTAACCCTCAATGGTGTGGTTGTTTTTTGGCTAAAGCCTACATCAGGGTGAAGCTGTCACACCAAGTGCATTTAACCAGCAATAGTCTGTTCATTTTTTGGCCATATCCCAGTCTAATTCTGTCACTAAATCCATACCGGTCACCCAGCGCCTAAATACTAGGCCTCAAATTTATATCCCGCTAAATCTGTCCTAGTGCTGTAGCTGGGCGAGTTATTTAGTGTCCGTTCAAGCACATTTCTTGTTCTGGGTTGAAATACAATTCCCAATTTAGCAATTTCATAATTTAGTGGTTTCTGCTATATCAGAGCTATTTGAAATCTATCCCTAAAAGGGTATATAATATTCAAGGTGCACATTGGGTCATTCAGAATAACTTCACACACACCCGCTACTGTGTATTTCCAAGTCTAATTCTGTCACTAAACCCATACCTGTCACCCAGCGCCTAAATACTAGGCCTCAAATTTATATCCCGCTAAATCTGTCCTAGTGCTGTAGCTGGGCGAGTTATTTAGTGTCCGTTCAAGCACATTTCTTGTTCTGGGTTGAAATACAATTCCCAATTTAGCAATTTCATAATTTAGTGGTTTCTGCTATATCAGAGCTATTTGAAATCTATCCCTAAAAGGGTATATAATATTCAAGGTGCACATTGGGTCATTCAGAATAACTTCACACACACCCGCTACTGTGTATTTCCAAGTCTAATTCTGTCACTAAACCCATACCTGTCACGCAGCGCCTAAATACTAGGCCTCAAATTTATATCCCGCTAAATCTGTCCTAGTGCTGTAGCTGGGCGAGTTATTTAGTGTCCGTTCAAGCACATTTCTTGTTCTGGGTTGAAATACAATTCCCAATTTAGCAATTTCATAATTTAGTGGTTTCTGCTATATCAGAGCTATTTGAAATCTATCCCTAAAAGGGTATATAATATTCAAGGTGCACATTGGGTCATTCAGAATAACTTCACACACACCCGCTACTGTGTATTTCCAAGTCTAATTCTGTCACTAAACCCATACCTGTCACCCAGCGCCTAAATACTAGGCCTCAAATTTATATCCCGCTAAATCTGTCCTAGTGCTGTAGCTGGGCGAGTTATTTAGTGTCCGTTCAAGCACATTTCTTGTTCTGGGTTGAAATACAATTCCCAATTTAGCAATTTCATAATTTAGTGGTTTCTGCTATATCAGAGCTATTTGAAATCTATCCCTAAAAGGGTATATAATATTCAAGGTGCACATTGGGTCATTCAGAATAACTTCACACACACCCGCTACTGTGTATTTCCAAGTCTAATTCTGTCACTAAACCCATACCTGTCACCCAGCGCCTAAATACTAGGCCTTAAATTTATATCCCGCTAAATCTGTCCTAGTGCTGTAGCTGGGCGAGTTATTTAGTGTCCGTTCAAGCACATTTCTTGTTCTGGGTTGAAATACAATTCCCAATTTAGCAATTTCATAATTTAGTGGTTTCTGCTATATCAGAGCTATTTGAAATCTATCCCTAAAAGGGTATATAATATTCAAGGTGCACATTGGGTCATTCAGAATAACTTCACACACACCCGCTACTGTGTATTTCCAAGTCTAATTCTGTCACTAAACCCATACCTGTCACCCAGCGCCTAAATACTAGGCCTCAAATTTATATCCCGCTAAATCTGTCCTAGTGCTGTAGCTGGGCGAGTTATTTAGTGTCCGTTCAAGCACATTTCTTGTTCTGGGTTGAAATACAATTCCCAATTTAGCAATTTCATAATTTAGTGGTTTCTGCTATATCAGAGCTATTTGAAATCTATCCCTAAAAGGGTATATAATATTCAAGGTGCACATTGGGTCATTCAGAATAACTTCACACACACCCGCTACTGTGTATTTCCAAGTCTAATTCTGTCACTAAACCCATACCTGTCACGCAGCGCCTAAATACTAGGCCTCAAATTTATATCCCGCTAAATCTGTCCTAGTGCTGTAGCTGGGCGAGTTATTTAGTGTCCGTTCAAGCACATTTCTTGTTCTGGGTTGAAATACAATTCCCAATTTAGCAATTTCATAATTTAGTGGTTTCTGCTATATCAGAGCTATTTGAAATCTATCCCTAAAAGGGTATATAATATTCAAGGTGCACATTGGGTCATTCAGAATAACTTCACACACACCCGCTACTGTGTATTTCCAAGTCTAATTCTGTCACTAAACCCATACCTGTCACCCAGCGCCTAAATACTAGGCCTCAAATTTATATCCCGCTAAATCTGTCCTAGTGCTGTAGCTGGGCGAGTTATTTAGTGTCCGTTCAAGCACATTTCTTGTTCTGGGTTGAAATACAATTCCCAATTTAGCAATTTCATAATTTAGTGGTTTCTGCTATATCAGAGCTATTTGAAATCTATCCCTAAAAGGGTATATAATATTCAAGGTGCACATTGGGTCATTCAGAATAACTTCACACACACCCGCTACTGTGTATTTCCAAGTCTAATTCTGTCACTAAACCCATACCTGTCACCCAGCGCCTAAATACTAGGCCTCAAATTTATATCCCGCTAAATCTGTCCTAGTGCTGTAGCTGGGCGAGTTATTTAGTGTCCGTTCAAGCACATTTCTTGTTCTGGGTTGAAATACAATTCCCAATTTAGCAATTTCATAATTTAGTGGTTTCTGCTATATCAGAGCTATTTGAAATCTATCCCTAAAAGGGTATATAATATTCAAGGTGCACATTGGGTCATTCAGAATAACTTCACACACACCCGCTACTGTGTATTTCCAAGTCTAATTCTGTCACTAAACCCATACCTGTCACGCAGCGCCTAAATACTAGGCCTCAAATTTATATCCCGCTAAATCTGTCCTAGTGCTGTAGCTGGGCGAGTTATTTAGTGTCCGTTCAAGCACATTTCTTGTTCTGGGTTGAAATACAATTCCCAATTTAGCAATTTCATAATTTAGTGGTTTCTGCTATATCAGAGCTATTTGAAATCTATCCCTAAAAGGGTATATAATATTCAAGGTGCACATAGGGTCATTCAGAATAACTTCACACACACGCTTCTGTGCATTTCCAAGTCTAATTCTGTCACTAAATCCATACCGGTCACCCAGCGCCTAAATACTAGGCCTCAAATTTATATCCAGCTAAATCTGTCCCTAGTGCTGTAGCTGGGCGAGTTATTTAGTGTCCGTTCAAGCACATTTCTTGTTCTGGGTTGAAATACAATTCCCAATTTAGCAATTTCATAATTTAGTGGTTTCTGCTATATCAGAGCTATTTGAAATCTATCCCTAAAAGGGTATATAATATTCAAGGTGCACATAGGGTCATTCAGAATAACTTCACACACACGCTTCTGTGCATTTCCAAGTCTAATTCTGTCACTAAATCCATACCGGTCACCCAGCGCCTAAATACTAGGCCTCAAATTTATATCCCGCTGAATTTGAATACAATACATTGGGCCAAATAATATATTTGTTGTTGTGGTGAACCATAACAATGAGAAAAACATCTAGTAAGGGACGCGGACGTGGACATGGTCGTGGTGGTGTTAGTGGACCCTCTGGTGCTGGGAGAGGACGTGGCCGTTCTGCCACATCCACACGTCCTAGTGTACCAACTACCTCAGGTCCCAGTAGCCGCCAGAATTTACAGCGATATATGGTGGGGCCCAATGCCGTTCTAAGGATGGTAAGGCCTGAGCAGGTACAGGCATTAGTCAATTGGGTGGCCGACAGTGGATCCAGCACGTTCACATTATCTCCCACCCAGTCTTCTGCAGAAAGCGCACAGATGGCGCCTGAAAACCAACCCCATCAGTCTGTCACATCACCCCCATGCATACTAGGGAAACTGTCTCAGCCTCAAGTTATGCAGCAGTCTCTTATGCTGTTTGAAGACTCCGCTGGCAGGGTTTCCCAAGGGCATCCACCTAGCCCTTCCCCAGCGGTGAAAGACATAGAATGCACTGACGCACAACCACTTATGTTTCCTGATGATGAGGACATGGGAATACCACCTCAGCATGTCTCTGATGATGACGAAACACAGGTGCCAACTGCTGCGTCTTTCTGCAGTGTGCAGACTGAACAGGAGGTCAGGGATCAAGACTGGGTGGAAGACGATGCAGGGGACGATGAGGTCCTAGACCCCACATGGAATGAAGGTCGTGCCACTGACTTTCACAGTTCGGAGGAAGAGGCAGTGGTGAGACCGAGCCAACAGCGTAGCAAAAGAGGGAGCAGTGGGCAAAAGCAGAACACCCGCCGCCAAGAGACTCCGCCTGCTACTGACCGCCGCCATCTGGGACCGAGCACCCCAAAGGCAGCTTCAAGGAGTTCCCTGGCATGGCACTTCTTCAAACAATGTGCTGACGACAAGACCCGAGTGGTTTGCACGCTGTGCCATCAGAGCCTGAAGCGAGGCATTAACGTTCTGAACCTGAGCACAACCTGCATGACCAGGCACCTGCATGCAAAGCATGAACTGCAGTGGAGTAAACACCTTAAAACCAAGGAAGTCACTCAGGCTCCCCCTGCTACCTCTTCTGCTGCTGCCGCCTCGGCCTATTCTGCTGCTGCCGCCTCGGCCTCTTCCTCCGCCTCTGGAGGAACGTTGGCACCTGCCGCCCAGCAAACAGGGGATGTACCACCAACACCACCACCACCACCTCCGTCACCAAGCGTCTCAACCATGTCACACGCCAGCGTTCAGCTCTCCATCTCACAAACATTTGATAGAAAGCGTAAATTCCCACCTAGCCACCCTCGATCCCTGGCCCTGAATGCCAGCATTTCTAAACTACTGGCCTATGAAATGCTGTCATTTAGGCTGGTGGACACAGACAGCTTCAAACAGCTCATGTCGCTTGCTGTCCCACAGTATGTTGTTCCCAGCCGCCACTACTTCTCCAAGAGAGCCGTGCCTTCCCTGCACAACCAAGTATCCGATAAAATCAAGTGTGCACTGCGCAACGCCATCTGTGGCAAGGTCCACCTAACCACAGATACGTGGACCAGTAAGCACGGCCAGGGACGCTATATCTCCCTAACTGCACACTGGGTAAATGTAGTGGCAGCTGGGCCCCAGGCGGAGAGCTGTTTGGCGCACGTCCTTCCGCCGCCAAGGATCGCAGGGCAACATTCTTTGCCTCCTGTTGCCACCTCCTCCTTCTCGGCTTCCTCCTCCTCTTCTTCCACCTGCTCATCCAGTCAGCCACACACCTTCACCACCAACTTCAGCACAGCCCGGGGTAAACGTCAGCAGGCCATTCTGAAACTCATATGTTTGGGGGACAGGCCCCACACCGCACAGGAGTTGTGGCGGGGTATTGAACAACAGACCGACGAGTGGTTGCTGCCGGTGAGCCTCAAGCCCGGCCTGGTGGTGTGTGATAATGGGCGAAATCTCGTTGCAGCTCTGGGACTAGCCAATTTGACGCACATCCCTTGCTTGGCGCATGTGCTGAATTTGGTGGTGCAGAAGTTCATTCACAACTACCCCGACATGTCAGAGCTGCTGCATAAAGTGCGGGCCGTCTGTTCGCGCTTCCGGCGTTCACATCCTGCTGCTGCTCGCCTGTCTGCGCTACAGCGTAACTTCGGCCTTCCCGCTCACCGCCTCATATGCGACGTGCCCACCAGGTGGAACTCCACCTTGCACATGCTGGACAGACTGTGCGAGCAGCAGCAGGCCATAGTGGAGTTTCAGCTGCAGCACGCACGGGTCAGTCGCACTACAGAACAGCACCACTTCACCACCAATGACTGGGCCTCCATGCGAGACCTGTGTGCCCTGTTGCGCTGTTTCGAGTACTCCACCAACATGGCCAGTGGCGATGACACCGTTATCAGCGTTACAATACCACTTCTATGTCTCCTTGAGAAAACACTTAGGGCGATGATGGAAGAGGAGGTGGCCCAGGAGGAGGAGGAGGAGGAGGAGGAAGAGGGGTCATTTTTAGCACTTTCTGGCCAGTCTCTTCGAAGTGACTCAGAGGGAGGTTTTTGGCAACAGCAGAGGCCAGGTACAAATGTGGCCAGCCAGGGCCCACTACTGGAGGACGAGGAGGACGAGGATGAGGAGGAGGTGGAGGAGGATGAGGATGAAGCATGGTCACAGCGGGGTGGCACCCAACGCAGCTCGGGTCCATCACTGGTGCGTGGCTGGGGGGAAAGGCAGGACGATGACGATACGCCTCCCACAGAGGATAGCTTGTCCTTACCCCTGGGCAGCCTGGCACACATGAGCGACTACATGCTGCAGTGCCTGCGCAACGACAGCAGAGTTGCCCACATTTTAACCTGTGCGGACTACTGGGTTGCCACCCTGCTGGATCCACGCTACAAAGACAATGTGCCCACCTTACTTCCTGCACTGGAGCGTGATAGGAAGATGCGCGAGTACAAGCGCACGTTGGTAGACGCGCTACTGAGAGCATTCCCAAATGTCACAGGGGAACAAGTGGAAGCCCAAGGCCAAGGCAGAGGAGGAGCAAGAGGTCGCCAAGGCAGCTGTGTCACGGCCAGCTCCTCTGAGGGCAGGGTTAGCATGGCAGAGATGTGGAAAACTTTTGTCAACACGCCACAGCTAACTGCACCACCACCTGATACGCAACGTGTTAGCAGGAGGCAACATTTCACTAACATGGTGGAACAGTACGTGTGCACACCCCTCCACGTACTGACTGATGGTTCGGCCCCATTCAACTTCTGGGTCTCTAAATTGTCCACGTGGCCAGAGCTAGCCTTTTATGCCTTGGAGGTGCTGGCCTGCCCGGCAGCCAGCGTTTTGTCTGAACGTGTATTCAGCACGGCAGGGGGCGTCATTACAGACAAACGCAGCCGCCTGTCTACAGCCAATGTGGACAAGCTGACGTTCATAAAAATGAACCAGGCATGGATCCCACAGGACCTGTCCGTCCCTTGTCCAGATTAGACATTAACTACCTCCCCATAACCATATATTATTGGACTCCAGGGCACTTCCTCATTCAATCCTATTTTTATTTTCATTTTACCATTATATTGCGAGGCTACCCAAAGTTGAATGAACCTCTCCTCTGCCTGTGTGCTAGGCCTAAATATATGCCAATGGACTGTTGCAGTGGTGGCTGACGTGAAGCCTCATTCTCTGCTATGACATGCAGACTGATTCTCTGCTGTCATGAAGCCAGATTGTCTGTTACGGGACCTCTCTGCTCTGCCTGTGTGCTAGGCCTAAATATATGCCAATGGACTGTTGCAGTGGTGGGTGACGTGAAGCCTCATTCTCTGCTATGACATGCAGACTGATTCTCTGCTGACATGAAGCCAGATTGTCTGTTACGGGACCTCTCTGCTCTGCCTGTGTGCTAGGCCTAAATATATGCCAATGGACTGTTGCAGTGGTGGGTGACGTGAAGCCTCATTCTCTGCTATGACATGCAGACTGATTCTCTGCTGACATGAAGCCAGATTGTCTGTTACGGGACCTCTCTGCTCTGCCTGTGTGCTAGGCCTAAATATATGCCAATGGACTGTTGCAGTGGTGGGTGACGTGAAGCCTCATTCTCTGCTATGACATGCAGACTGATTCTCTGCTGACATGAAGCCAGATCCTCTTTTACGGGACCTCTCTCCTCTGCCTGGGTGCTGGGCCTAAATTTATGACAATGGACTGTTGCAGTGGTGGCTGACGTGAAGCCTGATTCTCTGCTATGACATGCAGACTGATTCTCTGCTGTCATGAAGCCAGATTGTCTGTTACGGGACCTCTCTGCTCTGCCTGTGTGCTAGGCCTAAATATATGCCAATGGACTGTTGCAGTGGTGGGTGACGTGAAGCCTGATTCTCTGCTATGATATGAAGACTGATTCTCTGCTGACATGAAGCCAGATTGTCTGTTACGGGACCTTTCTCCTCTGCCTGGGTTCTGGGCCTAAATTTATGAAAATTGACTGTTGCAGTGGTGGGTGACGTGAAGCCTGATTCTCTGCTATGATATGAAGACTGATTCTCTGCTGACATGAAGCCAGATTGTCTGTTACGGGACCTTTCTCCTCTGCCTGGGTTCTGGGCCTAAATTTATGAAAATTGACTCTTACAGTGGTGGGTGACGTGAAGCCTGATTCTCTGCTATGATATGAAGACTGATTCTCTGCTGACATGAAGCCAGATTCTCTGTTACGGGACCTCTCTCCTCTGCCTGGGTGCTGGGCCTAAATTTATGACAATGGACTGTTGCAGTGGTGGCTGACGTGAAGCCTGATTCTCTGCTATGACATGCAGACTGATTCTCTGCTGTCATGAAGCCAGATTGTCTGTTACGGGACCTCTCTGCTCTGCCTGTGTGCTAGGCCTAAATATATGCCAATGGACTGTTGCAGTGGTGGGTGACGTGAAGCCTGATTCTCTGCTATGATATGAAGACTGATTCTCTGCTGACATGAAGCCAGATTGTCTGTTACGGGACCTTTCTCCTCTGCCTGGGTTCTGGGCCTAAATTTATGAAAATTGACTCTTACAGTGGTGGGTGACGTGAAGCCTGATTCTCTGCTATGATATGAAGACTGATTCTCTGCTGACATGAAGCCAGATTCTCTGTTACGGGACCTCTCTCCTCTGCCTGGGTGCTGGGCCTAAATTTATGACAATGGACTGTTGCAGTGGTGGCTGACGTGAAGCCTGATTCTCTGCTATGACATGCAGACTGATTCTCTGCTGACATGAAGCCAGATCCTCTGTTACGGGACCTCTCTCCTCTGCCTGTGTGTGTGCTGGGCCTAAATATATGCCAATGGACTGTTGCAGTGGTGGCTGACGTGAAGCCTCATTCTCTGCTATGACATGCAGACTAATTCTCTGCTGACATGAAGACAGATTCTCTGTTACGGGACCTCCCTCCTCTGCCTGGGTGCTGGGCCTAAATATATGCCAATGGACTGTTGCAGTGGTGGCTGACGTGAAGCCTCATTCTCTGCTATGACATGCAGACTGATTCTCTGCTGACATGAAGCCAGATTCTCTGTTACGGGACCTCCCTCCTCTGCCTGGGTGCTGGGCCTAAATATATGCCAATGGACTGTTGCAGTGGTGGCTGACGTGAAGCCTCATTCTCTGCTATGACATGCAGACTGATTCTCTGCTGACATGAAGCCAGATTCTCTGTTACGGGACCTCTCTCCTCTGCCTGTGTGTGTGCTGGGCCTAAATATATGCCAATGGACTGTTGCAGTGGTGGCTGACGTGAAGCCTCATTCTCTGCTATGACATGCAGACTAATTCTCTGCTGACATGAAGCCAGATTCTCTGTTACGGGACCTCTCTCCTCTGCCTGTGTGTGTGCTGGGCCTAAATATATGCCAATGGACTGTTGCAGTGGTGGCTGACGTGAAGCCTCATTCTCTGCTATGACATGCAGACTAATTCTCTGCTGACATGAAGACAGATTCTCTGTTACGGGACCTCCCTCCTCTGCCTGGGTGCTGGGCCTAAATATATGCCAATGGACTGTTGCAGTGGTGGCTGACGTGAAGCCTCATTCTCTGCTATGACATGCAGACTGATTCTCTGCTGACATGAAGCCAGATTGTCTGTTACGGGACCTCTCTCCTCTGCCTGGGTGCTGGGTAGTGTTGAGCGCGAATATTCGAAAAGCAAATTTTTTTCGCGAATATCGCAACTTCGCGATTTCGCGAATATTTCGAATATAGTGCTATATATTCGTAAAAACGAATATTCGTTTTTTGTTTTCCCCCCCCCCCCCCACAAAATTACAGTACACATATAATTGATTGTTTCCCAAAGGTCCAACAGCTCAGATCTTACTCACATTGCCTAGAAAGTGATTGAGGCGCGAATCTTCGTAAGGCGATTTTATTAGCGCACATGCGAATATCGGCACGTCCCAGAACAGAGGCAAAGGGCTTTGCATTCATACATTAGTGAATTGAGTTGCGAATCTTCGTAAGGCGATTTTATTAGCGCACATGCGAATATCGGCACGTCCCAGAACAGAGGCAAAGGGCTTTGCATTCATACATTAGTGAATTGAGTTGCGAATCTTCGTAAGGCGATTTTATTAGCGCACATGCGAATATCTACACTTGTCCCAGAACAGAGGCAAAGGGCTTTGCATTCATACATTAGTGATTGAATTGAGCTGCGAATCTTCGTAAGGCGATTTTATTAACGCAAATGCAAATATCTACACTTGTCCCCAGAACAGAGAGGCAAAGGCCTGTGCATTCATATAGTATAGCACCATATTCGCGAATACGTAGAACTTCGTAAAATTCGATTTACGAATATTCGTATTTTTTATTTTACTTTCCACCTTACAGATTACATTGATCTGTACTCTGTCAACTACTGTCATCACCCCCCACTGTATCTCGATTGATTCCCAAAAGTCTCACATTCCCTAGAAAGTGATTGAGGTGCGAATCTTCGTAAGGCGATTTTATTAGCGCACATGCGAATATCTACACTTGTCCCAGAACAGAGGCAAAGGGCATTGCATTCATACATTAGTGATTGAATTGAGTTGCGAATCTTCGTAAGGCGATTTCATTAGCGCACATGTGAATTTTGCATAGCATATGTATTATGCGATGCGAAAATTCGAATTATCGCATATGCGAAATAATAACGAATTTGAATAATCGCGAATATTTTACGAATATTCTTTCGAATATTCACAAAATTTCGCGAATTCGAATATGGGACATGCCGCTCAACACTAGTGCTGGGCCTAAATTTATGACAATGGACTGTTGCAGTGGTGGGTGACGTGAAGCCTGATTCTCTGCTATGACATGCAGACTGATTCTCTGCTGACATGAAGCCAGATTCTCTGTTACGGGACCTCTCTCCTCTGCCTGTGTGTGTGCTGGGCCTAAATATATGCCAATGGACTGTTGCAGTGGTGGCTGACGTGAAGCCTCATTCTCTGCTATGACATGCAGACTGATTCTCTGCTGTCATGAAGCCAGATTGTCTGTTACGGGACCTCTCTCCTCTGCCTGTGTGTGTGCTGGGCCTAAATATATGCCAATGGACTGTTGCAGTGGTGGCTGACGTGAAGCCTGATTCTCTGCTATGACATGCAGACTAATTCTCTGCTGACATGAAGACAGATTCTCTGTTACGGGACCTCCCTCCTCTGCCTGGGTGCTGGGCCTAAATATATGCCAATGGACTGTTGCAGTGGTGGCTGACGTGAAGCCTCATTCTCTGCTATGACATGCAGACTAATTCTCTGCTGACATGAAGACAGATTCTCTGTTACGGGACCTCTCTCCTCTGCCTGGGTGCCGGGGCCTAAATATCTGAGAATGGACTGTTCCAGTGGTGGGTGACGGGAAGCCAGATTCTCTGCTATGGAACCTCTCTCCAATTGATTTTGGTTAATTTTTATTTATTTAATTTTTATTTTAATTCATTTCCCTATCCACATTTGTTTGCAGGGGATTTACCTACATGTTGCTGCCTTTTGCAGCCCTCTAGCTCTTTCCTGGGCTGTTTTACAGCCTTTTTAGTGCCGAAAAGTTCGGGTCCCCATTGACTTCAATGGGGTTCGGGTTCGGGACGAAGTTCGGATCGGGTTCGGATCCCGAACCCGAACATTTCCGGGATGTTCGGCCGAACTTCTCGAACCCGAACATCCAGGTGTTCGCTCAACTCTAATTCTGTTAACAACAAAAACAATCCTAAATTTGCGTAGAATGAGGAGAGCGTCAAATAAGGGATGTGGCCCCGGTCGTGGTGCTGCTGGTGGAGCTCCTGTTGCAGGGAGAGGACGTGGTCGATCTGTGCCAGCTACACGCACAAGTGAAACACCTTCCTCAGAACCTTCAGCATTATTTGATCGGGCCTAATGCGGCTCTACGAATGGTGAGGCCAGAACAAGTACAGGCGATAGTAGATTGGGTTGCTGACAGTGCCTCCAGTTCCTTCACATTGTCTCCCATCCAGTCTCCTGCTGAAAGATCGCAGTTGGCACCTGCAGCCGATGTCCATCAGTCTTTCACCTCACCCCCTTGCAAATCAGCCAAGCAATCTGAGCCCCAAGTAATGCAGCAGTCTCTTCTGCTTTTTGATAACTCTGCTAGCAGGCTTTCCCAGGGCCATCCACATAGACCTGCCCCAGAAGTGGAAGAGATTGAGTGCACTGATGCCCAACCACTTACGTTTCAAGATGAGTACATGGAAGGACCACTGCATCGGATGATGACGAAACACAGGTGCCAACTGCTGTGGCTTTCTGCAGTGTGCAGACCGACAAGGAGGGAAGGGGTGAAGACTGGGCGGAAGATGATGTGGAGGACGATGAGGTCCACATGGAATCAAGGTCATGCGAGTGAGCTGTGTAGTTCGGAGAAAGAGGCGGTGGTCGCCCAGAGCCACCAGCACAGCAGAAGAGGGAGCAGGGTGCAAAAGCAGAGCGTCCGTCCCCTAGACAGTACGCCTGCTACTACCCAACGCAGCAAGGGACCGAGCACACCAAAGCCAGCTCCAAGGAGTTCCCTGGCGTGGCAGTTCTTCAGACAATGTGCTGACGACAAGACACGAGTGGTTTGCACGCTGTGCAATCAGAGTCTGAAGCGAGGCATAAACGTTCTCAACCTGAGCACAACCTGCATGACCAGGCATCTAAGTGCAAAGCACGAGCTGCAGTAGAGTAGACACCTAAAAAAACAAGAAAGGTCTCTGGCTCCTCCTGCTTCCTCTTCTGCTGCAGTCTCGGCCTCTTCATCCACCTCTGGAGTGACAGTGCAACCTGCCACCTGCCACCAACCTGCCACCTGCCACCACCACCTGGGTCACCAAGCATCTCCACAATGTCCCACGGAAGTGTTCAGCTCTCCATCTCTCAAACACTGGAGCGGAAGAGGAAGTACCCCCTTACCCACCCTTAGTACCCCCTTACCCTGGCCCTGAATGCGAGCATTTTAAAACTACTGTCCTTTGAAATGCTGTCATTCCGTTTGGTGGAGACAGAGAGTTTTAAAAACCTTATGGAGATGGCTGTCCCACAGTACGTCGTGCCCAGCCGCCACTACTTTTCCAGGTGTGCCATCCCTTCCCTGCACAACCAAGTGGAGGACAAAATCAGGTGTGTACCTTCTGTGGCAAGGTCCACCTAACTATGGATACGTGGACCAGAAAGCACGGTCAGGGACGTTATATCTCCCTAAAAGCACACTGGATAAATGCAGTGGTGGATGGGCCTGAGGCGGATAGCAGTTTGGCGCAAGTCCTTCCACCACTGAGGATTGCAGGGCGCTTCTCTTTGCCTTCTGTTGCTTCCTCCTCCTACTCCGCTTCCTCATTCTCTACTGGCTCCTCATCCGGTCAGCGTAACACCTCCACCACTGACTTCAGCACATCCAAGGGTAAACGACAGCAGGCAGTTTTAAAACGTATCTGTTTGGGGGACAAACCCCACACCGCGCAGGAGCTGTGGATAGGCCTTGAACAACAGACTGATGAGTGGTTGGTGCCAGTGAGCTTCAAGCCCGGCCTGGTGGTGTGCGATAATGGGCAAAATCTTGTAGCAGCTCTGGGACTAGCCGGTTTGACGCACATCCCTTGGCTGGCGCATGTTCTGAATTTGGTGGTGCAGAGGTTCCTTAAAAATGACCCCGATATGTCAGAGCTGCTGCATAAAGTGCGGGCCGTCTGCACGTGCTTTTGGCGTTCTCACCCTGCTGCTGCTCGCCTGTCAGCGCTGCAGCATAACTTCGGCCTTCCCGCTCACCGCCTCATATGCGACGTGCCCACAAGGTGGAACTCCACCTTGCACATGCTGGCCAGACTGTGCGAGCAGCAGCAGGCGATAGTGGAGTTTCAGCTGCAACACGCACAGGTGAGTCGCTCTGCAGAACAGCACCACTTCACCACCAATGACTGGGCCTCCATGCGAGACCTGTGTTCCTTGTTGTGCTGTTTCGAGTACTCCACCAACATGGCCAGTGCCGATAATGCCGTTCTCAGCATTACTATCCCACTTCTATGCCACCTTGAAAAAACGCTGCTGTCGATGATGGAAGAGGATGTGGCACAGGAGGAGACAGAGGAAGAGGAATCATTTCATAGGGTTTCCGGACAGTCATTCACAAGTGGCTCCGAGGGTGGGTTCCGGCACCCACAAATCCCAGGTACACAATTGTCCAGCAAGGGCACAGTTCTGGAGGATAAGGAGGTGGAGGAGGAGGAGGAGATGGAGGAGGAGGAACCATGTTCACAGGAGGGTGGCACCCAAACCAGCTCATGGCCATCACTGGTGTGTGGCTGGGGGGATACAAAGGACACAGACGATACACCTCCCACAGAGGACAGCTTTTCGTTGCCTCTGGGCAGCCTGGCACACATGAGCGATTACATGCTTCAGTGTCTCCGCAACGACCGCGAGTTGCCCACTTTCTAACTTGTGCTGATTACTGGGTGGATCCCTGTTACAAGGACAACGTACCATCCTTAATTCCGTCACTGGAGCGTGATCGTAAGATGCGCAAGTACAAGCGCACGCTGGTAGACGCACTGCTGGTGGCATTCCCACCTGACAGCGGGGGCACAGTGGAAGCACAAGGCGAAGGCAGAGAAGGAGGAAGAGGTCACCAACGCAGCTGGGTCACCACCAGCACCTCAGAAGGCAGGGTTAGCATGGCTGAAATGTGGAAAAGCTTTGTCAGCACGCCACAACAACCAGCACCACCAGCTGATATGGAACGTCTTAGCAGAAGGCAGCATTTCAGCAACATGGTGGAACGGTATGTATGCACGCGCCTACACGTACTGAATGACCGGTCTGCCCCCTTCAACTTCTGGGTCTCCAAATTGGGCACATGGCCTGAGCTTGGACTTTACGCTTTGGAGGTGCTGGCCTGCCCTGAAGCCAGTGTATTGTCTGAACGTGTGTTTAGCCTGGCAGAGGGCGTTATTACAGACAAGCACAGCTGCCTGTCCACAGCCAATGTGGACAAGCTCACGTTCATTAAAATGAACCTGGCATGGATCCCACAGGATTTGTTCATACCTTGTGCAGAATAGACATGTATACCGGCCTTAACCAACTATTGGTATACTACAACACAATTGCTCATTGTTGTACTTTGGATATTTCACACTCTTTTGGAGTGTACCTTAATTAAAAAATTAAATTTAAACCAAAAACCAGTGTTGGCTACCTCGTCCTCCTCCACCGCCGCTTCCACCTACACCACTACGTCCACCGCCTATTTAAACTCCTACTCCATATGGACCTCCACCTCATAAATCAAGTTTATTTTTTTTACTTGTACGTATTTTATTTTATGTAATTTCACAAATTTGTCTGTTAAAATTTTTGGGTGAAATTCACCAATTTTTGGGTGTGATATACCACTGCTATACCTAGTAGACAGGTAAAAACGTTTCACTAATTTGTTTGTTCCATTCTTGGGTGACATTTGACCATTTTTGCCGTGATTAAACACCTGCTCTGCATAGGTGATAGGGACAAAAAATTTAAATAATCGTCTGTTACATTGTCAGGTGACATTTTACCAATTTTGCAGTATACAAACCCCTGCTCTGCATAGGTGACAGGGAATTAAATTTAAAAACAATCTTCTTTAACCCTTTAAGGACTCAGCCCTATTTCACCTTAAGGACCAGGCTTTTTTTGCAAATCTGACCAGTGTCACTTTAAGTGCTGATAACTTTAAAATGCTTTGACTTATCCAGGCCATTCTGAGAATTGTTTTTTCGTCACATATTGTACTGGTTTCGTCACATATTGACACTGGTAAAATGAAGTAAAAAATTACTTTTTTATTTATAAAAAAAATAATTTACCAAATATTTTGAAAAATTTGCAAATTTCCAAGTTTCAATTTCTCTACTTCTATAATACATAGTAATACCTCCAAAAATAGTTATTACTTTACATTCCCCATATGTCTACTTCATGTTTGGATCATTTTTGGAATGATATTTTATTTTTTGGGGATGTTACAAGGCTTAGAGGTTTAGAAGCAAATCTTGAAATTTTTCTGAAATTTTTAAAAACCCAATTTTTAGGGACCAGTTCAGGCCTGAAGTCACTTTGCGAGGCTTACATAATAGAAAAAAAAATAAAAATGATCCCATTCTATAAACTACACCCCTCAAGGTATTCAAAACTGATTTTACAAACTTTGTTAACCCTTTAGGTGTTCCACAAGAATTAATGGAAAATAGAGATACAATTTCCAAATTTCACTTTTTTGGCAGATTTTCCATTTTAATATTTTTTTCCAGTTACAAAGCAAGGGTTAACAGCCAAACCAAACTCAATATTTATGGCCCTGATTCAGTAGTTTACAGAAACACCCCATATGTGGTCGTAAACAGCTGTACGGGCACACGGCAGGGCGCAGAAGGAAAGGAATGCCATATGGTTTTTGGAAGGCAGGTTTTGCTGGACTATTTTTTTGACACCATGTCCCATTTGAAGCCCCCTGATGCACCCCTAGAGTAGAAACTCCATAAAGTGACCCCATCTAAAAAACTACACCCCTCAAGGTATTCAAAAGAGATTGTACAAACGTTGTTAACCCTTTAGATGTTCCACAAGAGTTATTGGCAAATGGAGATGAAATTCAGAATTATAATTTTTGGGCAGATTTTCCATTTTAATCCATTTTTCACAGTAACAAAGCAAGGGTTAACAGCCAAACAAAACTCAATATTTATGGCCCTGATTCTGTAGTTTACAGAAACACCCCATATGTGGTCGTAAACAGCTGTAGGGGCACATGGCAGGGCGCAGAAGGAAAGGAATGCCATACAGTTTTTGGAAGGCAGATTTTGCTGGACTGTTTTTTTTTTTTACACCATGTCCCATTTGAAGCCCCCCTGATGCACCCCTAGAGTACAAACTCCAAAAAAGTGGCCCCATTTTAGAAACTACAGGATAGGGTGGCAGTATTGTTGGTACTAGTTTAGGGTACATATGATTTTTGGTTGCTCTATATTATACTTTTTGTGAGGCAAGATAACAAGAAATAGCTGTTTTGGCACTGTTTTTATTTTTTGTTATTTACAACATTCATCTGACAGGTTAGATCATGTGATATTTTTATAGACCAGGTTGTCACAGATGCGGCGATACCTAATATGTATACTTTTTTTATTTCTGTAAGTTTTACACAATGATTTCATTTTTGAAGCAAAAAAAATCATGTTTTAGTGTTTCCATAGTCTGAGAGCCATAATTTTTTCAGTTTTTGGGCGATTGGATAGGGTATGATTTTTCCGGGATGAGATGATGGTTTTATTGGCACTATTTTGGGGTGTGTGTGACTTTTTGATCGCTTGCTATTACATTTTTTGTGATGTAAGGTGACAAAAAATTGTTTATTTAGCACAGTATTTATTTAAAATTTCTTTACAGTGTTCATCTGAGGGGTTAGGTCATGTGATATTTTTATAGAGTTGGTCGATACGGACGCGGCGATACCTAATATGTATACTTGTACGTATTTCACAATAATATAATTTTTTAAACATAAAAAAATCATATTTTAGTGTCTCCATATTCTGAGAGCCATAGTTTTTTCAGTTTTTGGGCGAATATCTTAGTTAGGGTCTCATTTTTTGCGGGATGAGATGATGGTTTTATTGGCATTATTTTGGGGTGAATATGACTTTTTGATCGCTTGCTATTACACTTTTTGTGATGTAAGGTGACAAAAATGGTTTATTTAGCACAGTTTTTATTTTTTACGGTGTTCATCTGAGAGGTTAGGTCATGTAATATTTTTATAGAGCCGGTCGATACGAACGTGGTGATACCAAATATGTATACTTTTTTTTATTTATGTAAGTTTTACACAATAACAGTTTTTTTCAAACAAAAAAAATGATGTTTTAGTGTCTCCATATTCTGAGCCATAGTTTTTAAATTTTTTGGGCGATTGTCTCAGGTATGTGCTCATTTTTTGCGGGATGAGGTGACGGTTAGATTGGTACTATTTTGGTGGGCAAACGCCTTTTTGATCGTTTGCTGTTGTACTTTTTGTGATGTAAGGTTACGAAAAAATTGTTTTTTAGCACAGTTTTTTTTATTTATTTTTTTACGGTGTTAATCTGAGGGGTTAGGTCATGGGAAATGTTTATACAGATGGTCGATACGGACGCGGCGATACCTAATGTGTATACTTATTTTTTCCCCTATTTTTTACCAATTTTTTTAACTTTATTTCGGGAAAATTAAGTTTTTGTTTATTTTTACTTGAAATTTTTAATTTTTTGGGGGGAAAACTTTCTTTTTTCAACTTTTTTTTTCACTTTATTTTTTGTCCCACTATGGGACTTGAACTTTGGGGGGTATATTCCTTTACAATGTATTCCAATACTTCTGTATTGGAATGCATTGGCTGTATGAGTAATACTGTGTGTATTACTCATACAGCTTCCGGGCCTGGATCTCACAGGCTCTTCACCGGAAGGCAGCGCAATGCCTTCCTTAGACATTACGCTGCCTTCCATGCCATCGGGTGCCCCCCACAGCCGCATGGGGACCCGATGGCACTGCCGCCACAACCGCAGGTAAAGCCGCAAACCGCAGGTCTGAATTGACCCCCCCGTTGTGACAGGATGCCCACTGAATGATTTCAGCGGGCATCCTGTTCCGATTAATCCCCCGCCGCGCCGCAATCGCGGTTTAAACCCATGATGTACCGGTACGTCATGGGTCCTTAAGGACTCAGGAAACATGCCGTATCGGTACGTCATGCATCCCAAAGGGGTTAATTGATGCGCGCCCCCTCCTTTCATTCAATGCTTAAAACTTTAATAACTTGTCCCACATTTGCGCTTTCCATAATTTGTCCCACTTTTCCGCTCGATCATATTATTTTAAACAATTATCCTCCCTTGGATGTGGTCTCTCTTTCTCACGCTCCCTCTCCGCCGTGGAACCCTGATTTGCCGATAACCGTGATCAACATGGTAGGCTCAGAAAAGAACATTAAAGGGCTTCTGTCACCCCCGAAAAGTCATTTTTCATTTTTGGGTTAATTAAAATCCTTATATTGCGATTATTCAATATATAGTGCTCTTACATTTTTCTGTGGTTTAGTTTCTTTAAAAACTTCACTTTTATAATATGTTAATTACCTTGCTACCAGCAAGTAGGACGGTTGCTTGCTGGTAGCCTCCGCATCCTCCTTTAAAAAAAACGCCCCCTCCTCCTTTTGATTGACAGGGCCAGCGAGCGCTCTCCTCCTTCGGCTGGCCCTGTCTGTGTTCTAAATCTCGCGCCTACGCCGTACCGGTCTTCAGTCGGCGCAGTGAGAGGAGGACGCTTGCTCGGCCGCTCCTTCCTCAGTGCGCCTGGTGTAGATGTGACGTCATCGGGGGGCGTTTTTTTTAAAGGAGGATGCGGCGGCTACCAGCAAGCAACCACCCTACTTGCTGGTAGCCAGGTAATTAACATATTATAAAAGTGCCGTTTCTAAAGAAACTAAACCACAGAAAAATGTAAGAGCACTATATATTGAATAATCGCACTATAAGGATTTTAATTAGCCCAAAAATGAAAAATGACATTTGGGGGGTGACAGAAGCCCTTTAAAAGTTGAGAAGATCCAAATGGATCGTGGACGTCACAGGGACGTGCGATCAGGCAGAAGTTATCTAGAGTCAACAAAGCGGCAGCTGGGGTAACGTTTCCAAATCCTAAATACCCCAGTGACATTTCCTATAATTTCTTATTAATCATTCCAATAACAGGGCATCTTAAGAGTCCTGTATTGTTATTTATCGTCACTACCTCCCCGAGTCGGGAATGGGTCCTTCCCATGTTCAGACACTACCTTTTTCAACATATTTTTTAATGTTTGGTTAAACCTTTCTACCAGACCGTCCATTTGTGTATGGTAAACGAATGTCCATAGTTGTTTTTATGTGAAGCAACTTACAGTTCCCTCATCACCTTGGACATAAAAGGGGTCCCTTGGTCGGTCAGAACCTCTTTAGGTAGTCCTACTCGGGAAAACATCTCCATTAACTCCTTAGCTATGAGTTTGGCCGAGGTATGTTGCAGTGGCACCGACTCCGGGTACCAAGTGGCGTAGTCTAGAATGACTAAGATGTGTTGATGCCCTCTGGCGGACTTTGGTACTGAGCCTTTGAGGTCCATAGCTATTCGGTCAAACTGTACTTTGATAATCGGGAGATGTACTAGGAGACTACGGAAATGTGGCCGGGGACTAGTTATTTGGCAGGTCGGACAAGACTTACAAAACACTTCCACTTCTTTGAATATGCTGGGCCAGTAAAACCGCTGTAGAATATGATGCTGAGTTTTCTGCAGCCCCAGGTGACCCCCCGAGAACGTGTTGGTGGGCTCGATATAACACAAGCTTGCGATAAACCTTGGGGACCACCAACTGTTCTATAGGCTCACCCCGTAGTTAGTTTACCCGATACAACATATCCTGATGAACCACAAAACAGGGAAACACTGACTCTGCCCCAGGTTGTTGTGGTTCACCATCTACTATTAACACCTTTTTTCAGGCGCGGAATAGGGTTGGGTCCTTACGTTGGGCGGTACCAAAATTATCCCCGGAGACATTGAAGTCTGCCAAATCCAGGACCTGGCAGCAAGTCCTCCATGTCTTCCACATCACACTTAGCGAGGTTGTTTCCCCCTCTTCCACCAAGTGGCGTTCACCCCTTCCACTGACCCTTCGGTCTCAGGTTCCCAGGGTTCTGGTCTCTGAGCCAGGCCACTCTGCTAGGGTTACCCCTGTCTCATGGGTATCAGTCACTCTCATAGCAGGCAACAGTGGCGGGAAGCCTGGAAAGTCTCTCCCTATTATAAGTTTGTAGTGTAAATTTGGGGAAACTGCCACTTCGTGAGTCCATCTGCCAGCCCCTGTGGTTAGAGACACCAGGGCGGTGAGATAGTCTTTTAAGTGTCAATGGATGCAGACTTTCCGGGCCAGTATACTCCGCTGACCGTACCAAAGGAGCCCTTACTTGGGACACCAGACTCCCTGAGTCCAGCAAAGCCTCTGCTGGAGTGTCTCCTACCTTCACCAGGCACAGGTGGTTTAGAGTTTTTGGGGTACCTGCAACACAGCTTCCTGGCATATAGTGACTGACGGTAGCCATAGTTGGTATCCATGGGTTCCACTTGATGGGAACAGTCGGCTCTTACATGGCCTGGATTCTGACACCAACAGCAGACTATCGGAGCCAGGTCCATAGCGGGTTCACCCCGGGTTGGTTTGATTGGCACAAGTCGCCGGGTCTGGGATGGAGATTTATGGGGTTTGACTGCCCCCCTCCCAGAAGAACCCCTGTAACAGTCTTAGCAGCCTCGTAGCGCTCCACCAGGTCCACCATTTCTAGGGCGTTGCCAGGAGACACCTGGCCGATCCAGTGTTGGGGAGGGGGTGGCAGAGCCCTCCAGAACATATCAGCCAATAGTCTATGCAGCATAGCCGTGAGACTCAGCACATCAGGCTGTAGCCACTTTTGCAAGAGGTGGAGTAAGTTATAATAAGTTATAAGTAAGTTATAATAATGAGTCCTCGCAGGCTCAGCCAGCTTAAACCCCCACTGATGTACCCGCTGGGCCCGGACCAACACATTCATCCCCAGTCTTGCCAATATCTCACCCTTTACTTTTTGGTAGACGGCCGCTTGATCGTCTGGCAAGTCGAAATACACCCGCTGGGAATCGGATGCCAGGAATGGAGCAACGACCTCAGCACACTGGGCACGGGGTAGATTTTCCCTGATGGCCACTTTCTTGTACATCGCCAGGTAGGTTTCAATGTCGTCTTTGGGGGTCACCTTAGGAATCGTGGCAAGGACTGCTTTCCGGGCATCGTGGATGCTCGGGGTTGGTCCTGCTGTCTGCAAAGCCATCACGTGTTGTAGCAGCAACTGGTTAGTCTCCTGCTGCTGCTTATTAGCATCGCGTTGCTGCAGGTTTGTCTCTCGCTGCTGCAGATTTGCCTCCATGAGGTTGTAATACAGCTGGTTTAATGTACGACATACAACCGTGACTGAAAAATGCAGAAACCAAAAATATCGACATTCACGCCAGCCTCACTGCTACTGCACGCATCCTCCACCAGTTTTGGGGTTTCGCTCTGGTAGATAGGGTAAGCGGGCGCAGTACAGAGGCAAAATACAAGTTCTTAACTCAAAACGTCAGTGTTTATTCACACTTGAGGCAATTGCACAAAACTTTGCAGTCTTGGTGTTAATTCACACACAATGGAAAGTTCATATAACACAAGTCACCTTGCTGGCAGTTCTGCCTCCAGTAGTCCACAGCAGGCTTTAGGGGGCCTGTTTCCCCGAAGTGTGGCTCTCAGCCCTCCAGCACTGCACAAAGCCTCAGATCCCAAAACAGAGACCTGGCTTCTGAACCCAGCTGCCTATTTAAGAACAGCCAGGTGCTGTCAAAACCCGCACCGCCACTTAAAATCCGGTCCGGTATTTGACCTCATCTGGCTGGAAATCAGCACATGCTGGGAGGAAAATACCTGCTTTGCCAGACACAATAGTTATCAATGAACATTCCCCATATGCCTGCTTTATGTTGGCATAATTTTGTAAATGTAATTTTATTTTTTTAGGATGTTAGAAGGCATAGAATTTTAGAAGCAATTTTTCATATTTTCAAAAAAAATTCAAAAAACATTTTTTTAAGCACCATTTTAGAAACTACACCCCTCAAGTTATTCAAAACCTATGTTACAAACTTTGTTAACCCTTGAGGTGTTTCACAAGAATTAAAAGAAAATGAAGGTGAAATTTCTAAATTTCTCATTTTTGGTTGATTTTTTAGGTTAATCAATTTTTTCTTGCAACACAGCAAGGGTTAACAGCAAAATAAACCTCAATATACGGTACGTTACTCTGATTCTGCAGTTTACAGAAATACCCCATATGGTGGTAGACAGTGTCTTATATAGATTTTTTTCTCAAAGATGCGCTAGGTCTTATTTTCAGAGATGCCTTACTTTTCCATGATGCAGGGGGATCAGAAGGGGGAATCAAAATGGCACAGGAGAATCAGAGGGGGGATTACCATTTTAGTACCCCTTCTGATCCTCCTAGGTCATTTTTATTCACCCCTCTGATCACCTGTGTCATTTTAAGTGATCCCCCTCCCCTGTGCCAGTTCACAGTGGATTATTTAGTCTCTCTCCCCCTCCCACCTTCACCAGACATCCCCCAGCACTTTATCAGACACCCCCCCCCCCCTAACTCAGTCACCCCTGTGTGTCCGTGCCGGCAAGATTCCACACAATGTGCCCGACCCCTGCCCCACGTGACTCACTCACTGTCTAATTGCGAGTCAGCCAGACTCCGTCAGGGCAGAGCAAGCAGCAGACAGCAGCTTCTCCTGGCGGCGGCGTGGGCTCTCTGATTTAAAGAGACCCCGCACTGCCTGAACAGCTCTGGCTGTGCTGCGGCCAATCAGTGAGCTGCGCGGCGGCGCCCGCCGCTACGGTCCAGAGGAGTCAGACGCCTTACGGTAGCTTCGGGGGCCTTATATTCTGGAGGGGCCTTATTATCAGGGAGGTCATATTTTCGGGGGGAATCCTTATATTACAGCGAGAGGCAAAACTGGAAGTAGGTCTTATTTTCGGGGAACACGGTAGAATGGTTTTTAGGCACCATTTTGTATTGAAGAGACCCTGATGTACCCCTACAGGGGAAACCCTCAAAAAGTGACCCCATTTTGGAATCTACACCCCTAAATAATATATCAAGGGGGGTACTAAGCACTTTGACCCCCTAAGCGGTTTACAGAATTTGGAAACACTTGGCTGTGAAAATGAAAAGTTTCATTTCTTGCAATAAAATGTTGCTTTAGCCACAAAGTTTTCATTTTCACAAGGGGTAACATGAGAAATAGCACCCCATAATTTGTTACACATTTTCTCCTGAATACTGCAACACTCCATATGTGGTGGTAAACTGCTGTGGCGGCACATGGAGCACCATATAGCTTTTGCAGCACAGATTTTGACGGACTGGTTGACGGGTGCCAATGGTTTTTATTTTTTGAGTGATTGTCTTATGTGAGGGAAAAAATTTTGCGCGATGAGGTGATGTTTTATTTGGTACCATTTTAGGGTACATGAGACTTTTTGATTGCTTGGTATTACACTATTTATGAGGCAAGGTGTCCAGAAAATAGCTTTTTTGGCACTATTTTTTATTTTTATTTTTTTACGGCGTTCACCTGAGGGGTTGAACATGTGATATTTTTATAGAGCCGGACGTGGCAACATCTAATGTGTCTATGTTTCTTTTTTTCCCTATTTTTTACCATTTTTTTTAACTTTTGGGAAAAGGACCCTTGTTTTTTTTTCAATTGAAACTTAATTTTTTTTTGTAAAACTAAGTTTTTTTTTCCACTTACTTTTTTTTCCCCACTCTGGGACTTCAACTTTTGGGGGTCTGATCCCCTGTACAATGCATTACAATACTTCTGTATTGTAATGCATTGGCTGTAGGTGTATTACTCACTGTAATACACTTACAGCTTCCTGCCTGTGAGATCCAGGGAGCGGGATCTCACAGGCTCAGACAGAAGGCAGCCACGATGCCTAGGGAAGGCATCGAGCTTCCGTCCAAGCCGTCGGGTCCCCGTCACAGAAGTGCGCGGACTCGATGGCAGCTCCCTCTCTCAATGCACAGACATCTCTCGTGCCACGGTCAGTGCTGACCGCGGCACATCTAGGGTTAATGCGCCGGCATCTGTGTTTTCACCGATGCCGCCGCATACAGCAGGGGTCCGGTTATCAGTCACTGCTGGACCCCTGCAGCTGATCAGGCAGGCTCAGCTCCTGCACCCACCCGATAAGCTCACCGTAGTTCTACAGCACTGGTATTTAAGCCAGAGCAGCCAGCACTGCACATGTACAGCACTGGTAGCGAACAGGTTAAAATACAATGCACATAAAAACCAAAATAAACAAATGATCCGTCCCTTTAAGAATTAGAATGCGGAACTCTCGCATATAAGAGTTCATACATATTAAAAATTGCGGCTTGATTGTACTTATAGTTGATTATACTGGTGTGCACATCTTACAATTTATTATATCTTGTTCCAAATACGGTAGTTTCCAACAGTATCCATATGTAATCCAAATAGTACTCTGTATGATAGCACTGCCGTGCCTAACCTGGTAATACGGGATATCAGTTACACTTCCGGCTGTTGCGAAAGATACCCGTTTATTCAGTTACGGTTCGCGGTAAGATCATTGAATTCGTATTTTATCTTTGCAGTGTATAGGTGAGTTATTACTCACGAATCCTACCGTGTCGCAGACTTCCCTTCACCTCTCAGTCGGCCTCACTCTCTGCTGTATGCCGGCTTGGTCCACGCATGCACTGTAAGAATACAGGGACGCCAAAGCCATATGTGTTCTGTCGGATATCTTTAGGTATCAGTGTACACCACCAATCTTGATATTTTGTGTTTTAAAGTATTTGGTTCAGGATTTGGAAGCAGATTAACAAAATTCTAAAATTGAAAAGCATTTTTTCTGCCGCCCTATTGACTTCAATGCAAAATCAATCTGCTTCTAAGATGTAACATGCCGCTCAAGGCCAGCGTCAGCACCCGGCATACTCGGGCAAGTGCCAGGGCCCACAGCACAGCTGCCAGAGGCCAGAAGCAATGAGTGCCTCCATCAATACAGATGGAAGCGCTCATTGCTGGAGCGCAGGGAGCTGGGTCCTGTCACTCACCGCTCAGCTCCCAGCGCTCCTCCCCTTCTTCAGGCCGGCGGCACTCTGAATGGTGAAGCAGGAACACTTCTCCCCGCTCCACCATTCAGCCTGCAGGCACGGATCGCGCTGCCGGCCTGTGTGGGTGGAGCCTGCAGACCAGTAATCTACATAAGCTCCGCCCACACAGTACTGCAGAGCGACCTGTGCCTGCAGGGAAGAGAGGACTGTGAGCTTCAGGAATGGGACAAGGTGAGTAGTTACTGTGTTTTATTGTTTTTAATACAGAGGGGGCACAGAGGACTTTATTACTATGGAGGGGGCACAGAGGACTTTATTACTACGGAGGGGGCACAGAGGACTTTATTACAATGGAGGGGGCACAGAGGACTTTATTACTATGGAGGGAGCACAGGGGGCATTTATACAATGGAGGAGCACAGAGGGCATTACTACTCTGGAGGGGGCAGGCACAGATGGCATTACTAATGTGAAGGGGGCACAATGGGCACTTCTACTATGGAGGGGGGACAGAGCCAGAAGGCATTACTAGAATGAAGGGGGCACAGTGGCCATTATTATTGTGAAGGGGGCATAGTGGGCATTATTACTGTGAAGGGGGCACAGTGGGCATTATTACTGTGAAGGGGGCACAATGGGGACTATTACTGTACAGGGGGCACAATGGGGATTATTACTGTAAAGGGGGCACAATGGGGATTATTACCTTGAAGGGGGCAAAATGGGGATTATTACTGTGAGGGGGCACAGAGAGGGCATAACTACTGTGAGAGGGCCTGATGTGGGCATAACTACTGTGAGGGGGCACACTTCTGTACAAAACTACTGTGAAGGTTGTACAATGAGGGCAATAGTACTGTGAGGGGGTACAATTTAGACAAAGGACCCGCCCCAGGTGCCAAACACTGTAGGTACGCCACTGAAGCAGGGAACTATTTGCTCCCTGCTCCACAGCAGCAGCAGCATGATATCCTCACACATTGTCCTAATGATCTGTGTAGGAGGAGGAGCGGGGAAGGCTGGGAATCAGCAGCGCGATGTGTCACAGTATCCTGCTGCTGCTAATAGGGAGGATGGGGAGGAGATCATGGGAGGAGCCAGGTGACTGAAACGAGGAGTATTTATTTATTTTTTTCCCCTCCCTGTCAAGGGGGCACATCTGGGCGTAACCACTGTGAAGGGGGCACTGGGCACATATCTTGGCATATCTACTGGGAAGGGGGCACACATCTTGGCATATCAACTGTGAGGGGGCACATATTTTGGGATATCTACTGTGAGGGGGCACCTATCTTGGCATATGTACTGTGAGGGGGCACTAATCTTGGCATATCTACTGTGAGGGGGCACATATTTTGGGATATCTACTGTGAGGGGGCACATATCTGTGAGTAGACCTGAGAGACTGAAACACTGGGTAGAAAATAAAAGTAGGCACATAAGGACTGATTCACATATGTCCGCTCTGTAGCATGCTCTGTGTAAGGTATTTAATCTACAGTATAATACATGCAGTTTCATTGCTGTAAGCGCCGTGCAAAATGCCACAAGAGGGCCCACTGAGACTTTATATCCAAAGGGCCCACATGAACCTGGAGCCGGCCCTGATGCCACTTCAGAAGCAGATCTCAATTTAGCTATGGAAAGAAGTCAATAAAAAGCTATTGATAGAGGATTTTATAGTGAAAACAGCCTTTTCTGTGATTAAATCTGCAGCGGATTTAATTCACCCTAATAATGCTTTTCACTAGCTGCATGCATGCAGTGTATTGGTTTTCCTTCATGTAGTATGGATCTTAAAGGGGTTATCTCACTTCAGCAAATGGCATTTATCATGTAGAGAAAGTTAATACAAGGCACTCACTAATGTATTGTGATTGTCCATATTGCTTCCTTTGCTGACTGGATTCATTTTTCCATCACAATATACACTGCTCGTTTCCATGTTTTTTGACCACCTTGCCATCCAGCAGCAGTGGATGCTTGCACATTATAGAAAAAAAACAGTAGCCTATGCATGTTCTCACAATCCCGGCAACCAGAGAGTCCAGAGATTTGTCCTATAGTATGCAATAGAGACGAGCAAAGTTTTCCAAAATTCGAAATCAGAAAAATCTGCTATATCCCAGCCAGCAGAGAGAGTATCTCTGTGTACATCACTGTGCATTGCAGCAACATGCATAGCTAGTCCTTTCTGGTAGTGAAACAGTTACTGTGACAGGCAGGTGGACACCTCAATAACAGTAAAAGTAGAATCTTATTCACCCCAATTTAAGAATCAAGACCTAATAGCATTGCTTATGTAATAAACAAGGTGGGAACCTCAATAACAGTAAAAATAGACAGCTTGTTCACCCCAATTTGAGAATCAAGGCGTAATAGAATTCCTTATCTATTTTAGGGTCCATTCACACGTCCGCAAATGGGTCCACATCCGTTCCGCAATATTGGGAACGGGTGCGGACCCATTCATTCCCTATGGGACTGGAAGAGATGCGGGAGAGCACACTATGTGCTCTATGCATCCGCATTTCCGTAACGCAGCCCTGAACTTCCGGGCTTCGGCCCCGAACTTCCATGCCGCGGCTCCGCAAAAAAATAGAACATGTCCTATTCTTGTCCACAATTGAGGACAATAATAGGCAGTTCTAAGGGGGGTGCCGGCTGGGTGTATTGCGGATCCGCAATACACTACGGACGTGTGAATGGACTCTAACAAGAGGGACACCCTAAAAACAATAAATTGGAGTTTATTCACCCCAATTTGAGAATCAAGGCATAATGGAACTGCTTATCTATTAAACAAGGTGGACACTGTTCAATTAGATTTTAGATTGCTCAGTGCCCTACACAGGGATTGATGCAAAGTGTTCTGTCTTCTATGTATCGCTTCAGATTACAGACCATGCACTGTCCAAGCAGTCTCGTTATGCTCTCCCTATGCTCACCCTACAGTGTGTAAGAACTCTCCCTACGATCTCCCTAAACTGTCCCTGCTCTCTCCCTATCCAATATTCCACAATTAAAATCTTTTAGCAACACTGTCCCTAACGCTTGTCATGTTTCTTCCTATGCTCAGCTCACAGTGAAATGGCAAAGACCAAGCGGTATGAGGTTTTAAAGGGTTGTGACATCACAGGGGCTGGCTAGCTGTTGATTGGCTGTCTGACCAGCATTTTGGGTGATCTCGCCTTCCCGGGCTTCTTACTATTACTTTGTAACACGTGTTTTTGCCATTTTAGGGAAAAAATATATTTGTTACCACAAAGCGCAAGGAAATTCTAATTCGTTGCGAATCAAATTTTTCCAAAACTTCGTATTGAATTCCACTTGGATGCTTTGATTCTCTCAACACTAGTTTGAAAGCATGACCTCTGCTGCTGGATTGCAGGGTGGAAGTGACCATGGAAACGAGCAGTATATAATGTGATGGAAAAATGAATCAAGCCAGGAAAGGAAGCAATATGGACAATCACAATACAGTGGTCTCTCAAGTTACAGTAGTAATTGGGTTCCAGAACGACCACTGTATGTTGAAACCATTGTAAGTTGAGTAATCGGTTCCAAGGCCCCAGAATGTCATCCAAGATGAGAGAAAATGAAGATTTAAGAAAAATAGGCAGATAACAGATAAAACAAGTCCTTACATATAACAGTCAGGAATAGCTGCCAACTAGCAACTAATACAGCTATTTTACAAGAGAAGTGACCTTGATTGTTGGGTGTGAGTCTGAGACATTATATGTTGAGACTGGTTTCAACTTACAATGGGTCAGAAAAGACAATTGTATGTTGGAAGAACGAGTGAAACGTTTTCAAGAAATCTACAGTACGTCCAGTTGCCTTGATTTATTCTTTACAGATATATACCATGACCTGGATAAATGAGAACCTTCACAGACAATTGTATGTTGAAAATATTGTATCTTGAGGAGATTGTATCTTGAGGGATCACTATATATTAGTAAGTGCCTTGTATTAACTTTCTCTACATGATAAATGCCACTTGCTGAAGTGAGACTGTTGTGCCTTTTCATAGGTAAATGCATTGATATCCAATTATTTTAGTCAAGATGAATGTTCATTCCCTTTAAGAGCCATGCTCGACTATAGTTACAATTTTGTATGTCTTGAGAAGGCCAAAGTAAGGTCACACAAAGGTTTCTACTTTTTAGTGTTATTCTTCTCATGAATGTACCAGTCTGAGAAGAGGCCTCCTTGTCTACTCTTAAATTTATGACAAGAGATAAAGATAAGCTCTATGCAGCTGGTGATAATTACCTATACAATTAGGCATTTATCAATGAAGCAAATATATAATATTCATGTATTCATTTAATGAGCCTTAGTCCTTAGCATAAGACAATCAGTAGAACATATGATATATATTATATTATACTGGTATATGTTATGAAGACAACATGTATACAGTATATTATATATATTTCTCATTAGGAGAATCTTTGTCTCTAAAAGAGTGTCTGTGAAGATGTGTGTTTTGTAACAATTATTCACCTCTTTGGTATGAGAGGAGGTACTGATATCTCTGAGAAAACAAAGCCATTGAAGTTATTTACGATTCACAAATAAACAGTGTGAGAAACATTCAGAGAGACGCCTAGAGGTCTGTCTCTAATTGCTACAAGTGTCAGAATTAATCCCTATAGCTTTGAATTAAAGCTTTTAAGGTCAAAATGTATATTATACCTTTATTCAGACTTACAGAAGTTAACCCTTTATACTATGATGCAAATAGCTTACACAGCAGTGCCACCTAGGCATCAGTAGGTGACATTACAACAGTAGCAAAAGTGCATTCTGGGTAAGGTTATGATGTCACATTTTTTATCAATGGTCACGCCCATCCGACTATGATTGGAAACTTCCAAACTAGGAAGGTGTGTCTAACTGATAAGTTTGTGATCATAAACCATACACAGGGGGGAAACAGACACACGCACAAGAAAGAGAGGAAAGAGAAGTTAAGCTCTTTAGAGGGGTCTATCAAGATGAAAGCCATGGTGAGATGCGCTATGATGGACCACCCAGCTTTCCTAGGAGCAGAAGTGAGATTTCTACTAGGACTTGGTAAGAGACACAGAAAATGATATTTCATTTTATTAAGACTAATTTGATAGTGTGGGTGAAATTATACCATCTAGATTGGCGAATAAATAAATAATTAAATTAATTGATCATCTCCATATTGAGATGTAGTCTTAGGATATTGTGAGGCTTCATTCTACCTGCAGAAGAATCAAGACTCATAATCTAGCAAAGTATAAAATGATTTGCTTTTATATATATATATATATATATATATATATATATTGATAGAACATTCTTCGCCAAGCTAAGTGATGGGTTCCCACAGGAAAGACTTATTTCAAGTCCTTCCCATTTAAGATATGGTCTAGCAAAGATCCTATATCCCTTTTATTTGTCTTAATGGTCTTACCAAAGTTATATGTGTGAAAATAGTCCAGGATGAGGCGGAAGGATACAGTTATCTCTTCTAAGTTATATCCTTGAATGGATTTGCCCATGCCTGAAGTCATGTGATGTGCAGTTGGTTAGAGGGGGTGGAATGTATTTAACATTCCATATTGATGTCTAGGATTAGACATGCCCATCCTGATATCATGAGGTTTCCTCTGAACAGAAGTGATGTATATAATTTATGTTTATATTTTGATATCCTAACCTAATAATAGCTTGGTTATAATGTGACAAGTTATTTCCACTCACATGTATTGTTAAGCTTGTAATGCTTTATATTAACGCTATATATATTCATTTGCATGTTTCATTGTGTTTATTTACTTATATATGTTTAGAATCTTGTAACCAATAAATCTGCATATTTTTATAAACCTGCGTATTATTGTATAATGTAGAACTACATGTTTTATCATTAACGTCCTCTCACGTCAAAAAGAACTTATTTATCTGAGGAAATAGTCGGACTCAGATGTGAATTGTATCAATTAGGTTGTCTACAATTCACCAGGTCATGATTTTAAGAATTTATGACAAATTTTATAAAAAAAAATTTTTATGGTTAATTATTTTTATGACCATAATTAATAATTCTTAATTGAATTATTACCACCCGACAAGACAACCCCTTTGTCATTTTATGTTGTGGATTTCCTCTGCAGATTTCACCCTTTGCAATTCAGAGACTGAAATCTGCGACATATCAACAGCATAATCTGCAACAAATCTGCAACAGAAGTTCTGCTCTGGAAAATCCTTCTTGTGAGGCCATATCTTTAGGTGCCTCATTTTTATTTCCGTGGCTTATTTCCTCTGTTTTCGTCCATGGTAGTACCTATGTAAATGACGTGTAGAAGTTTACAATAATACAGTCATTAAATTCTCCTAAGAAACACATTTAATAGATAAAAGTTCAATGTACTCAGTGGAATCTGGGGACAACTGAGGTCTGAACAGATTCATGTGTATGATGTCTCATTTTGCTACGGTTTTCTCTTTATTCCAGCTCTCCAGTTTACGTACACAGCCGCTTCATCATCTGTTCAGTACAAAGTTGTTTGTTATACATTATGTACTCGTACTGATTTGTAGCATTTGTAAAGATTACACTTGTGTCTATCAGAACTGTTATTGTTCATCTAATAAACATTTTTCTTTTTCTTTTCATTGCAGCATTTTTTTAGTTTGATTTGATGTATCAAGGAACATAGCTGAATGCTACCAGGAATTCTCAGAACAGAACAATTAGGATACAGCTGCACTTGGTTACTTTCCTATAAAAAACAATTGCACCTGGTATTATTTTTCATGTTTCAGTATCATCAAAATGTTGTTTTCTACAACACCAATTTTTGTTTGTTGCTTATAGTTTACCTTTTTCCGTTTTAGTTGTAGAATAATCATAGATTTGCTTTAAAGGACATCGGTCAACAGATTTGCACCCATGACACTGGCTGACCTGTTACATGAGCACTTGGCAGCTAAAGGCATCTTTGTTGGCCCCATGTTCATATGTGCCCACATTACTGAGAAAAATAATGTTTTATTATATGCCAATGAGCATCTATAAGCAACAAGGGTGTTGCCTTTACACCTAGAGGCTCAGCTCTCTCTGCAACCGCCATGCCCCGGCACATTGATTGACTTTAACCCCTTTGCTACCAGAGCTGTGCATGTACAGCATTGGAGTGATAGGCAAACATGGCACCCGCTCGCGTGGCTAATGACTGCGACCAGAAATAATGCCGAACGCGGTCATTAAAGCGTTTCCGGGCTTCTTACCTGTATCCTCTGAAGCCAATGAGGATGCCAGTAATTGATTTTAATACACTGAGTCTCTCTGAAGAGACCCAGGGTATTGATGCTGCAATTCTTATTTTGGCCAGAAGGTGGCAGGCCAACATAATAAATTAGCAATTCTGTACAAATAATGGATCTAAAAGACACTAATTGTTCAGAATTTAAAAAAAAAATTGATTTTGTAGGCTCAAATACGAGCTTCAAAATCATAAAAAAAAAAACAGTTTAAAAAAAATATAAAAAAATGTAAAAAAAATATACAGTACAGACCAAAAGTTTGGACACACCTCAAAGAGTTTTCTTTATTTTCATGACTATGAAAATTGTAGATTCACACTGAAGGCATCAAAACTATGAATTAACACATGTGGAATTCTATACATAACAAAAAAGTGTGAAACAACTGAAAATATGTCATATTCTAGGTTCTTCAAAGTAGCCACCTTTTGCTTTGATTACTGCTTTGCACACTCTTGGCAATCTACAATTGTCATAGTCATGAAAATAAAGAAAACTCTTTGAATGAGAAGGTGTGTCCAAACTTTTGGTCTGTACTGTATAAAGTTTTAAATCACCCCCCTTTACATAGGGCTGCCTTCCCCGCCATCGGGTCCCCATCACAGCAGCGCGGGGACCCAATGTACACCCCGCACACATCTGAAACCCGCACGTGCCGCGGTCAGCGCTGACCGCGGCAGTGCAAGGGTTAATGTGCAGGCATCGGTGATTTCACCAATGACGGCGCATACAGCAGGGGTCCGGCTATCAGTGACTGCCGGACCCCTGCTGCGGATCGCACGGGCTCAGCTCCTGCATCCGGTCGATCAACGTGCCGTTAAGTCACGTCCGGTTGCGCCGTACATGTAGTGGTTAAGGGGATAACAAAAAATATAAATATGATTTTTTGCAGGACAATCTGTAGTTTTTATTGATACCATTTTGGAGTGTGTGTAACTTTGTGATCACATTTTATGGGCATCACAGCACCTGAAAAAGGCTGTACTATTAAAATACTTTTCCAATATGGTGAATGGCGTAACAGAAATTAGGGTCAAAATGGCCAATTTGCCATTTTTTCATTGCTTCTCTTACCCCAAAAATGTCATAAAATGTGATCACAAAGTTACACACACTCCAAAATGGTATCAATAAAAACTACAGCTTGTCCTGCAAAAAATGAGCCCCCACACAGCTCAGTAAATATAAGGCTCCATTCAAACATCCGCAAGTGTTGTCCACACCCGTTCCGCAATTGTGCGGAACGGGTGCGGACCAATTCATTCTCTATGGGGACTGAATGGATGCGGAGAGCACACTATGTGCTCTCCGCATCCGCATTTCCGGAGCGCGGCCCCGATCTTCTGGTCCGCAGTTCCGTAAAAAAATAGAGCATTTCTATGGGGGTGCCGGCCGGGTGTATTGCGGATTCGCAGTGCACTGCGGACGTGTAAATGGACCCTAACTATAAAAAAGTAATGTGGGTCAGAATATGGTGATATAAAAACATTATTTTTTTCAAAGTTTAAATTAATTTTTACACTATTTAGAACATAAAAAACCTATACCTATGTGGTATCGTTGTAATCAAAATGACCTAGAGAATGAAGGGCACAGGTCAGTTTTGCTACAAAAGGAACGCCATAGGAACAAAACCCGTAAAATGGTGGAGCAATTGCGTTTTTTTCCACCCCATTTGGAATTTTTTCCCCTCTACCCAATACATTGTATGCCATAATAAATTGTGGCATTAGAAAGTACAACTTGTCCTGCAAAAAATAAGCCCACATACAGCTATGTGAACAGAAAAATAAGAAAGATATGGCTCAAGGAAAATAGGGGAAAAAAATGATAACCCAAAAACGAAAAAACCTCCAGTATCCTAGGGTTTAAGAGAAGTCAGGACCAGATGTGAAGATTTTTACTCTGCCTGGCCCTGTCAATCAAACTGGAGAGGTTGTAGCAGTTGCAGAGAGACCAGAGCCACTAGGTGTAACAGCAATGCCCGCTTTGCCCGAGAGGCTAATTTGCATATATTAAAATGTAATTTTTCTCAGCTAGAGGAATTTAGGAATACAAATTTATAACACTGCTTGACACTTTGAATACTAGACCAAATTTGTCCCCGGGATTTATGACACACTACAAGATCTAAAGAATCTTCTATAGACATAGTGGGGGCACCAGGTCTCTGAGATAACATCAATTTAGAGACCATAACACTTTCACACCCCTTATCTATAAGATAATTAAGGACTCATTCTCAAGATCTTTGATATTCTGTTGTTCTGTTGTTTTTCCAATGTCCATTCATTCCCCCATGTCTCTGTTCTTATTGTATACTAGCAGAAGGAACTGGCTTTGCACGGATATATTTCATATATTTCATTTAAAGTTTGTGTGTGTCGTTAAAAGATATCAACAGTGACCTCTACAGCACCCTGCCCCTTTAACAGTGAACTCCACAGTTCCCCACCCCTTAACACTGACCCCCCACAGTGCCCCGCCACTTTAAAATGGGACCTCCACAGCAGCCCATCCCCTTAAGGGTCCATTCACACGTCCGTTGTTTCTTTCCTGATCTGTTCCGTTTTTTGCGGAACAGATCTGGACCAGATCTGGACCCATTCATTTTTAATGGGTCCTGAAAAAAATCGGACAGCACAATGTCTGATTTTTTTTCAGGACCCATTGAAAATGAATGGGTCCAGATCTGTTCCGCAAAAAACGGAACAGATCAGGAAAGAAACAACGGACGTGTGAATGGACCCTAACTTTGACCGTCACAGCAGCCCGCCCCTTTAACAGTGAGTTTCACAACACCCTACTCCCTTGATAGTGATCTCCTCAGGGGCCTGCCCCCTTGACAGTGACCTCCACAATACCCTGCTGCCCTAACAGTGGCCTCCACAGCAGTTGCCCCTTTAATAGTGGCCCCTGCCCCCTTAAAAGTGACCTCCACAGTGTCCGCCCCTTTAACAGTGACCTCCACAGTGCCCTGCCCCTTTAACAGTAACATCCAGAGTGCCCACCTCTTTAACAGTGACCTCCACAGCACCCGCCCCTTTAACAGTGCCCTCCACAGTACTCACCCCTTCAACAGTGACGTCTACAGCGCCCGTCCATTTAACAGTGACCTCCACAATGCCGCCCCTTTAATATCGACCTTGAAAGTGCCCACTCCTTTAGCAGTGACCTCCACAGTGCCAGCCCCTTTAACAGTGACCTCTACAGTGCCCGCCCCTTTAACAGTGACCTCCACAGCGCCTGCCCATTTAAAAGTGACCTCCACAGCGCCCACCCCTTTAACAATGACCTCCACAGTGCCTTCTCCTTTAACAGTGACCTTCACAACACTAGCCCCTTTAATAGTGACCTCCACAGTGCCCACCCCTTTAACAGTGACCTCCACAGTGCTCGCCACTTTAACAGTGCCCTCTACAACGTACGCCCCTTTAATAGTGACCTCCACAGTGCCTGCCCCTTTAACCGTGACCTCCACAGCGCCCGCCCCCTTTGACAGTGACCTCCACAGTGACCACCCCTTTAACAGTGCCATCGATAGTGCCGCCTCTTCAACAGTGACCTCCACAGTGCCTGCCCCTTTAACCGTGACCTCCACAGCGCCCACCCCCTTTGACAGTGACCTCCACAGTGACCACCCCTTTAACAGAGACATCGATAGTGCCCGCCTCTTCAACAGTGAACTCCACAGTGCCGGCCCATTTAACAGTGACCTTCACAGTACCGGCCTCTTTAACAGTGACCTCGACAGAGCCCGCCCCTTTAACAGTGACCTCCACAGTGCCTGCCCTTTTAACAGTGACCTTCACAGCGCCTGCCCCTTCACCAGTGACCTCCACAGCACCCGCCCCTTTAACAGTGACCTTCACAGTGCCCACCTCTTTAACAGTGACCTCCACAGCACCTGCCCTTTTAACAGTGATCTCCACAGTGCCTGCCCCTTTAAAAGTGACCTCCGCAGCACCCTCCCCTTTAACAGTCACCTCCACAGTGCCTGCCCCTTTAACAGTGACCTCCACAGCACCCACACCTTTAATAGTGACCTTCACAGTGCCCGCCCCTTTAATAGTGACCTCCACAGTGCCCAACCCTTTAACAGAGACCTCCACAGTGACTGCCCTTTTAATGCTAGGGCTACAAGAAGACATGTGTAATGAGAATTTTGTCTCAACAACTTTTATAATGATTGCTATGGTGTCACACTGGAACATGCAACATGCTGCGACACGACAGTTGCAAAAAATCCATCCAAGATGGATGCATGTAGCAACATAGTTGTGCCCTATGTGTCATGCGACTTATTGTCGTCCTGTAGCCGTAGCCTAAAGCTAACCTACAGCAGTTGTTATGGAAACCTGGAGTAAAACTGTGTGTATGGCAGTTGGGATTTGAAGAGAAAGACTTGCAGGCTTGCATTGGGTAATGCAAGTCATTTTTAGGGAATATCTCAGGAACGGTACGCCGTAGAGAGCTGAGACCTTATCTAAAACCTTCCCGGTGTCACGACCATGTTTATGGCCGTGACTCCTTGGGAGCCGCATACAGTTGCCCGCGGTTTGGGTTGTAGTGTCAACCGCAGCTGGAGGCATAATGTTGCTAGCCTCAAGTGCGGTTGCCGCGGACAACAGCTATGTGTGCGGTTCCCTTGGAGTTGTGTGCGTGTTTGTAAGCACTTTTGTATGTCTGTGTGCACTTTGTTTATGTTTGGTGTGCACTGACATCTTCCCTTCACTGTGGCTGTCAGTGGCAACGTTTGGTTGTATGGTGTACATGTGGTGGCAGTGTTCCGGCCTTCGGGCTGACTCCCAGGACACGGTTGCCACCCATGTTGTTGCCTGCGGCAACAGCCACAGTGTGTTTGTTGTTTGGACACTTCCCCTTTAAGTTGTGTTTTCCCTTCTGTGGAAGGGTTAACTCCCTTTCTGTGTGTGTGAGTCACGGGGTGTGTCTGATTGTTGGGTGTGGCCTCTTGGCCCTATAAAGCCTCAGTTGTAGGCAGTAGCCAGAGAGGGTGCTTCAGCCATGCTGGCTGGAGACATCCTCCTGGTTACTTACCAACTGCCAGTGGGGGCCATCCTTCTGGTCATAGCAAAATAATAATGTCGTTTGGTGTCTTGAAGATGTGTTTGGTTTTATGCTTCTTTTTTGCACCTATGGTCCTGGGTTCCCGTGTGTTGTGTGTTGTGTGCTGAGTCCTGTTGTCTGTGGGCTGTACTTCCACATGGGTTCCAGGCTTTGTGTCTGTGGCAGGTGAGAGTTATGTTTGTGGCAAGTACCTGCCATTGCCATAGGTTGTATTTGTTCTCCCTTCCTTGCAGCTTGGCCAGTAAGACTCCTGTTCCTCCGTATCCAGAAGGAACAGGTTTTCTTACCCTGACTCCTAGTCCAGGGACCGGTCGGAGGGTGAGTTAGGGCTCCGAGGTTCCTGAGCATGGGTCCTCCTACCTTAAAGGTCGGCCCATGCAGCTAGGAGTTAGGGTCAGGTTAGGGACGCGATAGGAGGTGACCTGCTCCCTAATCCTGTTGTCCTGGTCAAGCAGTGACCATCTTCCATCATCGCACGGCTGAGGGTTTTCCCCATCCTCAGCCGTGACACCCGGACACCTGATGTACCTGTGTGCAAAATTTGGTGAAGATCGGTCCAGTCGTTTGGTCGCGCATAAAGAACAGACAGACGTCCAGACAGACAGATGTCCAGACAGAAACTCATTTTTATATTAGAAGATTTATATTATAATTAGCCAATGTAGGCCAATATGTGTCAGTGATGGAGATGAATCACTGCCATATATACCGGAAAAGTAAATTTGCAAACAGTCAGAAGCAGTTGCTCAGTCACTCTTCACTGCCAAACTATTTTCTCGCGTTGTCACATCTTCTGACATCTTACATTATGACAACAATACCAGAAATGAATGTGGAGTAGCGATCTACAACCTTCCCGGAAACCTGATGTACCAGTGTGACAAATGTGGTGAAGATCGGTCCAGTCATTTGGTCGCGTATAAAGAACAGACAGATAAATGTCCAGACAGACGTTCAGACAGACAGAAACTCATTTTTATATGTATAAGAGAGTAGCAGAAGGACTTGGCTTCGCACGGGTATATTTCATTTATTTCATTTAATGCTTCTGCGTGTCGTTAAAAGATATTGACAGTATCCCCATAACAGTGACCTCTACAGTACCCCGCCCCCTTAACAGTGAACTCCACAGCCCCTCACCCCTTAACACTGACCCCACCACAGTGCCCCGCTTCCTTAAAATGGGACCTCAACAGCAGCCCATCCCTTAAATTTTACCTTCACAGCAGCCTTCCCCTTTAACAGTGAGTTTCACAGCACACCACCCTCCTGACAGTGACCTCCACAGAGGCCCGTCCCCTTAACAGTGGCCTTTACAGCAATCTGCCCCTTAACACTGACCTCCATAGAGGACCATTCGCTTAACTGCGACCTCCACAGCAGCCTGGCCCTATGGTTGCCAGAGGTCCAGTTTTAGTCTGGACAGTCCGTCTGGCACTGTGCTGTCTGAGTGTGAGCTGCAGGGAGAAAGTCACAGTCCCTCCCACCTCTGCAGCTGACAGAAATGGATTTTTAACTTCATTTTTAAATCCCTGTCGACTGAGGAGTGGGAGGAGGCGTGGCCAAACTGGTTCAGGGGCGTTGCTTAATGGGACCTAGAAGTAGATTTTTTATTTCCTTTATTCAATTCCTGTCGGCTGAGGAGTGGGAGGGGCGTAGCCTAACTTGATCGGAGGCGTGGCTTAGGAGGAACTGGGGGCAGGGTTTTAAGTCCGTCTTTTAAGGATGGCCTGAATGGGAGGTGCGTGGCCTAACTGGATCGAAGGCGTGGCTTAGGAGGAACTGGGGGCAGGGTTTTAAGCACGTCTTTTAAGGATAGCCTGAATGAGAGGGGGGTGGCCTAGCTGGGTCGGGGGCTTAACGGGACCTAGAAGTTGATTTTTAACTTCATTTTTTCAATCCCTGTCAACTGAGTGGGAGGGGGCATGGCCTAACCAAATCGGGGGGGGGGGGGGGGCGCTGAGCGGGATATAGAAGTTGATTTTTAACTTCATTTTTTCAGTCCCTGTCGGCTGAGGAGTGGGAGGGGGCATAGCCTAACTGGATTGGGGGCATGTCCTTTTGAACAGTTCACTCTAAGACAGCAGCACTGTGCTGTCTGAGTGTGATCTGCAGGGAGAAAGTTGCCGTCCCTCCCACCCCTGCAGCTGACAGAAGTTTATTTTTAACTTTATCTTTTTCAATCTCTGTTGGCTGAGTGGGAGGGGGCATGGCCTACCCAAATCAGAGGCATGGCTTAGCAGGAGCTGAGGGCGGCCACACTACCTGCCCCCTGAACTGTGACCTCCACAGCACTCTGCTCCCTTAACATTGTCATACACAGCGTCCTGCCCCTTTAAAGCTGACCTTCAGCAGTGAAGAAAAATTGCTGGGTTGTTATGGAAACCTGATGTGGAGACGAAGGACCTGCGAGCTTCTATTGGCTGATAAGGGACATGTGACCATTGTATGGCAGTTGGGATATGAGTGAAAGACTTGCAGGCTTCTATTGGCTAATGCAGGTCATTTTGGAGGAATATCTCAGGAACGGTACGTCCTAGAGAGCCGAGACCTGGTCTAAAACTTTCCCGGACACCTGATGTACCTGTGTGCAAAATTTGGTGAAGATCGGTCCAGTCGTTTGGTCGCGCATAAAGAACAGACAGACGTCCAGACAGACAGATGTCCAGACAGAAACTCATTTTTATATTAGAAGATTTATATTATAATTAGCAAATGTAGGCCAATATGTGTCAGTGATGGAGATGAATCACTGCCATATATACCGGAAAAGTAAATTTGCAAACAGTCAGAAGCAGTTGCTCAGTCACTCTTCACTGCCAAACTATTTTCTCGCGTTGTCACATCTTCTGACATCTTACATTATGACAACAATACCAGAAATGAATGTGGAGTAGCGACGTATGGCACTTCCCATGTTCTTTGTCTGCTTTACTACACCTAAACCCTGCTCTTGGCTCTCAACCCAATTATAATAATTTACATTCCCTGGATGAACAGGATCACAGCGACTGTCTTTTGAGCACATTAATTCCATGTCGCTAACTTGGAGCTGTACTGTGGGACACCCAGCTACCGATTAACCATCTCTGCTGGAGACCTGTCAGCACTGTGTATGCCCAACCCCCCGAATTCCCACAATCAGCAACGAGTGCCACGTGCTTCATCTGGCCTAGCTACGAGGATAACAAATTGTTTGAGGCGCACAGCTGACAGGTTGTAAAAAGTTACTGTTCGCTTCATTACATCAATGTCTCCAATATGACGAACCTTACAATCCTTATAATCTACACTGTCTGTTCATAGAAGGGCAACATAGTTTCACAAATTAGATTGTTGGTGACAGGAAAACTGTGACATTGAAACAAGCATGGAGACTGCGAGCAGGGGCCTTGTGCTACTACATGCCCAAAATATGACCAGTGCATTATAGATTTAGAAACAAAGGTGGGTCATTTATGTGGCTGTACAGCAGTTTTCATGTCTTGAAAAGTTGCAAATTTTGTTGCAAGTGCCAGTCTACAATAAATTTGCAACTTTGTAGCTTTTTCAACATCATTGCGACTTTCCAAAAAGTGCACAAGATAGAGCATAGATAGAGGGGGTAGCTACAGTGCTAGATAGGTAGGGATCCCACAGTTGGATCACGACAACAGGGGCCCATACCTCATAGGGCCCCCAAAAATCATGTGCCTGACCTGCAATTCTATTCTTTTTGGGTGGCCCTGCTGGGTACGGGGTCCCCATTCTCATGATTGGTAGGGTCTCAGCTGTAAGACCCCCAACCATCTAATAGTTATTTCCTGTCCTGTGAATAGGCAATAAACTCAGATTACTAGAATACCCCTTTAAAGGGCTTTTCCAGTGCTTAGATATTGATGACCTATTCCAAGGATAAATTAAGGTAAGTAGAAGCAGCACATAACGGTATCCCAGAGCTTGTATGTGGAATGCAACAGCTGTATCCAATACCACAGACCCCACGTGGACACAGAACAATTGTAAAAAAAGGATGTAACATCCTTTTTTTACTATTCTAAGGATAGTCATTAATATCAGATTGTTGGGGTCATACAACCGATGTACCCCCCCCCTACACTGGAAACTATTGAATGGACAGAACGCTACAGCAGTGATGTGTAGTCTGGCAGTGCTGGATTAAAGAGGAGCTCTTGAGTTTGTTTTATTTTTTATATTGTTAAAAACCTCCCTGCAGTTTTTCCATGCCCCTCTCCCCAAAAATTTAAAATTTGACAATCCCTTTAACCACAACAGAGAGTTGAGTTTTCTAGATCCCACTCACTTGCTTTGTACTGTAGTTTCTTCATTCTTTAAAAGTAGTAAAAGAAAACAAAATTTACAAAAAAGGTATAATTTTACTAACTAGTGTTGAGTGACTTGAAGTTAACAAAGTGGACTTCAATCCGAATTTCTGGAAATGTTTTATTTTTTATACGTTTCGTAGTAACAAATCAATTTTTCTTAAAATGGTGGCTGAAAAAAATAGTTTACTTACCTCATCCGCTTGCAGATTTTCCTGCACATAGCACAGACTAGATTCTTATTTATTCATAAAGACTGAAATGAGGACAGCGGACCTGCAATGCTTGGACAGTTCCCAATTCAATGGTGGGCTTATCAGAATAAATGACTTCCATGGCCGCCTCAATTAATGGAAACTGGATCTGATTAATCATTAGCTTTTGTTAATCACAACAATTTGAAAGCACTCGGATCAGGTTTTCCAGTTTATTCACAGGCCGTCTGCTCCCATCTTGATGATGTCACCATGCGCACCCAGTGTGATCAAGTGGTGATTTCATCAGTCTCTTCACAAGTCCTTGGCAGGTTTTCTTCAATCAAGACAGGAGCGGACAGCCTCTCCGCGAGCAAGTGGATGAGATGAGTAAAAAATGTTTTTTTAAACCCCTGGGCTGATGGTGCGATCAGCGTTGAACGCGGCATCTGAGGAGTTAAATAATTGGGGCTGGCGTGATGACCGTTCCCCATCATTGTGCCCGCTTTATACGATGGAAAGTGATTCTGCACGTAGTACTTTGTAACGAATCTAATTTCTTGTCTAAGTTCGGCAAAGCAGCCGAATCAAATTTTTCTAAACTTTGCTCATCTCTAGACCCACAAAATAAAGTTAACATGTAATTTTCATCACGCAGTGAACAGTGAACTAAAACCCAAAATACAATGGTTAAACTGTGATTGGTGCTAATAAAAAAAACAAGGCATACATAATGGATAAGTCAACGAAAAAAAAAAAAAAAAAAACTATGGGGATAAAAAATTGACTTTGCCCAGAAAGAGTTAAGATTCAATGTCACAGGCAGTAGTCGCAGATTTTCCTGCACATAGCACAGACTAGATTCTTATTTATTCATAAAGACTGAAATGAGGACAGCGGACTTGCAATGCTTGGACAGTTCCCAATTCAATGGTGGGCTTATCAGAATAAATGACTTCCATGGCCGCCTCAATTAATGGAAACTGGATCTGATTAATCATTAGCTTTTGTTAATCACAACAACTTGAAAGCACTCGGATCAGGTTTTCCAGTTTATTCATAGTATAAATCTGTAAACTTTTTGTTCTAAAGATGCAAAGTGTTTTTTTTTTTTTCAAGGCAGTTACTGTCCAGTCAGTATAAAATCGGTATGGAGGTCAGCACATACTGGTGATCATTACATGCTTTTGTTTCCCTCCATTTTCCTTGGTGACTTTTTAGCTCAACTTAATTTAGGCAGAACTCTGATCTGTGACTACAGCTAGGTTACAGCGCCTATGGGGCACCTGAGGTAGTCTGAGACACTCCCCATGTCTCATCATTGGTTCAGGCTGAGCCTCTCTCCCACTCCCTGCAGATCTTCCTCCTCAGACTTGGCTGCTGAGGCAGGCTCTCCATAGGCCCTCTACCACTCCTGAGTACAGAGGCTGCCACACACTCGATCCGACTCCCCCGATCCTCGCGGCAGAAAGCCAGCACACAGCCAGGCGCGTGCACTCCTGGTCTTTAACCTCCCAGATTCTGCACATTAAGTCATTAGTATCTAAGGGGTTAAATGTAAGAAATCAACGTTATCGCCGGTTGGATACATTAGTCTCCAGTGCCTACTGTTTAAAACAGCAGGCCCCCAGCAGCTACAGTATGGTGCTCGCTTCGCTCAAGAGCAGGTGCTATTTTTAAATGACCGACCGCGGACGTAAATTTATATGGCCCGGTCAGGAAGGGGTTAAAGTATCAAATATAATACATTCTAATATCAAAAAGTGAATATAACTGATGCAAAATAGTACACCATAACAGCTTGTACCGTGCCTGACAGCAACCAGCAGAAGGGTAGCATCTGTTATACCGGGCTCTCACCTTGCCCCCTTAGCTCCTATGTAACGTAATGTAATGGCCGGGAACATGTGACATCTGCCACCACAATTAGTTAGACATTCACACAGCTTTCTCCACTTTCCCTAGGGTTGGCTATTGGCTTTGACTATCAAATCCACTACTCTATCCTATGTACCCATTTCCATACAATCAACTATCTAAGCAAGTTTCCTCAAAATTACAGTCGGTTTAGTATTCAGTTACACTGAATATCAATTATCATAATAATGAAAGAATATAAACCATTTTAAAAACTTTCTAGTTTAAAAAAATTAAAATTAAAAGAATAGTCAGTTTCATTTTTTATTTTTTTTCCATAAGCAGATTTGTTCATGGACTGTGGTCTGGTACTGCAGTTTATCTCTATCCACGTGAATAAGATTGAGTGGCAAAACCAGACACGGCCATGGACTACAGTGATACCGTTTGTAGAAAAAAAGCTGAATGTTTATTCCAATCCTTGATGATCCCAGTAATAAAGAATAAATACACCCAAGACAGAAATCAGTAACATGACTTGATCCCAGCAACTCATTATTACGAAATACAGCAAAAGTCTGTGTTCCTCTGTATAAACGTGAAGGCATATGCAGATACATGTTAGGCTTGTGGAAATATATGGGTGCGATAATATAGATCTACATGAGACCTTTGGGGTAAAGACTATGGACACATTTGGGGCATTTATTTTACTGTATTACCTATATTATGGCTGTATTACTTAGATGTAATATCATTTGATGACAGTGAGGACTGCATCTTAGACACAGAGAAAAACTGGTTCAAAAGGGGCGTGAAAGCTGTGAAAGGTGTGAAGCTATCTATTTTAAATTAGAGAAACCAATGGAATGGTGCCACATGTATTGCCTGGCACTTACAATGCTGTTCTAACACCTGTCCCAAGGCAGTTCAATTATACCTAATAGCAAATGCAGTCAAGAAATTAAAATACAAGTCCATTTGTTCTGACTTACTATTTCTGATATATCATGAAGTCGATACATGAGAACTTTCACAGATTTAGTGTCAGCTTAAGTTTGTGTCAAGGAGAGCAGAGAAAGAAAGTGTTACAGACTGAGCCATCTGATAGATTTCACACTGAAGCGGAGCAGCCTGCAGTGTATGTGTTATGGCAGTGGGTGTGGAACCACTGTGCCAACCAAAGGATTTGACTAAGGGATAAATCTAAAGGCTTTATTCTGGCAGTTCCCTGGTTTTCACCCTTTAACCCCCATACAGAGATCTGGACTTTGCAGCAGGGAACACGACAGGCTGCTACTTCTTGGAGTAGTCTCTGTGTGGTTGGTTGCTGACCCACAGTGGTCAAAAGACACCAATGCATAGCACAAAGCAAAACTCGCGGGTCAGGGCAGGAAACTGAGGGTCAATATGGTAAACAGGCAAGGGTTTGGTCAAGCAGTGGAGAATCAGTCAGGAATTGGGCAGAGGTCAATACACAGGAAGTCAAATGGAACAGGACACCTTTGCAGGAACTAGAAAGCTAGATACACTTATTGCTCCGGCATCTTCCTCTAGAGCAGTGGTTCTCAACCTTTCTAAAGCCGTGACCCCTTAATACAGTTCCTCATGTTGTGGTGACCCCCAACCATTAAATTTTTTTCCTTGCTACGTCATAACTAATTTTGCTACTGTTATGAATTGTAATGTAAATATCTGATATGCAGGATGTATGCCAGTCTATTACAAGGTGTTAGGTAGTTCTGTAATTGGCGCTGTGTTGTGGGGGATCTGTGGATGGCGCTGTGTTGTGCGGAATCTGTGGAGGGCGCTGTGTTGTGGGGGATCTGTGGAGAGCGCTGTGTTGTGGGGGATCTGTGGAGGGCGCTGTGTTGTGGGGGATCTGTGGAGGGCGCTGTGTTGTGGGGGATCTGTGGAGGACGCTGTGTTCTGGGGGATCTGTGGAGGACGCTGTTATATGGGGGATCTGTGGAGGACGCTGTTATATGGGGGATCTGTGGAGGATGCTGTTATATGGGGGATCTGTGGAGGACGCTGTTATATGGGGGATCTGTGGAGGATGCTGTTATATGGGGGATCTGTGGAGGATGCTGTTATATGGGGGATCTGTGGAGGACGCTGTTATGGGGGATCTGTGGAGGACGCTGTTATGGGGGATCTGTGGAGGACGCTGCTATGGGGGATCTGTGGAGGACGCTGGTATGGGGGATCTGTGGAGGACGCTGCTATGGGGGATCTGTGGAGGACGCTGTTATGGGGGATCTGTGGAGGACGCTGTTATGGGGGATCTGTGGAGGACAGTTTTATGGGGGATCTGTGGAGGACACTTATGGGGGACCTGTGGATGGCACTGTTATGGGGTGGATCTGTGGAGTACGCTGTTATAGGGGATGTGTGCTATGACACATAGGGCCATGAGGGGGGCGAGCATAAGACATATAGCATCTTATGCTGGTCCCCCTCATGGCCCTATGTGTCCCCTCATGTGTCCTAAACTGCGCACATAACTGTCTTTGCGTGTAAAGTATGTTACTCCTGCGTGAAACAATCTCTCTCCTATTTGTAGCGTTATACTACCCTACCTCGTGAGATTTCCTTACCTCCTGACTTCCGGTCGCACTGCTAATGATGTGAGGAGGCGTTCCTGAGTTTTGACGATCTGCGCATGCGCAAACCGACAGTTTATGGAAAATCTCAGCGAAGTTCAGCTTTACACCAGGACACTGCGCATGCGCAGGAGAGCCTTAGTAGGGAAATATTACGGCCCAGTGCGCAAACGCGGCTCGTCAAATCGTCAAAAACTCAGGAACGCCTCCTCACATCATTAGCATTGCGACGGGAAGTCAGGAGGTAAGGAAATCTCACGAAGTAGGGTAATGTAACACTACAATCGTGCAGCCCTAATAGGAAGCCTCAGGTGACCCCCCGGAAAGGGCCGATCGACCTCCAAAGGGGTCGCGACCCCTAGGTTGAGAACCGCTGCTCTAGAGGAAGGTGCCTTAAAGGGTTTATCCCATGATTAATGTAAAAAATGAAAAGCAGACATATAGTACATAAAAAAGCTTTCTAACAAAGCTAGAACTAGCCCTGTACCTCATGTAGATCTAGAGTTCCCCCATGCATTGCTCCAAATGCTGAGCTAGATTTATATCAAGCTGACAGCTCAAAGAGAGTGTCCTTTCTCGGGGAGGCGTATCTTTCTTCTGTAGCTCTCACTCTCTCACAACTTAGGAGGCAGTCAAAAGATGAAACTGAGCACGTGCTGCTTTTTTAGTAAATAGGACAAAGAAATAAGAAAAAAACAACCAGTGGGTGGCGCTTTGCAGATGCCTTTCATTGAATAACTTAGTAGTGTGGGGATTTGCTGTGGTACGCAGGTTAGCGGATGCAGTAAAGTGGCAAAGGACCAGGTTGTAAATCACTCTTCAGTTTTATTCACACTTATAACATAACACAGTCACTTTTCAGGCTTGGTGCTTGTTCACACAGAAAAACTAAATAAAGTTCACCTGGTATCCTGGGTGTCAGGTCACACCCCGCTGAATGCTCAGGCTCAGAAAGTCCACTTGCAGGCTTTAAGGCGGCCTGCTCGCTTGATACACGGTCTTCAGACCTCAGGACAGAGATCTCCAGAGCTCCACTGTCAGAGGGAGGTAATCCACACCACCTGACAGTGCTGGCTGTTTTTTATAAGCCTGCCAAGACCCGGCCTGGAACGTGGTGAGTTGTCACCCACCCAGCACTTTGACTACTCCCAGTAAGAGCCGCCCCGGATCAGCTATTTACAGCCATACTAAATAGAAAAGTGTCAATCAGCAGTAGCTGCCGCTGACACATGAAAACACTGGCTCTAACTTCACAGAGGACAGGAACCTCGGTGACACATACCTACCATCAATGACGACCCCTTGTACCTTCCTACAGTAGCTATACAATTACATGCAATTACAAAAGTATTCAGTATCCAAAAACTGTAGAATATTTTTCGTGGGCCAACCCCATTAAGTACCTGTGGGCTAGTGAAGATTAGGGTGCATGCTCGGTGGCCCATTTAGAGCTGGGGGTGGGCGCACAAACCCTTTGGACAGACTAGGAAGGTCGGTAAACACACAGACTGCAGCCTGCAGCAGAAAACCACACATGAGATTCTGGCAGCCAGGCCCTCTGCTGGGGGGCAGAGGGGGGGTTAGCGGATTTGGACCGCCAGACTGGAAGCAGTGACATTGGGGTAAGAGAAGTGGCATTTGTGCTCCCGGGCACATGCTTACGACACAACAGTATGAGTATACATGCAGGCTGCAGATAGAGCAACATTTTTAATAAAAACCAACTGCAAATATGTTTTTTCATCCCATTATACAGCCAATACAATAAAAAAATCACCTTTTATCTAGAAAGTTCATCTTTTCCAGACAAGATTCACATTTTTATGACTGTACGGTAATATTTAATAATCCTGTCTCATTGATGGATGTTTTTGTGTTCACAGTATATGAGCAGAATGAAAAGGTAATTATTCCAGAGCATTTTCACCTTTATTAAAATAAATATATTTTTAGGGTAACTCTGCATGTGGTATATATGGGAACTGCATGCCGAAATTCTGCAGTGTTTACGGTAGCAGCAAAGTAAAAAAAAAAACTCAACCACATATCTTTCCTCTGCTGCTCTCACTTTTGCAATAATCTGCATGTGATTGCATGTGGATTTTGCAACGGATTCACAAAATCTGCAGTACATTTTCTGCATTTTCTTCTTGATGTTGTTTACTTTTCTTCTTCTTCTATTGTTCTGTTTCTCATTTTTCACCAAGTTACTGAGGACCCCCTACAACATTAGGGGTTGTTTCTCCAAAATGTCTAAAGCCTCTACTTACAGAGTGAAAACCACTCCCATGCCAACTACAGGACAAGGTATCTATGACATTTAGGAATCTGCAAAAATTGGTCCCAGCCCCTACAGTAACTGTAATGAGGACTATTTGGTTGTTATTCAGATATCCCAGGAATACACGTACCTATGAAGCGGCTGAATAGACTGTTGAAAGTGTTTTACAAAAAAGGAAATTGTGGTCAGAAATGTTTGATCACTGGGGGTTCAAGTCCCCATTCCTTCTCACTGCGCAATCACAGCAAGGAGGAGCTGCAAAGGAGTCACTGTTGAGCATGTGCGCTGCTGTTCGATTCAGAGTCTACTGGACTGACGGAAATAGCTGAGCGCTGTTGTCATGGTAGAGAGAATTGACCCCTAACTCCCCCACCACTGTCCCTACCTACTTGCATGATCAGTCCTAGATGACGGCCCCCCACTGGATGACCTTTCTTTCTCTGACTAAGTGCTGGGACCTGCTAGGGGAAAAAGCCAGAGAGAAAGTCACAAATGTAGTGACAGAGCAGCACTAGAAGAAATTAAGAAATGATACTATCGACTAGTAGAATAAAGTCAGATGGACCAGGTCAAAACCAGGAGAGCACAAACAGAGCCAAATAAGAAACCAAAGTCCAAACATGAGAAGACACGCCAAGATTCCAAACGTAAGGCAGAAGCAAGTCCAAGTCCATGCAGAAGTCAAGCCAGAAGAAATAACACAAGTAAGGTTGGTAATCAGGGTCAAATTCAAGGTCCAAAACCAGAAAGCGCAGGCCAAAACAGAGAGTTTTGTGAGGCACAGAAGACCAAAATGCACAGGTAACTGTGGCCAGCAGTTGCTGTTCAAATAGGCCATGCTTGCAGGTCACATGTGAACATGTGATGTCATGATGCCTGACATGTCAGCTTTACCTTCGATTGGTCTTGGAGGCCGCAGGCATCAAGGTACCAAGGTAACAGGACGCCACCAGTGGTGCTTGCTGATGATCGCACCTGCAGGCATCCTAGACATGACAGTTGTGCTCACCCATGCCCCACTCAAACTTCATAATGATGAAGAATGAAAAGCTCAGGAGTCCTGGTTTAGTGACTACTGGAGGTTGGTGATACATTTATTTTATGCAAAATCCTTTTAACTACTGGGCACTAGAAGGAATGTGTTTTCAAGGTGAAATGCCATTTCACTCCAAAGCAGTACAAGTAGAGGCCTCGTACTCCGTATTTTGCCTGGAAGGAGTTAAGCTAATAAGGAGTATTTGGATTCTTAATGAGTGTTCTGAGGAGGAGATAATAAATGACTTGTCCAGTCTGAAGAGAGATTGTTTTCTTCAGAACAGATGCTCTCCACTAAAGGCTGGGCCCAAATACCACACTTCTTATAATGACCACAGCACCTAAAGCCCAGAGGAAATCAGTCATTTTGGGACTCGTTTATCAAAATCCCTGCTACAAAAAAAATATATTCTCATTTATGTTCTTAATCAAATCTTAGTGCAAGAAATCAGTTGCACTGCTTTTACTGATTGTTGCAGTTTATTACGTTATTTTATGTCTATTCATTTAGCTACAATTTTTCTAAGGTTCTATATATAGCATTCTCTTATTAAAAGTATCCTGTAAATACAATCCAATATTATTAGTGTATTAGACGATACCTGAACATTCTGCACTGGAGAGTGACCCATCTCAATGGGGATCATTTACTAGGATCTGGAGTAGATATTAGTTATGATTTAGTTTTCTAAGGTACACTATAGAAAATGAGTTAAAGTATAACTGCCATAGATATATTTTTTCCATATTTTGATCAAGGTGATTAGTATCACCTTAGTGGCCATCTTCAAATTTTATATTAATTCTTCCTAAACCATTAAAATCATTCAATTTGTCCCCCATAGCGCCTATTCTCACCTTACCCTAAAACTGCGTTGCTAGGAGAGGTCCGTCTATCTGTTGGCTGCGCTGGAGGACGGGAGACGCACGAGCAGGCTGCCCTGCTACGTGCGTGCGCGCTCACATCCATTCCCGGAAGTGAGAGCGCTGTACAGCAGAGTACGATCTTATTGAGATCGTGAAAACTCAAATCCGATGGTATATTCTAACCCCCAGGCGTTCCCATGGTGACAGGGACGCTTGCCTGGGGGTTAGAATATACAGGGCCCCGCAGCTCAAAGGATTATACATTTATTAACTGTAATCTGTAACTTTAAAGGGCTTCTCTCACCCCCCATTGTGCAATTTTCATTAGCCGACATTAGCTATTTGCTAATGTCAGCTGAGTGCAATCATACATGTCCTACTTTGTCTGTGGCTTATTTCTTGTAAAAATCATACTTTTATCATATGCAAATTTCTTCACTATCAGCAAGTTGGGCATGTACTTGCTGGTAGCCGCCGCATCTGCCGCTTCTAGACCCATCTCCTCTTGATAGACAGGGCCAGTGAGCGCTCTCCTCCTCCCGCTGGCCCTGTCTGCTGCTGAATTCCTGCACCTGCGCCGTAACGTTCCTCGATCGGCGCAGACGTACTGAGTGAAGGACGCTCACTTGCCAGCTCCTTCCTCAGTGCGCCTGCGCCGATTTCGTCACACTACACCCGGAAGAGAAGACTGCCGGCATCAGAGATAATCGGTAGTCTTCTCTTCCGGGTGTAGTGTGACATAATCGGTGCAGGCACACTGAGGAAGGAGCTGGCAAGTGCGCTTCCTTCACTCAGTACGTCTGTGCAGATTGAGGAACGTTACGGCACAGGCGTGGGAATTCAGAAGCAGACGGGGCCAACAGGAGGAGGAGAGCGCTCGCTGGCCCTGTCTATCAAGAGGAGATGGGGTGTGTCTAGAAGCGGCAGACGCGGCGGCTACCAGCAAGTACACGCCCAACTTGCTGGTAGTGAAGAAATTTGCATATGATAAAAGTATGATTTTTACAAGAAATAAGCCACAGACAAAGTAGGACATGTATGATTGCACTCAGCTGACATTAGCAAATAGTTAATGTCAGCTAATGAAAATTGCACAATGGGGGGTGACAGAAGCCCTTTAACTTTAATCATCGCTCATCTCTTTGCTGTGCGGGCGGCGCTCACTCACTGACGTCACGCGCCTGAGCCGCCTAGTGGAAGAAGCAGGCACAAGACATCAGTGAGTGAGCGCCGCCCGCACTGCCTGCTGTTACCGAAGCTGAGAGTAAGGTATCCAAGTAAAGAGATGAGCAATGATTAAAGTTAAAGTTACGGATTCCAGTTTAAAATTATAAATGCACTCCTGTGAGCGTCGGGGAGGGGGATCTGTGGATGGCACTGTTTAGGGGAGGGGGATGTTCGTAAAAAGTGTATGTGATAGAAGGAGGAGGGCGTGTTTAAGTGTGGAGAGCAACCATTGGTTGAGGTGCAGAAGCTAGTGCACGAGGAGCTCAATGCATTGTGGGTAGTGAGGGCAGGCGGGATTAGCCTCAAGGCTGTAGGCAGTGGCAGCCATCTTAACAGAATAGTGAAATTGCAGTTTTACGCAGACTGGTTGCTAATGGCTAAATCTTCTGAAATATGGGGTAAGTAAGTCTAATAGTAACTGATTCTGGAATATCATGGTAATAGTAACTACATATATGAAAATTGAAATTAGGGTCCAAATGTGACGGTTATCCTTTAAGCTTTGTGAAACCACCACTTCTATTAAGCTCTGCCAATGTTTTTAAAAAGTAGCAAGAGCACTGCAAAACAAAACAAAAATCACAATATTTTGTGAAAGTTTGATTTCCACTAAATGTAGCTACTTTGTTACACCTTAACCCATTGCAAATGATTCCCATTTCTCTATACAATATTCAAAGCTTTGCATTCACTTTACTGCACCCTGAAAACAACCACCACAAGTTCCATACTAATCACATTCGAATACAAGGATAACTGTACTGCATTCAGATCCCATGATAATAATGTTTGGCATGATATTGGTATGCTGGTATGTATTGTTTTCCTTTCTTCCAACATAACACTTCTCATTTAAACCAAAAAGTTCTATATTGGCCACAAACATTGTTCCAATAACCTTCTGGCTTGTACAGGTGATCTTCAGCAAACTGGAGATGGGCAGTAATGTTCTTTTTGGAGGGTAGAGACTTTCTACTTGCAATACAGCCATGCACACCATTGTTTTTAAGCATCCTCCTGATAGCATTTTGTTGCTTATCATTTACCTTGTGTTCCTTTGTGACCTCACAGACTATTGCACGCCTTGCTCTTTGCATGGTCTTTGTTATGTAACCACTCCTGAGAAGGGTAATAATAGTCTTGAATTTCCTCCATTTGTACACAGTCGGAGCCCAAACCTTTTAGAGATTGTTTAACCTTTTTCCAGCCTGATGAGCATCAACAACTCTTCTTCTGAAGTGCCAGAAATCTTCTTTCTTCGTGCCATAATACACTTCCACAAATGTGTTGTGAAGATCAGACTTCTTTAAAGGGGTTATCAAGGAAATGATAATGATGACCTTTCCTCAAGATAGGTCATCATTATCACATTGGCGGGGCTCCGAGTCCCCGCACCCTCACTGATCAGCTGTTCCAGGGAGCCATATATGGTAAAACTTGTCATGAAACTGAGCTGGGCAGGGAGAAGCCAGAGTGAAACTTCTCTCTGTACCCAGCCTGTTTTACATTTATGATTTCTCTGGAACATCTCATGATTTCAGAGTAAAACACAGCTCTTTGCAATGCTTGAGCCTGTCTGTATTTTATGCTGTTTACTGACAATTTCCCTTTACAGATTTTGAAAGGGGTTGTGCTTGCTTACAAAAATATTCTACAGTTTTCAAACCAGAACTTCTATAATTGCATTTGAATCCAGAGGATAAAAAGCAGTCTGGTTTAAGAGCTGCACTTATACAAGATGTCAAGCAACGCGAGTTTGTGAGCGTTCGCGTGTTTGATTTCAAGTGTGTGTTTGTATTAAGTGTGTGACTTTAGATTACGTGACTTCAGATTCAGGGACTTTAGGATAGGACTACAGTAAGTTAGATTCTTATCACTGCACTATATTGTATTTTTTCTCTTTTCTTGCGTAATCCCCAGTTAGTATGTGTTCCATTATTAACAGCGCAGTCCAGTGCACATCTTGTCTAATGTATGCAGTCCTGGAACAGCAGTTTGACCGTTTGAGGGTGCATATCTTTGTTCAAAATGAGAGCAAATTGCCCATTTGGAATCGCATACCGTGTATCTAACGGGCGAGTATCAACACTGAGAAGCGTTGACAATTTGGAAAAGAGTTTGCTGCTCACTGAGCAAGCACTCTATGGGGTAGATTAGGGGGAGGGTGGTAGCGAGGAGAATCAGGAAAGTAAGGTAGCTAGTTGGATAACAGTTAGAAGGCGGGGTAGAGGGAAGAGTGCCCGGGAGGCTAGCCCTGATCTGACACACCACAACAAGTTTGCAAGGTTGACAGATGAGGGGGATGTCAGTTTAGGGAGAGCACTGCTGCAGTCGGACCCCTCCTCTGCCAGTCAGGGGAATGTCAGCTCCAGTAAGCAGGGGACCAGGAGAAAAGTGCAGGCCAGACAGGTGCTGGTAGTGGGAGACTCAATTATTAGGGGTACAGATAGGGCGATCTGTCAAAAAGATCGGGATCGTCGAACGGTGTGTAGTTTTCCTGGCGCTCGAGTTTGACACATCGCGGATCGGGTTGACAGATTACTGGGAGGGGCTGGAGAAGATCCAGCAGTCATGGTCCATATCGGAACCAATGACAAAGTTAGGGGTAGGTGGAGAGTCCTTAAAAATGATTTTAGGGATTTAGGTCACAAGCTTAGGCCAAAGACCTCTAAGGTAGTGTTTTCCGAAATATTACCTGTACCACAAGCCACACAAGAAAAGCAGTGGGAGATTATGGAGGATAGCAAGTGGCTCAAGAACTGGTGTAGGAAGGAGGGGTTTGGGTTCCTGGAGAACTGGTCCGACTTCTCTGTTGGTTACAGGCTCTATCGTAGGGATGGGCTGCACCTCAATGGGGAAGGGGCAGCTGTGTTGGGAGAGAAGATGGCTAGAAGGTTGGAGGAGTGTTTAAACTAGGAACTGGGGGGGAGGGTAGTTACGTTATAGGATGAGAAGATAGTGCAGATAGAGACCAGGGGCAAAGTAATGGGACTGGGGGAGGAATGAAAGGAGGGACTAGAACAGTTCAGAAGGAAAGGTGTAGGGTAAAAAATATACATAAACCTCAACCATAATTGCATGTATACTAATGCCAGAAGCCTGACTAATAAAACTGGTGAACTGGAATTAGTGATGTGTGAGGAGGACTATGACATAGTGGTAAAAACTGAGACATGGCTGGAAGATAGCTATGACTGGGCAGTTAATGTACAGGGTTACAGTCTGTTTAGAAAGGATCACTAAAACCGGACAGAGGGGGAGGGGTCTGCATTTATGTAAAGTCCTGTCTAAAGCCCACAGTCCAAAAAGATAAGTGAGGGACATGAACATGTGGAGTCACTGTGGGTAGAAATGCATGGCGGCAAAAACAATAATAAAATACTAATAGGAGTTTATTATAAGCCACCTAATATACCAGAGTCCACAGAAAATCTGCTAGTCAACGAGATAGACGAGTCGGCAGATCATAATGAGGTGGTTATTATGGGGGACTTCAACTACCCAGATATAGACTGGGAAACTGAAACTTGTGGATCTCATAAAGGAAACAGGTTTTTGGCATTAAACAAAGACAATTACCTTTCCCAACTGGTTCAGGACCCGACTAGAGGGACAGCCATTAGAGATGAGCAAAATTAAAAAAAAATTGATTCGCCGGTTTGCGTTAAAAAATGGCTATTTCTTGGCTGCAGAGAGCCTTTATAGTGGTGTGTCTGTGTCTTGCAGTAACACGCATAGGGAGTCTGCTGTGGTAGTAAAATTATACTGTGAGGCAGTATGACATGCAGATGACAGACGATCCTCTTAGAATCACTGCACACTTCAGTTATTTGGGCAGTCACAGGGCCAAAACTGACCAAATAACTCAAGTATGAACTCAGCCTTACAGGTCGATGTTAGCGCCAAGAAGAAGCGCACTCCTTTTACATCATTGTCAGCTGATTCCACATAGATATATTTTTTTTATATATATATATATGTTTGTAACACTTTGGTTCTACCAGAACTACTGTCTTCCTGTATGTGTTTTATGATATACCTTGATGGATGTCTAATAAAGAAATTATTGATGATAATAGTTTTTTGTGTGGGAGCTTTTTCTAAGCAATTTGTAGGTGGTATATTCCACATAGATGCCTACAGAACCTGTTCTGTTAAACGCCTATACAAGTAGAGCCCCCCAGGCAGAGTGGAGAGAGTGTCAGCAGTAAGTTTGTGTCGACGTCACTGATTATTTTGCCCTTCCACTGATCCGTCAGAACATTAACGCACAATAAACGGATCCTGTCTGTGAAGCATCCGCCTTCACTCAGTCAGTATTTGGTCAATAATCCATCAGTATTGCTAATGCCAAAGAAAACAGGAGTGGATCCAAAACAGAGATGACACGTGAATGGGATATTTGCATGTCTCCTGTGTTTGGTAGCCACTCCTGCTTTTGGCTACCAAATCACAAGCCAATTCTGATGGGACCATGCAGGCCTCACAGCTGCTACACAGACAGGATCCGTTGTGCGTCTCATTTTTCCTTCCTTCTGACAGATCAGAAGAAGGGTGAAATAAATGATAATGTCAGCAAGGCCAAAAGGCAAAATAGTGGCCCAGTCATGAAGTGGGGAGGGTGGGAACAGCATGAGAAGTCCACAGAGTGGCCCTATGACATAGTGGTGAGGTGGAAGCAGCATGAGGAGACCACAGAGTGGCCCAATGACAGAGTCTGGAGGTGGCTGCAGCATCAAGAGGAGGCCACAGAGTGGCACAATGACAGTGTGGAGGTAGCAGCAGCATCAGGAGGCCACAGAGGGTAAGGTGACATAGTGTGGAGGTGGCAGCATCAGGAGGCCACAGAGTGGCAAAGTGACATAGTGTGGAGGTGGCAGCAGCATCAGTTGGCCACAAAGTGACAAGGTGACATAGTGTGGGGGTGGGTGGAAATACCAGTAGCAGCTGAAGATGGTGGGTGAAAGAAGGTGCACTTGGCATCAGATGTTTGGCATCAGGCGGGTGGCAGCATCAGAATAGTAGCTGAGGCAGGTAGCCAGAAGAAACCGGTCTCTTTTGTCAAAGTGTTGGTGTGGCACCATGGATGATCTAGTCTGATGCATCAGGAATTGGTGGGTGGAAATCCTGGCTGATCCACTCCTGATTCATCTTGACAAAGGTCAGTCTATCCACATTTTGGGTGGACAGGCGAGTTCTTCTTGGGGTAACTATGGCCCCCACTCCACTAAACACCCGCACTGATGCCACACTACTGGCCGGGCAGGACAGCTTTTCCAGCGCAAACTCGTCCAGTTGCGGCTACAAATACAGTTTGGCTGCCCAGTAGTCCAGCGGATCTTTAATGTTGGGTGGCAGGGTGCACTCCAAGTATGCCACCACCTGCTGGTTCAGGTTCTGCTCCAGGCCTAGATGCTGCTGCTGGTGAGTAGTTTCTTCACTAGGCGGGTGAAGAAAGCTGCTCATCAGCGACTCTAGACTCAGGCTGCTGCTGATGGAGCTGGTACTGCTCCTGCCACCCCACCCCTCCCCAGCACCTATGGCAGTGAAACGTGAGCGTAGAGGGCCCACCCGGTCAGACCTGCGAGAGGATGGACAATGGCGCAGTTAGGCAGCGGCCAACTAACTACATAGGATGACTGTATAGTAGTTCAGTCTGTCCTCCCTCTCAGTGGGTGTAAAAAAAGGCCCCCATTTTGGACCAGTAGCGAGGGTCCAACAAGGTGGAGAGCCAAAAGTCATTCCTCTGCCGAATGGTGATAATTCGGCTGTCACTACCCAAGTAAGTGAACATGCAGCGGGCCATTTGTGCAAATGACTCGTAGGGACTCCCTGCCTCCATGTCCACTGCATACTGCCAGCGCCAACACAATGTTCTTCCCGTTGTCAGTCACCATGGTTCCGATTTTGAGTTGTCACGGAGAAAGCCAGGATTCGATTTCTTGAAGAAGGACATGGAGCAGTTCCTCCCCTGTGTGACTCCGTTCGCACAGGCAAACAAGGTGCAGAACAGCGTGACACCGCCATGCCCTGCACATGTGGTATGCTGGAGGGGCACTTTGAATTGTCACTGCAGTGGAGGCTGAGGACACAGTGGAGGATGAGGAGGCAGACATTGCCACAGGACCGACAGCATGGCAACGTGGAGGTGGAATCGGCGTCACCTGGCCAAGTTGCTGGTGTGGCTGTGCAGGAACCACATTCACCCAGCGGGCAGTAAAGGACATGTATTGTCCCTGATCGTAGTTACAGCTCCACACGTCAGCGCTGCCGTGCACTTTGGCAGACACCGAAAGGCTCAAGGACAGGCCCACCTTCTGTTCTACATGTGTGTGCTGGGCTGGTACTGCCTTTTTGGCAAAGAAATTACTGCCTGGGACTCTCCACCTCGGCTCAGCACAAGCCATCAGTTCTCTGAAAGGTGCAAAGTTCACCACTTGGAAAGGGCGGGACTGCAGCACCAGCAAATTGGACAGAGCACATTCAGCTTCTGCGCCGTTGGATGAGTGCACATATACGGTTGTCTCTTGGCAATCGCTTCAGTGATCGATTGCTGATGGAATGACTGACGAGGAGTAGGAGGGCGAGGAGCAGGAGCATCAGGACCAGCAGATGATGGGAAGGGAAGACAGCTGAGGTGGTGGAGCCTTGACTGTCTGAAATAGGGTGCATGCCACTGGGTGATGCAGCGGTTGCTGCGGCAGGCTGAACCACCACATCGGAGCCACGGTTCTCCCAGGCTAATTTATGGCAACACTTCATATGTTGATGCAGGGCTGTAGTACCAACATTGGCACCCTGGCCACGCTTCACCTTCTGCCCAAAGATTTAACATATGGCTGTGTTCACCTCCTCCGGCGGATTAACAAAAATTGCAGAGTAGGTGATTTTACCCCCAACACTACGCACTGACTGACTGCTACTGCTGCTGCCTCCGTGAACCCGTTCACCGCTACTTCCCGGGCAAGTAGGCTCCCGCAAAGTGGGTGGTCTACCCCGGGCACGTTTGACTACCGACCTCCCACTGCTGCCATCCTACTGACTTCCGGCCATGCTAGCGACTTGCTGGCTCCGAGGCTGCTGCACGGGCAAGTTGCCACTCTCTTATCCCAATGATGATGAATCCCCTTCTTCACTCGGCTCCCAAGTGCCATCAGCTACATCATCATCATCGAGTACTGTCTGCACATCACTGATGTCCTGGTCAACCGTCTCTGGGTCAGGGGTCTGACTGCTTACAACACCAGCTCCCACGCCACTCTCCTCAACACTACTTGTCCACTTCAGTACTTCCATTCCGTGGCACCGCAAAAAATATAGAACGTGTTCTATTGTGTTGCATTTCTAACAAAAGGGAAGCATGTACTGGTCCAAAAAATGTGGAACACCATGGCTGGTATCCATGCTTTGCGGATCTGCAATTTGCAGACTGCAAAAATGGATATGGTCGTGTGCAGGAGGCCTTATTCGATAAAATCTATCTGTATAACACCACCTGCTATTTGCTCTTTATCTAATTTCTCTGTCCTGCTCCTGAGACAGGAGCACATGCTCAGCTCCATCCTTCAACTGCTACCAGTTGCATCAGAAAGGACACACTTCTGAGAAAGGACACACTCCCTACGCTGACAACTTGGATCCATGTGAGGTACAGGGCCGGTTCTAGCTTTGTTAGAAAGATTGTCATGTACTATAAAATCTTTTTTTACATTAATCTTGGGATAACCCCTTTAAATACAGCAAGGCTTTATACATTATTAATTTTTCCGACCATTAGGAACCAGCATCGGCCGCCAGTTAACGTGTAAATTAGATGTTCAGCATCAACCTCTAATTACTGTAATAAAACATTTCTCATTTAAAAAGACTACAAGGACACTCTTATTCCCATTCATTAGGGAAATAATAGAAAATATCTCTCAAAATCTTATTTTACACAGAAAATTCTATTAATAGGAGAAGTAATGATCCTGGCATTGATGAGGTCACTGATATCCATAAAATACCACAATAAGACCCCCTACACATGGACATCGTGGGTGAGGGCCGGATGCGATGAAGGTGCATTCAGGGAAAATAGTGCGAGTAGGCACGCAGATTCAGTCAGTTTTGACTGTGATTGCGTTCCGTTGTTCAGTTTTTTCCGCGCGAGTGCAATGCATTTTGAAAAAAACCTGAATGTGGTACCCAGACTTCTTCACTGAAGTTTGGGTTTGGTGTTCTGTAGATTTTATTATTTTTCACTATAACATGGTTATAATGGAAATTAATAACATTATTTAATACAGAATGCGGAGTCCAATGTCAATTGAGGGTTAAAAAATAATAAAAACATTACTCACCCCATCCACTTGATCGCGCAGCCGGGATCCTCATCTTTGTTCTTCTTGAAGGACCTGCAAAAGGACCTTCGCTGATGTCATTGCACTCACTACGATATTTTAGTTTGCTCTCAAATTGCTCTTTGACAAAAGGTGTCCATGCACATTAGATGGAAGTCAACTGAACCTGCTGATTTCAGCAGGACTGGCACATCATACCATTATAAGAAAAGATGCTCCAGATTGTATGTGTATGGTGGTGTCCCAACTTGCCTTCAATGTCAGGGGAGATAAGAAGTGGGTATGTTAGATTTCAGCACGCCTGAGATAACGACTTATTCTCCTCTCTCCATTTATAAGATTTGTGTAGTCAGCATGCCTGTCGGAAAATCGGGAATTATATGGCCACCTTAAAGGGTTGTGTCACGAAACATATTCTAAATTTTTAAATCCAGCACCTTGATCTGAATACTTTTATAATTGCATGTAATGAAATATTTAGTATAGCCAGTGAGCTAGTCATTAAAACGTATCTGATCAGCGCCACCTGCTGTTTGTTCTTCTCCTTATTTTTTGTCCCTATCTCCCTGAGCTGGTTGCACAAGCTCAGTTTAAAGCCTCATGCATGACGTCCGTGTGCATTCCGTATTTTGCGGAAAAGAACAGCTGGCCCTTGATAGAAACATCCTATCCTTGTCCGTAATGCGGACAATAATAGGACGTGGTCTATTTTTTTGCGGAACGGAAATACGGACATACGGAAACGGAATGCACACGGAGTAACTTCCGTTTTTTTTGCAGACCCGTTGAGATGAATGGTTCCATATACAGTCCGCAAAAAAAACTGAACGGACACGGAAATAATATATCTTCATGTGCATGAGACCTAAATCTTCAATCGCCACCCGCCATATGTTCTGCTAGAAGCTGTGGCCGTCACAGGGAAAGAGCTGCAGCAGAAAGGACCCCCCCAGAGCTGACAGAGCAAAGATAATATAGCCGTGCAATGTGAGCAGTGAATGTGGAGATCTCTGGACCCACGTGAGGTACAGGGCTGGTTCCAGCTTTGTTAGAAAGAGATTGTCATGTACTGTATGATGTCTGATTTTTATTTTGTACATCAATTATGGCATGACTCCTTGAATGGGAATCTTTCAGCACTTTTCTACTTTTGTATTTTGCACCACAAGGAAAGGCCTCCAGGAGACCACAACAGCTGTCTGACCCCAATAGAGTGACAGATTTTAACTAATCGGGAACTTGTGGTTTTCACAACACTGTATTTATTTTGGAAATCTGGAACAACAATGCAGTTTTCTCTGTTGTCAGTAGATGTCGCTATGAGTAAAGCACAACACAAAAATAATATTCCCACCTAAACTGTAGTTATACAGAGATAGAATTAGAATCCCAATAAAACAACTAAATAAATGGACATTCCAAAATCTCACAACCCCCAGCATGGGATTACTTCTTTTTTTTTTTTTTTTTTGTGTGGAGTCCATGGGGTTGTCAATTTTCACCTTATGGTCAGAAGCCATGTGAAACCTATATTGTAGAAGTACCGAATATTATAACCTGCATATACAAGTCATCCCAGGTGCAGGGAATTGATATTCAAGAGGCACTGATGGTTCAAGAGTAATGTGCAATAATTACATTTGTGGTTGTTATTATTAATTGTATTAGTTTATAATAGATTCCGAAAATTACAAATGTAAATGATAAGGATATTAGAAGTCACTGAGGAGGTCATAAGATAAGCAAAATAAGTGTGGGTCAGCTCACCTAGTCCTTAGGGCTCATGCACACGACTGTGCAGTTTTTAGCGGGCCGCAAATTGCAGATCCGCAAAAAACGGATGCTGCCCGTGTGCCTTCCGTAATTTACGGAACAGGAGGCCCATTATAGAGATGCCTATTCTTGTCCGCAAAACGGACAACAATAGGACATGTCTCATAATTTTTGCGGGGTCACGGAACGGAGCAACGGATGCGGGCGGACAGCACACAGAGTGCTGTCCGCATCTTTTGCGGACCCATTGAAATGAATGGTTCCGTATACGGACCGTATACAAAATCAAAATACGGTCCGTATACGGAACGCAAAAACTGTTCGTGTGCATGAGCCCTTAGAGTGGTACAAAGTCAGTTGCAAAAATTAAAAGCATCCAGCAATAAAACCCAAAATAATTTACGACAAAACTGACATGTGGTGCAACATTTTTACACCAAAAACGTGACACATCTGGTTTGATAAATGTGCTCTTATGTGTCCTAAATAAAGCTATTCCTTCCAGTTTTGCAAATTAGGAGTTCATGCTGCAGGCTTTAATACAGGTACCAAACTTCAAGGTGTCTACTAATATTCATAAAGGAGTTGTTCCTTCCACCTTCAAACTATGCATAGGCCTGTGTAATCAGGAAGGTGAAAAACAGCACCAATGGCTGTCTTCTTATGGATTGGAGCTCGCACTGCCTGAACATCGGTTTTAATGATTAATGTATTTATATAGAGAATAGGATGTTGAACGATTTTCTAATGTACATCTATTTAAAATTTTGCTTGCAGAACTTTATTCATACAGTAGCATCTCCCTAAAGAAAATGGTATGGCCCATTTTTATCCTGTAAAGTAAATCCATAGGAGAGCTGGATATGACTAAACATGGTGTAAGTCATGTGAGCCGCCATGTAACCCTCACAAGTATCAGGTGTCCTGGCTTTCGGTTAACTGCCCAGGTATCTAACAGGTGGATAGTACTGTATTAGAGAACAAAGCATATAAAGTATATACTGTATTACTACCAGAGGTATCTCATCATGTCTGTCAGTGTCTCTGTAGAAACAGATCTGTGTGTCTGTTCTCTTTGTTTTTTTCACACTATACTTTATTAACACAAGGCGACATCACCTAGAGACAGGCAGCCATTTTACATCACCTAGAGACAGGCAGCCATTTTACAAGTCACCGACAGACAGGCGTCCATGTGAATACACACAGTAATGTACTGTAATACCCACAATAGAAATCATGATTTCACCCCTAATCCACCACTAATTTATTTATGACATGAAAGTGTCCTCTTTGCTGACCCATCACATGTATGTCATGTAGCACTTCTGCTTACTGAATGTCAGGGATTATATGATGTGAAGAGCAGTGATGGCCAGTTCGCATTGTTCGCCCGCGAACACATGCGGGCTGCCATCTTTTCTCACAAGTCCGGCGAGGCACAGGTAAGCCCTTACCTGTGCCTGTGCCGCGAGCCGGTCTGAAAACAAATGCGGTCACCGGGAGCAGGCATTTCCGAGAACAGCCGATGAAGGCCCCCGGTGGCTGTTCTCTGAACTGCCTGCTCCCGGTGACCGCACTTGTTTTCAGACCGGCTCGCGCACAGGCACAGGTAAAGGCTTACCTGTGCCTCGCCGGACTTGTGAGAAAAGATGGCAGCCCGAACAATGCGAACTGGCCATCACTGGTGAAGAGTATCACATGACATGCCATGTTTGTTAGGCTTTGAATACACGGGCTATACCTCTCTACTGCATGTGGGAGTCAACCACCTGATATAAGAAAGGTATGTATGTAGAATTTTAAATACATTTAGATTAAAACATTTTTATAATTTCATATTATATAAGCAAATAAATAAAAAATAAAATCTGGATACCCCTTTAACGCTCTACTTCTAGCCTAGTAAGTAACTTCTGTACTGTCAGCCAGTGCAACATGCGGTATTCTGGTATAAGATAAATACCTAACACCATCCACGGTAATTTATCTCCTGTATCCTTGGAGCGATATGTCATTACATCTGGCTGTACATCACATGACACAATGCCCATCTCCACAAGTAATCAAACACTAAGCGATCTTTTGCCCTTGGACAAAAGAATAAAAAATTACAAGTCTCAAATCTATTGTGGAATAACAATAGTCCTGAGCCTCAAGCCAGTCCCACATCTAGCGTTATCTCATACGGCATACAGAAACATATCGGAGGAAACAAAAGTCCATAGACAGAACTGGCTGTTGTATGCTGTCGATGGTGCAGTCAACATTTTGGAAATAGCCAGATATTATCAAGACAGATAGATATGCTCTACAAGATATAAAAGATGTTTATGAGGAAACCTTCAAGGGACTATGTCACCAGCGACCTCCCTAGTCACCTATCTGCATAGACACATAGCTGTGGTTCACCTGGTTGAAATGGTGTTTTTCTCTCAGCTCAGTTCTCGAGTTATGATACGTTTTCGTATTATGAAAATTAGGTCTTTGGCACAATGAGGGTGTCACCATTGCTCTTGTTGCACCCAAGTTCCTGCTCCTTTCTGTGGCCAGCAACTCCCTCGCTTTGCAACTACCTGTCCCTGTCAATCGAAGCAACCAGGGAGGGGCTGACCACAGAAAGGAGTGGAGCTTGGGTGCGACAAGTGCAACAGTGATTCTCTCATTGCACAAAGGCCTGATTTGCATATTAAGAAAAAGTATCATAGCCTTAGATTAACAAAATAAAAACTGTGTTTTAATCAGGTGAACCACATCTATGTGTCTATGCAAACAGTAGAGCACTGAGGTTGCTGGTGACAGATCCCCTTTAAGAATATCTTAGGCCAACCATACATATTACTGTAATTAAGTGTCTCTTGATCCAACCGTATACATGCCAACTCAATTCAACCAAGTACACATGCTGTGAATGGAAGAGGATAACAAGGCACTGCCAGGACTGATCTATCCAAGGACAAAAGGATGGGACAGGTTAAATTATATGCTTATCTCTCCTGACGTGCCTTCATTAAGAGTCAGAGGAGCCTACTCCGGCAATCCATTGTGTTGTTTTGGAGAAATTAGTACTTTTACTTTTATGTTAATAAGGTGTTCGGAGCACCGAGAGGAGGGCCTAGCATCTTGGAGCATGATTTCACTTCCGCCTTTCCTCCTTAGCCACTCCCTCTCTCCCAATAATTCACAAGGCCAGCCATCCTCACTACTCTGATGCCTAGTCCCGAAATCCCATGCCGGTGAGAGTTCAGTCCTGGCATCCAAACTGCGCATGTGCCAACTGACCTCTCGTGGAGACCCCTTTCTTGCAGCCATTCGTTGTGTGGTTTTGGAAAAATGACTACTAATCAACCCTACCAGGAGCATGCCTGGTTCACTAGGATTGATCGCACTGACAGATCTACCTAAAGCGGACCCTGATGCTCATCATCACCTATGCCTGTCTATCTCTATAGAGATCACCGTTGTGTCCTCCTACATCATATTGGGAGTGGGAAGCATTAGCCGATTCAGTTATGTTAATGAGCACATTAGGTCAACGACATATAGATCGGTGGTCTCCGGCACCTCATTAGTTAACAAGAATCTACATCTCTTCGACTGCCGTTTTATAGCTTTGGTGGAACGTTTCTTCATTAAATATCTGGTATACGGAGTTTTTCGAGGCCACACTTATTATAATGTTAAATAAAGAATTTTAGAGCTTTAGTATTTCATGTTTGAAATTGACTTCCCTATTCCACAGTAAAAGGTTCATTATGAAGCACGATACGTATTGTAGAAACCCATTTACTGGATGACATCATTTCAGTGTCTTTGTTAATATCCGTGTAGTGAAATTCTGACAGCAAGAACATTTATTTTCTACATCTTTCACATGTCAAGGCTGCTCAACTTACTAACCTTGGTTAACTTATGGCATTGTAGTGTGGCCGTACATCTCCCCACTAAAGCAGAATGGAATGTGAAATCATCTGCCGACCATCAATGATACAATACATGACACATATACAAGGCTCTTCAGACGCGTTTATTATTCAGTGCTCGTGTATTTATGGAGACACGTCTGACATTGCCCATATAAATGTATATTACATGGCCAGTGTATACATCATTTCACTGTATTATTCTGTCTAGCCTTGAACAATATCCATTATTTGATGTAGAGCTCCAAGGTGGAGATTTATCATCTCCTTTGCACCAGAAAAGTGGCTTTAAAAAGTCGCAAGTTGTGTGTTTGTGACTTTCTGAAAGAATGTTGCCGGTGGCTCTTTTTACGCTGCCCTTGCCACTTTTCCAAAAGTTCGTCTTCATTTAACAAATGAATTCTTCGACAAATTTGTCTTCATTTAACACCATTTTTTGGGAAGAAATCTATGGCAGCACTGAGCTGTCGCAGATTTATGTTTAGGCGCATGGGCTTCCAGAGGATGCGCCTAATTTATGACGAGGCGTCCAGGGGATATCAAGATCAGCGCAGAAAGCACCAGTCTTCATAAATCTTCTCCCAAATCCTCTGGATAGAAATTGAGTGAAGTGGGTTCTTGGAGACCAAGAACCTATGTTCAGGTGGCTGGGCAGGGTACAAAAGGTCTCACATGTCACAAGCACTCTGGGCTCCCATCTCTACCACTTCCAGTCCCTGCTGGATCAGGAATGTGATGTGCCATCTATATTGCACCAATCAATTACCTTGACGGGGATCTGTGCAGGAAGAGCACATGACCAGGATCACCACTGAGGCCATAGATTGTCCGGCAGCAGTAATGTGTATGTAGACAGTAGTGGAGAGGTGAGCTCATCGCTGGACCTACGTAAAGCGCTTGCAGATCTTCATTTTATCTTTTTGGACTAAGCCCGGCCCCCTGACAATGATGTTCTGGTCTTGGAGAACCCCTTTAATGCTAGGATTCTGGCTTTTTGTAGGCACCACTGAGGAGAGTGCTAACTGCATACTGTTAATCTCAATAGTAAAAGTATACAGTAAACTCTTAAAGGGCATCTGTTAGCAGATTTGTACCTCTGACACTGGCTGACCTGTTACCTGTGCACTTGGCAGCTGAAGACATCTGTGTTGGTCCCATGTTCATATGCGCTCGCATTGCTGAGAAACAATGTTTTAATGTATGCAAATTAGCCTCTAGGAGCATTACCATTACCCCTAGAGGCTCAGCTCTCTCTGCAGCTGCCACACCATTTGCACTTTGATTGACAGGGCAAGGAAGTGTAAACTTGATCACGCCAGCCTGGTCCTGTCAAAGTACAGAGGGTGCGGCAGTTACAGAGAGAGTAGAGCCTCTAGGTGTAATGGTAACGCCCCCGTTGCTCCTAGAAGCTCATTTGCATATATTAAAACTGCATTTATCTCAGCAGTGTGGGCACATATGAACATGGGACCAACACAGATGCCTTCAGCTGCCAAGTGCAAATGCAACAGGTCAGCCAGTTCCATAGGTATAACGATTAAATATTAATATTAGATTTGCCTCATCAGAGACTACCTCTTTAAGAATTCACTCTCAGCACCCCTGGCAAACGACCATCCAGAGGTCCCACTATGATGTCCAAAAGTCCGAATAGGACATATGGACATGGATTGTCTTCATGAGACAACCCATATAAAAAGGTTATTTTCAACAGTATAACTGCATGGTAGTCATTCACACAAGCCCCCCCCGGGGCAGCTGGTCCTGAGTGGGAAACCCCTGTATAGTGTCATTATGCTAATAGGTCATATGTTAATGGTTGTCATGTGGATATCCCTTTCAGAAATGAATCATTTCAGATTATTGGAGCAAGAAAATGTATTGCACAGTGGAATATGAACCTACATTGCTCCCATATGCATTAGATCAGTTTTATTTTATTCAACCAACTTTGGCAGTACCAACCCACCCACAAACTTAAGAGTCTACTCCATATTGGATTTTATTGGTCAGTTCTTTTGTTTTCCCCTGTGATGTCAGATATCTGGAGATAGCTCATAATTCTCCCACCTCCATACTATTAGGCATGTACAGGTTGAAATGTAAGTGTATGACAGGAGCACCTTACAAAGTATTAGTACTGACAGCAATAACTTTTTGCTATTACTTTCCTTTACATTTTACTTTGTGCTGCATGTGCTCACGATGCATTCTTGGACTACATGTTAATCAAGTCGCATCTACTCAAATTTGACTCAGGAAACAATAAAAAACTTACATTTTCTACAAGCTCTAGAAATCATTAGGACCATAACCTGAGGAGAACTATCCACAAATTCTGGTGGTGCTGTCAATGCCATTAGTAAGACATGATGTCCTTTCTTGATAGCACAATGCACTTTACAATAAGAACAGCATAAACTTGATAGACAATGTCGTGATATGTCAGTGATATATTTTAAATGCACATTTAGTTGATAAAGCTCTTTCTGGATTCTTTCTCTAGTACCCTATTTTCACACTGAAGATCCCCTTCTTGGGCAGTTTCCAGCACTGATGGCATGGACTTCAATAAACTACAAGGAGAACTTTGTTATCAACTGGCTTTAAACCAGAGAGATCCTAAAATGTTTAAAAATCTGACTACTGTCAGAACTACAGTAATTTCCACCACAGCTCAAACCTGAACATGTCTCCTGTCCCAATGTTACATATTTATCACACTGGCAAGATGGGATACCTTGGGGTGGACCTCCACATCTGGATGACTTTCCATGCACTTACTTACCTTACAGATCTCCATACAATTGTCCCAGTAAGGTTATTTACCTTATAATTTTGTAAAGTTTCTCAAAATTGTGGTTCCACTTTAGTTTACCTCTTAAAGCCTCCATACAAATTAAAGTATTTTATCCATTTTTTGGTGTGACCAAACAAGAATGATATCAGAGAGATGTCAGATGGTGTAAGGGGGAGAACAATTTCAATGCCCAATCATTTTGTTATTCCAGGGGATAAACCACCACCAGAGCTGTCTGACAGCAGCTCCCTCCTCTCTCCCATGAAAATACATACATGGTTGGCAGAACCAAGGATATATGTGTATACGGGGATTTGGGAGACATAGCTGGGCACCTTTAACATGGTCAATTCAGTATTAAACAGGCAGTGCCACTAATAAGACTTCATCCATTGAAGTCCACGTTGGACATTGTATGGTGACAGTGTCTTTTTTTTATCAGATACTATTTTATTAAACATTTTACATATAAAATACAAACACTGGATAAAACAACATCTCATAGGAGATAGATAGAAAAGTACAATCATTGTACGGTAATCCCCTTGACCCCCACTCCACCGCACTAGCGGAGAGACAGCTGACAGTAAAGTATACTCATTGATAGGTATTCCGAATTATATTCAGAGAACCCACTTCTGAAATCCAGATAAACGCGGACATTTCCATATCATATACAAAAGGGATGCAGGGCCCAACCCACATCGCGGGCAGGAAGAGTCAGCTCTAACTCCTATTCGATATAGGAATAACAATGTTCTATATACTCAATGAATGAGTAACGGTTGTGACATACGATGTGCTTCACAAACCGACAGTCGTGGCAATGGGGCTAAAGTGAATGTGTCTAAATGGTGGAGGTCTTGGGTTGCCCATTCTATAAACAAGCCAATAGTTGTAGTTTGTTGTTTGTTGTTTTGGAGAGAATTATCCCTCAAACTTCCATGTAGGAAATATCTGCAGAAGTGAACTTACAGATGTGTCCTTCTATACCTTTCCTCTTGGCCCAATTTTTTTGGAGATAACATGCAGTGAAAAAAAAAACATGATTTCTCGATAGTATGTCCTAAGATGTCTATTTTATACATGCCTATTGGGGGTTGTGATGTGAGTTGCGGCCTTTCAAGGGTTTTGCTAGAATTTTAGACACTACATATGGATAAAGAATACCAGACCCTTCAGTAATGTTCACAACCCAACTGTTAAAAGGGATAGTTCACTTACAAGCATGGATATAACTAAAGGCTCATGGTCCCTGGTGCAAGAGTTCAGCTTGAGTCCCCCCCTTTCCTCAGTGCTTTGTGGCCAGGGCAGGGAAGCACATAGCAAAATTTTAATGGTGCCCCAACCCATAACCCATGCCAAATTCTTGACCTAACCCCTTCCCTCCAGCCAGAGGTGTAACTTGACCAGCATGCACTTTCTATAATACCAGTGTCTTCTTATGTGGCACAAGGGTCTTTGGGCCCCCTCAGGCTCCTGGGACTGGTAGCGACTGCTACCTCTGCACCCCCTATAGCTACGCCCCTGCTTACAAGTATTCTCTCTGTCTTCTCCATGTTACAGTCCATGGAGCAGCAAATGAAATAAAACTTTAAATATGGTGCAGATGTCATCTCTCTCTCCATATAAGTGACAGAACAGGCAATGAAGTTAATCTTTAATAACTGCTGTATGTATCCGTGGTTAGTAAAATGCACAGCAGCCCATACAAGCCTTGTACATTAAAGTCAATCTGAGTGTGATACACAGCAAATTTCTCATATCTTTTATTTCTCACTATCACTTTGTTACTTTGATGAATGTGATGATCTGTCTCATCACGGAATTAATTATACTTCACCATCTGCTGGAAAACATCCATTTCCTTTTGCTCTTTGATTATTCCCAGGGTTGTTGAGTTTGTTTGATGTTGTTTTTGCTGTAAAAGGTTACACTTGTGAAAGTGGGACATGTTGCTGGCGTGCATGTATATTTTGGTTGCTTGGAGAGTTAGAAAGTTAGATTTTTATGGCAACTTACAGTCCTGTAGTCTCTGAGGACGTTTCAGCAGAGGGAGCAGTTATGGGTGCATAAAACCTTGGGGGTCATTTATTATCAGATATATTCCAATATTGGCATATTTTTATTGCAGACTGGGTCGCAAAGGGGATTTGTTGCCGAATCTGCAACTTTTCCCCACCCACGACAGGTCTAAAAAAAAGGGGGCATGGCATTGGAGGGCCGGCCGGCTCTTCTCATATATCATTTTCTACACCTGTTTTGGGTGTAGAAAATTATCTAAAGGCGGTGGATGTGTCTAAGTTATGTAGAGGCCGGCGCATCCACTGCCGACGCAAGGGGTATTGAGACCGGCGTCTAAAAAGTCACCCCTGCACTGGTGTACAACTGTGGCCATATAGGCAGGATGCAACTACAACACCCAACACCCATGAGCACATTTAGGATAATCAAGGTCAGGTTCTCCTGCATCTTATGCACAAGAGAAAATAAAAAACATTCCACATTTAGAAAAATATTATGGAGTTACACTCCTCAACACTTAAAATTGCAACACTAAGAAGGAGAAGCTTTAAGGTTATGCAAATCGAGGAAGTAACAAGTGTCGCTAAGATCTGCAAAGGATTACATTTTCAAGCAACTAGCTCCAATCTGTGGAATGTGTGAGGGGCATAAAAGTCAGACCGAAAGCCACATGAAACCCTAAGATTATTGTGCGATGCCTCCATTGACATGCCTGTTATCACCACTTGTCGCAAACTGAGAGGGACAGAATCCTTTTAACTTAGAGACCTTATCACTCCGGCAGATGGCTATGTGCCTACTCCTAGATGTCAGCATGGTTCAACATTGCACATCCCAGTGGTTGAGAGAACAACAATGAACTGGAATGACAGCAGTAGGTGCACAGATACGAACCTGCACGGCCATGGAGGCTGGAATGGAGGTCTATCCTCTACATTCAATGATAGCTGGAGACTGGTCTGGAGACCATGTGGGCAATGCTATGAAGAGACCCTCACAAGGAAACGTCACATCTATCTGACTCCTGGGATTATGGTGTGAGGTGGCACAATGTACGGTAGCCGGACCCCTCTAGTCTTCAAGCCAGTTGCACTGACAGCTCTGTGTTACATTGATTTGATCATTGATATGATTTGATATTGGTATGGCCATTTCTCAATGCCAGGCTGCATGTTGCTTGTGCTGCTGTGAGGCCTAAACGTGCTAGCATGGCCTTCAGCATTTTAGGACATGTCTCTAATTGATCACATCTGGGACATCATTGGTTGCCCATTGCAAAGGGAGCTGCCAGAAGTAGATCTTGATGATTTGCGTGTTCAAATGCATTCATCGTGGCAGATCATTCCGCAGACAACCATGAATAACCTCATTGATAGTATGGCAAGGCGTGTAAATGTCTGTATGTCTGCGTGTGGCGCTCATATATGATGCTGAATAAATGGAGATGTTTTGAATATTTTGTTCCCATTTTTTATGATTTGCAATTGATCCTGATTCCAAGACTTTTCCTTTTTAGTGTTGCAATTTCAATGTTGAGGAGTGTATTTAGGTTACTCAATATAAATGTTACACTATAGAAAAAAAGTAATCTTTGATCAGAGAGATTTACTCTAACTAGTAAGTCTGCTATAAAATATCAGTTAAAAGAGTCCCAGGTCCTTTTTTTTTTTGTCAAAAAATGAATAAGCAGAAAACCGATCATCATAGCTCTCATCGCATGTGACGTTAGGGGGGAGGCTCGTCCCTGTCCTCGCCTGCCACTGGCTGCTCCCCTCCGACACCGGATGTTTTCATCCGCGCACAGAGAGACGCAGCAGCGGCGGTGCGGGGACCAGGAGCAGCGCAGGGAGCGGGGAGCCAGGTAAGTATATTCAATGTGAGGGGCCCGGTATATGGGGGGACATTTTATAGGATTTGATAACCCCTTTACGGAAACCATTAAAGAGAATCTGTCAGCAGTTTTATGGTGTCCTAACTAAGGGCAATATAAACTAGTGACAGATCCCCTTAGCAGAATGCTGGGTCACTTTGTTTAATTGACCCGGATATTTTGCTAAAAATTTTTGCTGAACAAGTCCACATATTCATGAGCTCCTGTCTCTCCTCACCCTCAGCTGCTGATTCATTTGGAAAAAAAACTGCCAATCAGCCACAGGTGGGCGGAGGAGCCGTGACCTCTTGAATATGGGGACTCATTGGCATGCGCTGGAGATGTTAGAATTTAAAAGTGAGGGCAGCAGAAATCTGATGACAGATCCCTTTAAAGGGGTTGTCTCACTTCAGCAAAAAGCATTTATCATGTAGACAAAGTTATTAAAAGGCACTTATGTAATGTATTGTGATTCTCCATATTGCCTTCTTTGTGGGCTTTATTCATTTTTCCATCACATTATACACGACTCATTTCCAGGGGTTACGACCACCCTGCAATTCAGCACTGGTGGTCGTGCTTGCACACTATAGGAAAAAGCACCAGCCTATCTGTTGGCCAGGACAGTGGGAGCGCACAAAGGCAGGCATGCAGTAGTGGCCATTAACCCTGGAAACGAGCCGTGTATAATGTGATGGAAAAAGCAATCAAGCCAGCAAAGGAATCAATATGAAGAATCACAGTAAGTGCCTTAAATTAACTGTCTACACCAGGCATCCTCAAACTGCGGCCCTCCAGCTGTTGCAAAACTACAACTCCCAGCATACCCGAACAGCCTACAGGTATCAGCCTACAGCAGGGCATTGTGGGAGTTGTAGTTTTACAACAGCTGGAGGGCCGCAGTTTGAGGATGCCTGGTCTACACAATAAATTCCATATGCTGAAGAATGACAACCCCTTTACGTGGTCAGACCATTTTTTTTGGGCCACAATGAATATGAACAGACCCAGTAGTCTATAATCCAACATGGATTCATGGCATTTTTATCTTTAACTAGCATTGATCAGGAGCAGTTGTCTTTCATGACCACTACTGTGGCCACCCATATCATAGACCATATGGACAACTGAGCAATTACACGCATGGTTCTGAAGTGACAACATCAAGCTCTTTTAATACTTACCTTTTAGACGTACTTTTCTATCTAATGCACACAACAGTAAACAAAAGTTGTCCCAGAAATGAAATTTTGGAGGCCAAAGCCAAGAGTGAATTCAAAAAAAGAGAAGCCATATTTGTCCTTTATACTTTCTCTCCTTTTATGATCTACTCCTGGTTTAGTTCGAAAACTTTATCCAGAAACTTGACTTTGTGGCCGTACCCTTAATCAGACTTGTTGTGGAAGTAAGATCATATGTAAGAGGAAACCGGTGACCAGAAGTTTGAGATCCATGAGGAACCCAACTGCAGTCAAACGGCGATCTGTCTTTCATATACGTCAATAAGGTTTAAAAAAGACAACTGTTTTAATTCTACTGCTTTGACCCAGAGGTAGGCAAAAAATAGGCAAAAAAAAAAAAAAACAATGAGGCCTGGATGAACGTACCTTCTCCAGAAATCTAGTACATAATGTGATATAATTATCCAAAAAAGTTTCAAAGGATCCATGATTTAAAGAACATCCATCAGCAGATTTGTAGCTATGAAACTGGCAGACCTGTTACGTGGGCGCTTGGCAGCTGAAGGCATCTGTGTTGGTCCCATGTCATATGTGCCCGCGTTGAAAAAGGATGTTTTATTATATGCAAATGAACCACTAAGAGCAGCGGGGGCGTTACCGTTACACCTAGAGGCTCTGCTCTCTCTGCAGCTGCCACACCCTTTGCACTTTGATTGACAGGGCAAGGAAGTGTAAACTTGACCACGCCTGCCTGGTCCTGTCAAAGTACAGAGGGTGCGGCAGTTACAGAGAGAGCAGAGCCTCTAGGTGTAATGGTAACGCCCCCGTTGCTCCTAGAGGCTCATTTGCATATATAAAAGACTTTATTTTTCTCAGATGCAGGCACATATGAACATGGGACCAACACAGATGCCTTCAGCTGCCAAGCGCACATGTAACAGGTCAGCCAGGGTCATAGGTACAAATCTGCTGGCAGATTCCCTTTAAAGCTTTGTAACATTTGCAGTCTAATGAGGGCAGACACATTCAACTGATCGACATAAGTTTATTTTCAGACGACCCCTTTTGTATAAGGCTTGAACGCAATAGGTTACCTCTATGTGAGAGTTTCTGAAGTATAGTCCTAAGACGCTGGATAACAGGCGGTGAAACTTCATACTTGAATACGTCTAACACCGGTAGTCGCCGACATCTCCCAAACACTCCATCTTTTAAAGAGAAAATAAGAGACAGATTTTAAAACGTGCTATGAAAAGTCTGTTATGTAACAGTATGCGACATTTCATTACCCAGATTACGCAGCAGATAAACAGCACTTAGAATGCAAAGCGGAAAAACGTAGAGAAAAGAATAAATGATTGATGATTTTTTTCCGTTGAAGTAACATAAAATAAACAGTGGCAATAAATCTTGTATAAAAGCAGGCATTAACATTCAGCAGGCATATACATCTCCATCTCCTGAGTGTGTATGACGAAGATATACAGTATCTAGGAGCACTGATAATGCAGCCGCAGATTTTAATTGGTGTTTGTCTAGTCTGTTGATTGCTGAAAATGTGACAATTTTTTATTTTTTTTATATCTGGATTTTGTTTTTGGTTGCCGGCACTGAAAAGGAAATGAGCGATAGTAAAAATAATGAATGATAATGAATGGGAAATGAGCTATATATTTTTATACATAGGCGGAAATAAGATAGCATGCTGTCGAAAGAAACAGCAGCGACAGTGAACCTTTTATTTTTTTTATTTTATTATAGCCTTGAAGGCGTTGTCCCATGAAAAAATATTCTACAGCAGGGATCGGCAACCTTCAGCACTACAGCTTCTGTGAAACTACAACTCCCAGCATGCACACTTACTCAGCTATTCTTGTAACTGCCCTAGAAGTGAAAGGAGGATTCTGGAAGTTGTAGTTTCAGAACAGCTGGAAAGCTGATCCCTGTTCTACAGTTTTCAAACCAGCATCTGGATCTGAATACTTTCATAATTGCATGTAATTAAACATTTTACATAGCCACTGAGTTATTGAATAAAATCTATCTGTATAGCACCACCTGCAGTTAGTTTTTTTCTTATTTCTTTGACCTGCTCACTGAGAAGGCCGCACATGCTCAGTTTCATCCTTCAGCTGCCTCCTGAGCTGTGATAGGAAGAGCTGAGACACGCCCCCTTAGCTGCAGCAGAATGGACACTCCCCTTGAGCTGTCAGCTTGATATAAATCTAGCAGAGCAATGACGGGAGATCTCTGGATCCATGTGAGGTGCAGGGCTGGTTCTAGCTTTGTTAGAAAGAGATTGTCATGTACTATATGATGTCTGATTTTCATTTTTTACATTAGTCATGAAATACATTATGAAAATGTATTTTGCCTACTGCAGGACCTGAAGGGGCGGTATAATTTCCTGTGTCATGCACAGCACTGTGAGGTCAAGAAATATTTTAGGAAAAATACAGTGTATCTGTTTTTGCTCTTTTAAAGGGTTTGTCCCATGACAAAATATTCAACATTTTTCAAACCAACACTAATGAAAAATAATACCGATAATAATAATGAATACTTTTGTAGTTGCATGTAATTAAAAATTTTGGATAGCCACTGAGTTATTCACTGAAATCTCTCTGTATAGCGCCACCTGCTGTTTCCTCTATTTCTAATTTCTCTGTCCTGCTCACTGAGATGGAAGCAGAGTAGAAAAGACACCTCTCCTGAGAAAGAGCACACCCCCTGAGCTGCCAGCTTCAAATAAATCTGGCAGAGAAATTGAAGCAATTAACGGGGAAATCTCTGGATTCATGTAAAGTACAGGGCTGGTTCTAAGTTTTCTAGAAATAGATGGTCATGTAAGATACGAGATCAGATTTTTATTTTTTAAACATGGAATAACCTCTTTAAGATACCAAAATGTGCAAAAAATATATAGTTAGATTTGCACCTCCAAATGATATGAAATGAATGAAGAGGTGCCTGCTACCATGGCTGATGTGCAAAAGCAAACTATCACTACATGTACCAGCACAAACATACTGCAAAGATATGTGCACACATTAAAAACATGGAACCGGAGTACTGCTGTGTTTACTATACATGAAAATTGGAGGCTCTTTGCACACATGATCAAAATTGTATAAGCCATTTAAAGAGGACACTTTATCGCTGGTAGATGGGTTCACAACATTTTTTTAATCAAAAATGTGTGCAAAGAGCCTTACATTTTCATATACAGTAAGTATATCAGTAATGCAGTTCAGAATAATCAGTTTTCAATGTTTGCAACAATGTTTTTTCATTATTTGCACATCTTTGTGCTGCTACACGAGAGCCTAGACTAGAATATCATCACATGAAAAATAAGGTTGGGTTTCTGTGTTTTCCTGCCTAAGGCCTCATGCACACCACCGTATTGCGGTCTGCAAACCACGGATCCTCAAAATCCAGATACCTTCCATGTGAGCTCCGCATTTTTCTCACTCCTATCACTAGAAATGACTATTGTCCACAATAGTACAATCTGCAGAACGAACATACGGATGCGGACAACACATGGTTGACATAATTTTGAGGACCCCAAAAAATCAATGGGTTCATGTGCTATCCACAAAAAATGCAGATCAGACACAGATGTAAAATAAGATTGTGTGCACGAGGCCTAAGAAAGTAGAAAATTTAGCGTTCATACAGCAATATTACAGCTAAATATTACAAATGCCTCCAAGGCATGAGCAGCCAGAAGAGTGAAAGTAGCCCGAAATAAAGTGTTGCTCACACTTCTCTATATTAATAAACACAGGCAACAAACATAACCTCTCAGATTTCACAGGAGTCAAGAGTCAAACATTTTCTTTCTATTTCTTTCCATAAAGCCTCTTATAAAATTACAGATATTGGTCTGTATTTTGCATAAGTATGGCCTCATTCACGCGGCCGTTGCCCGGCCATGGCCGTATTACACGGGCACCGGCCATGGCCGTATTACACGGGCACCGGCCGTGTGCACCCCGCATCACGAATGCGGACCCATGCACTACTTTTTTGTGGTGTGGACCGTCGGATGCAGAATGCGGACTCGAAGTGAATGGGTCCGCGATCTGCATGCGGTCCGCAGCACTGGCCTGGCCGACACACGTGCATGACCCCTTTTGTAAGATAATTAAAGGAACCTTCTGTAAAGAGTAACTTCACTTCTGTATTTTGAATCCACTCCTAGTATAAAATACTGACTTAAACCAGGCATCCTCAAACTGCGGCCCTCCAGCTGTTGCAAAACTACAACTCCTAGCATGCCCAAACAGCCTACAGGTATCAGTCTACAGCAGGGCATTGTGGGGGCGTAGTTTTACAACAGCTGGAGGGCTGCTGTTTGAGAATGCCTAACTTAAATAGTGTGATAGTGGCCTTTGGGCTCAGGCACACGACCGTATGTAGTTTGCAGTCCGCAAAACACAGATTCGGGGAAAAAAAACTGATGATATCCACGTGACTTCCGTGTTGCATCAGTTTTTTTTGCAGATCCATTTTAAAAATGCCTATCCTTGTCCGCAAAATTGACAAGAATAGGACATGTTCTATTGTTTTGCGGAACGGACTTACAGACATACGGAAAAGGAATGCACACTGAGTAATTTTCCTTTTTTGTGGACTCATTGAAGTGAATGGTTCCGCATACGGGCTGCAAAAACAACGGAAGGGACACGGAAAGAAAATACAGTCGTGTGCATGAGCCCTTAATAGGGTGCGTTCACATGTGGCATTGTTGTTGCAGATCTGGGGGCTTTAATTTTTAAAATGTTTTGATGAAAAAATGCACCAAAATTGTTGCAAAACAGGAAAAAACACTGCCGTATCTGATAGAGATTGTTATAAATATTTCACATTATTAATGTCCTTCAGAACAATGTGTTACATTCATGAACGCTTTTAGGCCTCATGAACACGACTGTGGAGCTGCCATTCCCCATGTTGCAGACTGCAAAACACGGGCACTGCTCAGGTGCACTCCGTATCGCGGTGTGGACTCACTGACTTCAATGGGTCAGAGATCTGTAAGATGCGGCGAAAGATAAGATATGTCTTATCTTTTGCGGCGTGGAGGCACGGACCCGGAAACACACGGAAGCCCTCCCATTGGCTTCTGGATCCGTGTGTGTGCACCACAAAAGATAGAACATGTCCTATCTTTTGCTGCATCTTGCGCATCACTAACCCATTTAAGTCAATGGGTCCGCAGCACAATGCAGAGTGCACGCGGCCAGTGTTCGTGTTTTGCGGACCCGCTGCTTGCTGTCCACAACAAGGACACGGCGTCCCCCCGGTTGTGTATATGGGGCCTTACATATACCGTACCAGTGAGAATGACTATTACATCCCAATATACGGCTTGGTCTACAGGGTGATCTTGGCTGCGAGCCATGGAGCTGAATGGAGTTGCAGCACGACTCGCAAGTCGACGCAAACCCAGAATTGTAAAAAAAATTAAAGAAACAATGCTACACAGCCATTTATGATCATCTGGAACATGTTGTGTCCTAAATAACTAATAAGACTGTATATGTGCTTAAAAACCTCTGATCAGCATAATGTGTCAATTAGCTGTAGAGCATTTTCTAATATAAAAAAGGGAAATGGAGTAATAACAAAGCTTCATTTATTTAGTTGTATGCCATCAGAAGAAAAAGGCAGCCTCCTCGTCGACGGATTCTGGAGTATACCTACTAATTACCTCCTAATTAGGCTTTATTTAGAGCGTTGGTTACCTGTGTGGGGAGGGTTGGGGGGGGTTTGTGGCACAGATTTCTCTTCCATCTCTCATACAAAAGGCTAGAGTAATTCAATGATTGGACTTTTCTCTTTTGTTCTCCATACGAATGTACATGAACAGTAAAAGATCTGCTACTAAAGAATGGAATCTTAATTGGAATTAGACCAAAAAGCCTTAATTAAAAGAATAACAAAGCTGCACTTTATTAATATTTACAGCCAGCACTAGAAATATCATAAATTATCTTCGCAATTTAATTTAAAGGGATTGACTTATCATAGTAAAAGCCCTTTACCTTGAAGCCACCATAGCAATCAGTTGTTAGCCACAACTCTGGCTCCTGAGACCTCCTGAGCCAGACCAACAGGGCAAATGTAATATCACATGGCAACCATTTATTGATGGCCTCCGCTGAACACAGCAAGAGCTTCTACTTCTAGGACACAACCCCTTAAAGGAAAATGCTTATGTGTCATACTCGTGTGGTGGATAGTCAATACACATTCTGCTTGCTCATGTGTCAAATAGAATATTGGTTGCAATTACAAGGCTGTAGGTACGGTTGCAAGAAAAAGTAAGCGAACCCTTTGAAATACATGGATTTCTATATTGATTACTAGTAAAACACTAAGTGTTGTACTGTTCATGCCTTTTTTTATGCACTTTGAGTAAACAATCACAGTCCAGGGAGAAGCCGTACGTGAATCTCTGAATTTAATAATCCCTTTAGCGGCAATCATCTCCAGCAACATTTTCTTGTAGCTGTAAATTAGAATTGCACAAAGTCGAGGAGGAATTTGAACCATTCCTTCCTGCAAATGTGTTTCAATTTATGAATTTCTGAGATTCCTTGCGTGCACAGCCCTCTTCAGATCATGCCATAGCATCTCAATAGGGTTAAGGTTGGGAGGACTCTATTCCAAAACACAAATCTGTCTTTTTCAGCCATTCTTTAGTTGATTTGAATGTGTGCTTTGGGACATTGTCTCTTCAGCTTACAGTCATGGCTGCACCTACGTTCTCCTGTAAAATGTTTTGAAATACCCTAGAATTAATTGTCCCCTCAATGTTCCCAAGGCATCCAACCATTTTGTTCCCTTCACCGTGTGCCACAGTTGCGATGAGGTTTTGATGGTGTTGTGCTGAAATATTTCCTTTAAACATAGCATTGTGCTTTTCTGCTAAAATGTTCTACTTTTGTCTCATCTGTCCATATAAGATTTTCCCAGAAGCATTGTGGAACATCCAGGTGGTCAGACTTGAGATAGGCTACAATGTTTTTCTGGACAGCAGCGGCTTCCTTTGTGGTGTCCTTTCTTGCTCAGTGTTTTTCTAAGAGTGGAGTGATCTTAACAGGATGCTCACTTCTCGGAGGGGAATAGCAACAATCCTGAAATGTCTCAATTTGTGCATTTGTACTGTACATAATTTGCCCAATCGTGTATAGAAGTACACTCAGGTCTTTAGCAATGCTTTTGTAGCCTTTTCCAGCTTCATACCTCTCTATTAGGCCCCTTTCACACAAGCCAGAATTCCGCGCGGGTGTAATGCGTGAAGTGAACGCATTGCACCCGCACTGAATACGGACCCATTCACTTCAATGGGGTTGTGAAGATGATCGGTGATTTTCACACATCACTTGTGCGTTGCGTGAAAATCGCAGCATCTCCAAGAAATTGCAGATGTGGTGCGATTTTCATGCATGGTTGCTAGGAGATGATAGGGATGAGCAACCCCGGACCCCATTAAAGTCTAGTCACTGTATTATTTTCCCTTATAACATTGTTATAAGGGAAAATAGGAGCATTCTTAATACAGAATGCTTAGTAAAATGTGCCTTGAGGTTTTAAAAAATAATAAAAACATAACTCACCTCATCCACTTGGTTGCGCAGCCGGCATCGTCTTCTTTTTGTTTCAGGACCTGCAAATAGACCTTTGATGAGGTAATCGCGCTCACCACATGGTGAGCGCAGTGATGTCAGAGCAGGTCCTTCTGAATGAAGATAGAAGATCCTTCTATCTTCATTCAGCAGGACCTGCCCTGACATCACCAAGCTCACCACGTGGTGAGCGAGATTACACAATTAAAGGTCCTTTTGCAGGTCCTGAAAGAAGAAGAAAGAAGACGATGCCAGCTACGTGATCACGTGGATGAGGTGAGTTATGTTTTTATCATTTTTTAACCCTCAATTGACATTATACTTAGCATTCTGTATTATTCTTATAACCATGTTATAATGGAAAATAATAAAAATCTACAGAACACCAAACCCAAACCCGAACTTCAGTGAAGAAGTCCGGGTTCGTGTCGTGCAAAACGCATTGCACTCGCGCGGAAAAAACTGAACAACAGAACGCAATCGCAGTCAAAACTGACTGAAATTGCGTGCCTACTCCCTCGATTTTCCCTGATCGCACCTGCATCGCATCCGGCCCTTACCCGCGACGCCCGTGTGAATGGGGCCTAAGACAACTTTTGGAGTCTTCTGTTTAATGCATGATTCGAACTATCCTACTTTTGTTGAGCAGAAAAGATTTGTTAGTAACCAGGCTTAATGTGCCTTTATTTAATAGGCAAATACCTATGAAACCTATACTTTTAATATCATCTTCTTAATTGAAAAAGCTTTACTAATTACTAGCTCTTGGAGAAGTCATTAACATAAAAATTCACATACTTTTTCTCTCCCTGCATAGAGGATATTTACTCAATATGCTCAAATAAAGATATAAATGGTTTGTGTATTATTGGTTTACTTAGATTGTCTTTGACTTTAATTGCGACTTAAGAATCAGACTACATTTTATGAGTAATAAAAAATCCAGGTAATTCCAAAGAGTTTTGATGGGATCATCACTGCCATGTACACCACTATGATGTCATGCAACATAAACCTTAGTTTTCAATACTAGCACTATTTAATATACACGGACAAAAGTATTGGGACACGCCTCTTAAAGAGAATCTGTCACTCCAATTTTGGACCATTATCTACAGTAACACTACAGGGAGTGCAGAATTATTAGGCAAATTAGTATTTTGACCACATCATCCTCTTTATGCATGTTGTCTTACTCCAAGCTGTATAGGCTCGAAAGCCTACTACCAATTAAGCATATTAGGTGATGTGCATCTCTGTAATGAGAAGGGGTGTGGTCTAATGACATCAACACCCTATATCAGGTGTGCATAATTATTAGGCAACTTCCTTTCCTTTGGCAAAATGGGTCAAAAGAAGGACTTGACAGGCTCAGAAAAGTCAAAAATAGTGAGATATCTTGCAGAGGGATGCAGCACTCTTAAAATTGCAAAGCTTCTGAAGCGTGATCATCGAACAATCAAGCGTTTTATTCAAAATAGTCAACAGGGTCGCAAGAAACGTGTGGAAAAACCAAGGCGCAAAATAACTGCCCATGAACTGAGAAAAGTCAAGCGTGCAGCTGCCAAGATGCCACTTGCCACCAGCTTGGCCATATTTCAGAGCTGCAACATCACTGGAGTGCCCAAAAGCACAAGGTGTGCAATACTCAGAGACATGGCCAAGGTAAGAAAGGCTGAAAGACGACCACCACTGAACAAGACACACAAGCTGAAACGTCAAGACTGGGCCAAGAAATATCCCAAGACTGATTTTTCTAATGGTTTATGGACTGATGAAATGAGAGTGAGTCTTGATGGGCCAGATGGATGGGCCCGTGGCTGGATTGGTAAAGGGCAGAGAGCTCCAGTCCGACTCAGACGCCAGCAAGGTGGAGGTGGAGTACTGGTTTGGGCTGGTATCATCAAAGATGAGCTTGTGGGGCCTTTTCGGGTTGAGGATGGAGTCAAGCTCAACTCCCAGTCCTACTGCCAGTTTCTGGAAGACACCTTCTTCAAGCAGTGGTACAGGAAGAAGTCTGCATCCTTCAAGAAAAACATGATTTTCATGCAGGACAATGCTCCATCACACGCGTCCAAGTACTCCACAGCGTGGCTGGCAAGAAAGGGTATAAAAGAAGAAAATCTAATGACATGGCCTCCTTGTTCACCTGATCTGAACCCCATTGAGAACCTGTGGTCCATCATCAAATGTGAGATTTACAAGGAGGGAAAACAGTACACCTCTCTGAACAGTGTCTGGGAGGCTGTAGTTGCTGCTGCACGCAATGTTGATGGTGAACAGATCAAAACACTGACAGAATCCATGGATGGCAGGCTTTTGAGTGTCCTTGCAAAGAAAGGTGGCTATATTGGTCACTGATTTGTTTTTGTTTTGTTTTTGAATGTCAGAAATGTATATTTGTGAATGTTGAGATGTTATATTGGTTTCACTGGTAAAAATAAATAATTGAAATGGGTATATATTTGTTTTTTGTTAAGTTGCCTAATAATTATGCACAGTAATAGTCACCTGCACACACAGATATCCCCCTAAAATAGCTAAAACTAAAAACAAACTAAAAACTACTTCCAAAAATATTCAGCTTTGATATTAATGAGTTTTTTGGGTTCATGGGTTGTTGTTCAATAATAAAATTAATCCTCAAAAATACAACTTGCCTAATAATTCTGCACTCCCTGTATAAAGGATCGTTCACACAAACGTGTGCTGCCCGTTGCCGTATTGCGGACTGCATTTGCAGATCCGCAATACACGGGCACCGTTCCGTGTGCATTCCGCATCACGGATGCAGACCCATTCACTTCAATGGTTCCGCAAATCCGGCGATGCGGAACGCAAGCACGGAACTCTACAGAAGCACTAGGGAGTGCTTCCTGGGGTTCCGTTCCGTACCGCAAAAAGATACAACTTGCTCTAACTTTTTGTGGCACGGAGGGATCGCGGACCTATTGGATCCACGATCCCCATGCGGCTGGGTCATGGTCGGTGCCCGTGCATTGCAGACCGCTGACTATTTTTTATTTTCTTACTTCCCCCCCATTCTCCTGCTGTCAGGGTTCAGAGATGCATTGAAATACATTGTCAGGACTGCTGTACATGCGCACACAAGTCCTCTCCATTACGTTGGAACAGCACAGCAATCCGGACTGTGTATTTCAGAGCAGCTTTGAGTGCTGACAATAGGGCCAACTGGGAGCAGTAGGCCAATAAAAAATTGTGATCTGACTCCTTATCTGCAGTACTACTCATGTATTGATTGGGGTGACAGATTCCCTTTAACCACTGAATTCAGGTGTTACATTCATTCCCATTGCCACAGGTGTATAAAATCCAGCACTAGTTATGTATCCTGCCTTTATGGACATTTGTTAAAAGAATGGATCATTCTAAAAAGCTCACTGAATTCAAGTGTGGTACTGTAATAGGATGACAGCATTGTAACGGATGTAAAGTAGAACTGGCTTAGTTGTGCATAGCAACCAATCAGATTGATCCTTTCATTTTCCAAAGGAGCTCTGAAAAATGACAGGTGTAATCTGATTGGTTGTTATGGGCAACAAAGCCAGTTTTCCTTTACACCAGTTATGATAAATCTATTCCAGTCAGTAGACACCAATGCTCTGCTGACTCAATTACTGCAGAGTTTCAAACCTCCTCTGGCATAAACATCAGCAGAAGCACAGTGCGCCAGGAGCTTCGTGATATGGGTTTCTGTAGCCCAGCAACGGCATCTAAGCCTTACATCACCAAGAACCATGCCACGTGTCGGACAGAGTGGTGTAAAGCACACCACCACTGGACTCTGGAGAAGTGGAAACATCTTCTGTGGACATATGAATCACGTTTCTCTATCTGGCTGTCTGATGGATGAGTCTTAGTTTGGTGAATGCCAGGAGAACGTTACCTGCCTGATTGCATTGTGCCAACTGTAAAATTTGCTGGAGGAGGGATGATGCCGTGAGGTTGTTTTCACTTACAAAGAGTGAGGGCAATCTTAATGCTTCAGCATACCAAGACAGTTTGAGAAAGGCCGTTTTCTGTTTCAGCATGACTGTGCCCCCGGTGCACAAAGCAAGGTCCATTGTTACAATGGCAGTTCATGGCCACCAGTGCGCACAGGCGCCAGCTTCCTGTGTGTGAATCAGGGCTTGTATTCATTGTACCTCTGCCTTTAGCACTACTAGGGTTAATCTTCTCCTGCTCTGTGAGCTGCTGCATTGTTGTGTCCAATTGTTAATCAGCTGCTCCAATATATACCTGGCTGTTTCCTTCAGTTCTTGCAATTGTGCAATAGTTCTCTACTGATCTGGCTAGGTCTCTCTTCCTTGTTGGAGCCTGTACAACAGCTGTATAATTCGTTTGTCTGCCTGTGTACCGACCTTGCCTGATTCCTGGATCGAGTGCCAACTGCCCTGACCTTTGGATTGTAAACGAACTCTGCCAGCTCTGGCCTCTGCCCATTTCCTGACTATGTGCATTGCCTGATCACTCTGTGCCATGCACCAGTGTCTCTGTCAGTCAATCACACCAGAATTACCTCAAGAGGTAGCATCCTATAAGCTCCCCTTCAGTGAAGTCTAGATCTCTGTATAGGGGTGAAAAGGTGAAAACCAGGGGACTGCCAGGATAGTGCCCTTAGTTGGTTCCACAATCATTGTACATAACATCTATAAAGACATGGTTACATGAGTTTAGTACAAGTACTTGACTGGTTCGCACAGAGCCCTGACTTCAACCCCATCAAACACCTTTGGGATGAAATAGAATGTAGATTGAAAAAGCCAGGTCCTCTCGCCCAATATCAATTTCTGACCTCAAAAATGCTCTTCTGGATGGGAAAAATTTCCACACACACTCTAAAATCTTGCAGAAAGTCTTAATAGAAAAATGGAACCTGTTTTAGCTAAAAAGGGGAGACCAACTTCATATTAATGCCTATGGATCCATACAGTAAATAGTGTCCATACAGTCCAGGATTGTGTAACACCAAAGTCTAATATATAAAGCTGAGTGTAAGTGTGTATGTCCGCTAAAGGAATCCACACCAACACATTTACAATCATGAAATTTGGTACACAGGTACATCAGGTGTCCGGGGAGGTTTTAGACCAGGTCTCAGCTCTCTAGCATGTACTGTTTTTGAGATATTCCAAAACAATGCATTAGCCAATAGAAGCCTGGTCACATGACCCTTATTAGCCAATAGAAGCTCACAGGCCCTTAGTCTCCACATACACACAGTTTTACACCAGGTTTACCCCCCAAAAAACTGCAATTTTTCTTCACTGCTGTAGGTCAGCATTAAAGGGGCAGGGCGCTGTGGATGACACTGTTAAGGGAGTGGAGTGCTGTGGAGGTCACAGTTCAGGGGGCAGGACTTAAAAACCACGCACCCACTAACTAAGGTCCCACTAACCCATGTCCCCGAGTCGGTTAGGCCACACCTCCTCCCACTTGCAGCCGACGGGGATTGACATAATAAAGGCGAAAACAACTTCTGTCAGCTGCAGGGGTGGTAGGGAGGGTGACTTTCTCCCTGCAGCTCATGCTCAGATAGCACAGTGCTGCTGTCTGAGAGTGAGCTGTTCAAAAGGACATCCCTGTGTCTGTCCAGGCCCTGTGCCGGACAGAGGACAGGTAGTCTGAAAGCTGGACTGTCTGGCCTAAAACCGGACCTCTGGCCACCCTAGGGGCACCCTAGGGGCAGACTGCTGTGGAGGTCACAGTTAAGGGGACAGTCTGCTTTGGAGGTCAGTGTTAAGGGGCAGATTGCCACTGTTAAGGGGATGGGGTGTTGTGGAAATCACTGATAAGTAGATGGGGTACTGTGAACTAATGAAGGGGCGGTGGAGGTCACTGTTAAAGGGGCGGGCTGCTGTGGAGGTCATTGTTAAGGGGGGCAGGATGCTGTGGAGGTCACTGTTAAGGGGGCAGGGAATGGTGGAGGTCACAGTTAAGGAGAAGGTCCGCTACTGAGGTCTCTGTTAAGGGGCGGGGTGCTGTAGAGGTGACCTTTAAGGGGGCGGGGTGTTGTGAAGATCAAATTTTAATGGAACGGAGCTCTGTGGAGGTCACTGTTAAGGGGGAAGGTTATTGTGAAAATCACTGTTAACGAGACGGGGTACTGTGGAGGTCATTAATAAAGGGAAGGCCGCTGTGGAGGTCACTGTTAAAGGGGCACGCTGCAGTGGAGGTCACTGTTAAGGGGGCAGGGAACGGTGGAGGTCACAGTTAAGGGGAAGGTCCGCTATGGAGGTCTCTGTTAAGGGGCAGGGTGCTGTAGAGGTGACTGTTAAGGGGGCGGGGTGTTGTGAACGTCAAATTTTAAGGGAACAGAGCTCTGTGGAGGTCACTGTTAAGGGGGAAGGTTATTGTGGAAATCACTGTTAACGAGACGGGGTACTGTGGAGGTCACTAAAAAAGGGGAGGCCGCTGTGGAGGTCACTGTTAAAGAGGAGGGCACTGTGAATGTTACTGTTAAGGGGGTAGGCTGCTGTGAAGGTCACTGTTAGAGGGGCGGGGTACTGTAGATGTCACTGTTATAGTGAATACTGTCGATATCTTTTAACGACACACACAAACATTAAATGAAATAGAAGAAATATACCCGAGCGAAGCCGGGTCCTTCACCTAGTATTGTATAAAATGCATAGGTATTAGGTAGGTGTTGGCAAAGTACAAAACTAGTATATATCATTCTGACCTTATATACTTTACCTAGGAATTTTAATAGAATGCCTAATTATCCTATAGAATGTCTAGCATGTTTTTGGAATAATATAATAAAATACATAAAAGTTATCCACCAATTATAGGTAATGCATCCTCTAATAGCAAAAAGATGCGCAGTCAGTCAATATCGGTGAGGTACTTTCTTTGCTGCAGTTTGTTCCTTTCACACTTTGCCTAAAAGTCCTTTTACATGGGCTGAAAATCGAGAAGGAGTGCTACTATGAATGCCCGTTTCCAATGTAAAGGTGCCCCTAATTACCTGAAGAACGAGCAAATACTCATCAGGAGAAAACATCACTGAGGCGGATGCCAAAATCATTGTTTCTGAGCAGTAGATCATTCTGCAGCCCAGAAACCATCTGTGTGAAGGCTACAGATTAATTGATCACTTGTCCTCATACAGAGGAGATGATTGTGGCATGTAAAAGCAGCTTTTTATGGTTCTTTCTCAATAACTGCCTGCTTGACCGGCCCATGTAAAGGGGCCTTAGAACAAATCATCTGTACGCATTTCCTTGGAGACCAATGTACTGTGCATAATCCAGACATTTACAAATGTAATGCATTCTCCAGAAATGCAAAAGACATTGTTCAAAAACAGCAACAAACTACAATAAGAAATATAATTAAAAAGACATGTCAGAGAAGGGTTTTGCAAACAGGAGGAAGGGATAAGAAGAAATCTGTGGGTTTTTGGTGGCCTAAAATGTTTTCAACTTTGAGGTTTGTCTGCTCATAGGTCATGGTTTCCACGGGTATCCTACGTACCAACAGGTAAAAAGTAAAATTTGTGACATTTAAATGGGTTCTACAGGCATTTTTGTCCGCTTGGTGCTAACCTGTGGAAGAAAGTTCTTTTACATAGGACTTACCCTCCCTCGCTCCCCAGCTGCACTGGCACAGGCTGTGGGCTCTTCGCCCCATCCCTCAGACTACCCTGGAACATCACCAAAATGCCCACCTTCCGTAGTCTGGTTTGTGGAATTGTCCTGGCAAAAATTGGATTGTTGGCAAGTACGTGACACAGATTTATGACAGAAAAGGCTACGATAGGGGGGCGTGGCCTGACCGAGCTCGATGGCGGCTGCTTGTTAGCAGAGCTCTCGCCACCAGACCCTATTTTTAGCCCTTATCATAGCACTACTCAGTGTCCGGTATGAAGATTCAGTCGAAAGACTGTATGCCGATTACCCCCGGGCGAAGAGACGATCCAAGCCCGAGCCAGGACATGGACAAGTACCTTAACAAGTCGGCTTCTCAGCCGCCAGCGAAGGCCTCTAAGATGGCGCCGAAACAGCATGGCGCGGCTCCACGCGATTCAGCTCCACAGGCGTCCCAAGCACCGAGAGAGGAGGACGATACCAGCGAGCATAGCTCACAGCACGGTGATGAGAGGTCAGCTCTCACCAGAGAATTCCTGGAGGGGGCTTTACAGAGAGCGCTAGCTCCGTTGGCTGCTGATCTGGCATCCATAAATTCACCATATCGGTGACCGAGTAGAAACTCTTGAACAGACACAAGACGCCGTACTCACATTCAATTCGGCGGTGAAAGAGTCCTTATTCTCCCATGCCAGAGCGATGAATTCTCTCCTACTACAGATGGAAGATCAGGAGAACAGAAACAGGCGGAGTAATATTAGGCTCCGGGGCCTTCCTGAGGCTGAGGAGAAGGAAGACCTATTTCAGGTAATGGACTCCCTCTTTCACATGCTGCTGGGCCCGGAACAAGCAGGTCACGTTACTGTGGAAAGGGTGCACAGGGCTTTAAAGCCGAAGCCGACATCCCGCGACAACCCCAGGGACATAATATGCGGTATCCTGAGTTATAGGGACACCGAATTGATTTTACAAGCGGCTAGGAAAAGGGGTGAGATAAAGCTTCAGGGGGCCAATGTACAGATCTACCAAGACCTGACAGCTTCCACCTTGCAAAAGAGGAGATTATTAAAGTTTCTCACTGACCTCCTCCGCACCGCAAAGTTCCCATACAGGTGGCTTTTTCCTTTTGGGATCCTAATCACGGCCGGAAACCGTCGCATAACCGTTCGTACGCCAGAGGACCTCCCCCAGTCTGGGAAGCACTGCAGATTTCACCGGTTGAGATCCATTCCTGGATGCCCGTCCCACCTATGGAGGATTTACCACCGTTGCCTTCGGCATCAAAATGGATGCGGCCTAAACCCCAAAGATCCGGGAAGAATAGAAAAGCCTGGACCCAAGGAGCACCGGACTGAGATTTTGTCTACAGAGCTAGTCTCCTCTTGTTCCTCATTTTATAAATAGGTACTACCTTACCTGGGACTGCTTTGATGTGGTCGTTGAATCTAATAAGATAGTAGCTCCTGGATATGTGTATAACCTTTCTTTTTTCTCTCCTTAACATGGTTTTGATTTATTCACTTTTAAGTTAGGGTGCATATGGCGCTGAAGTGTTTCACTCCTTTTATTCACAATTGTCCATTTATATCTGACAGAAATGTATGTTGGAGTAGTATAATTTTCCTTGTATTATGGTACTCAGGGCTAAGAGCAGGGGTTCTGGGCTGGTCGGGATACACATGTCACTCACATGTGTAATATATTTTTTCCTCCCCCCAGCACAAAATTCCTACCTTTTTCAGGAATTATCCTACAGTTATATTCTTTGTTCTACTGTTATAACGGTTTTGATGTGTACATCTTTATCATCTGGTCAGATATATGATCTCAGCTCGTGGTGCTATAGCTAAATTCCAATGGCTCCGTTAACATTATGTCTATCCACATTTAATGTGCACGGATGCAATAACCCAGTGAAACGGAGTAGAATATTTCAAGTCCTTAAGAAAATTACGGCTGATATCATACTCCTCCAGGAGACCCATTTTTCTAATTCACATGTGCCTAACCTTAAAAATTCTCCCTTCAATGTTTGGTATCATGCCACTTCTAGCAGTTCCGCAGCCAAAGGGGTCAGTATTGGCTTCAGGAGAGGTGTTCCCTTTACAATGCAGTCAGAGGTAAGGGACCCGGAGGGTAGATATCTCCTTTTGAGAGGAGAGATAGGTCATCACGCTGTTACGATCTGCAATATATATGCGCCTAATATAAAACCGACTAATTGGCTGAATGAAGTAATGGGTATAGTTGAGGCTTTTGCTTCTGGCATCGTTATAGTGGGTGGGGATCTAAATCTAGCCCTAAACCCGCTACTTGATACTTCTACCCGGAAATCGTCCATTTCCTTTCGCGCTCTTAAATCGGTCCAGACTCGCTTTAGAAGACTCCATCTTAGTGATGTCTGGAGGTCGGTGCATGGTGACAGGCGTGATTATACGTTTTACTCTAACCCCCACAAGTCTTACCAGAGGCTTGATTACCTCCTTATCTCAGATAGATGCTTACCTGAGGTGAAGTCCTCCACAATACATAGCATCACGGTCTCTGATCATGCACCGGTCTCCTTCGTCCTCAATTTCCCTGATCTGTGCAGCAGAGAGTGGACCTGGAGATTGAACCACACTCTCTTGGACTCCAGTACTCAGGTAGAGTCCAAATCTCAGAAATTAGAAGAATATTTTAACATTAATGTAGATATTAGTACACCCAGCGCCATTGTTTGGGAGGCGCACAAGGCGGTGATCAGGGGGGAATTCATTGCGCTTGGTTCCCATATAAAAAAGAGTCGAATGGGCAAGATGTCGGATTTGTTATCTCGCATTGCCACACTTGAAATGTCCGATAAACGCTCGCTCGCATTGAGAGATCTAGAAGAACTGAAAGCTCTGAGACAAGAACTTAAAGAGTTACTAAATATTAAAGCATCTAAGGCCTATATGAGGGTTAAGCATAAACAATACGTACATGGTAACAGAGGGGGAAAAATTATGTCAGCTCTCATTAAAAAGCGGGACGACCAGGTCTTCATCAAACGCATGAAAGCGCAAGAGGGGACCATTACCTCTGACACTAAACAGATTTCTAAGATATTTAGGGATTATTATCATACCCTATATAACCTTAGACCAGATGAGCCAATAGATGTGCGGTCAGCTAGAGATAGCGACATAGGAAATTATCTGCAGCATTTGACCCTTCCAGTTCTTGATGACTCCTCCAAATTGTCTTTGATGGCCCCGGTTACTCTGAAGGAAGTAAAAAAGATTCTTAGTTCCACACCGTCCGGTAAAAGTCCTGGCCCAGATGGGCTTACGGTAGCCTATTATAAGAAATTATTTCCGGTCTTAGGTCCGCAGCTGGTTGTTTTTTTCAACTCATTATTAAAAGGGTCCCCTTTGACTAGGCAGGCATTAGAGGCTCATATTGTTGTCTTGCCAAAACCGGGCAAAGATTTGGAAGTCCCAACCAGTTACAGACCGATCTCCCTGCTAAACGCGGACGTAAAATTGTGGGCAAAACTTTTAGCCAACAGGCTCTCCCCCTTGTTGCCGGGGATTGTTTCCCCTGAACAGTCTGGCTTTGTGGGGGGCAGGGAGTGCAGGGACAGCACCTTCCGAGTGTTACAGGCTCAACAATTCGCTATGAAACATGGAAAGAAGCTTGTGTTTCTCAGTACAGACGCAGAAAAGGCGTTCGACAGAGTGGACTGGAATTATATGAAAGCCACTCTGTTGAAGTTTGGTCTCCCTTCTTAGTTTGTGGAGGCGGTGCTGTCCCTGTATTCTAACCCTTCCGCTAGGGTCCAGGTTAACGGCATACTATCACCTGCCTTTGAGATTTCTAACGGGACCCGTCAGGGATGTCCGCTATCACCCACATTATTTATATTGTGCTTGGAAACGTTTATCCAAGCCTTGAGACAAGACCCAGCTATCGCAGGGCTGAGAGTAGGCAAGGAGGTTCATACTGTAGCCGCGTTCGCGGATGATATGCTCCTCTTTTTGACAAAACCTGAAGAAGCATTACCTGCCCTTTTAAAACAGTTAGAAGTTTATGGCTCTTTGTCCAACTTTAAGATTAATTTGTCTAAGTGCACAGCCCTAGGTATTAATATCCCACGTTTGACGTCGGAATCCCTTAAGAGAGATTTCCCTTTCCAATGGCATGACTCCTACATAACGTATTTGGGTATTAAAGTGACGAAGGACCCCAATCAATTATTCCATCAAAACTTCCCTCCATTGTTGTTGGACATCAAACAGCAATTATCCGATATAAAAATCCCCTTTCTGTCCTGGATAGGGAGGAAAAACCTGCTTAAAACGTATATCTTACCTAAGCTATTATACACCATGCAGATATTACCAATACCTCTTCCCCAATCCTTCCTAGCGAAGATACGCAGCCTCTTCTCCTCTTTTGTCTGGGGTAACCGTAGAGCGAGGTTGGCATATAGAATTTTGGACTTCCTGACACGGCCACCTATTATAAGGCAATCCAACTGAGATTGCATTCTGAAATCAGCAGCCCTACAGCAAATAAATTGGGATGCAATATAGCCAGACACTTATCAGGCCCTAGTGGCTTAGCAAGTTTATGGGATCCCAAATTGGCAGTGAAGGGTGGTAATAGCCGGGGAAGCCTTGACCCTCTTAGAGGAGTTATGGCTGTATGGTCTAAGATGTCCACACTTATTCGTCCTTCCCCTTGCTTGTCACCATTCACACCCATATGTTTTATTCCATACTTGGTTGTGAAGGGTTTTCGGGATGATCTGGGATTATGGGCGGCACTAGGCACAGAGGCAATAGGAGTCATTCTGCAACAGAGAGTGGTCCCTTCCATCCTCAGCCTACCGTCGAGGTTTCCACACATATCATGGTCTCCCCTGCACTATTCACAATTCCGGAAAATATGCAACCAATACATGGCCAGTACACCTGACCGTCTTGACCCCTCCTGGTATGACGCTATCTTGCTTCAACAGACAAACAAGAAGGGGACTATTTCTAGGATATATAATAAAATGCTGGACAGTGACGATTCCACTAGGCCCCTGTTTATCTCCCAATGGGAAAAATATTTGGGTACTGCCTTTGATTCTAGCATGGTAGACAGGATCCTATGTCACTCTCACGGGTACTCCAAATGTATCCGGATTCAGGAAAATTCCTATAAGCTAGTCACCAGGTGGTATAACACTCCGGTCAAACTTCATGCCATGACATCCTACCAATCGGATAGGTGTTGGCGGTGCAAGGAGGGAAGGGGAACTTTGTTGCACATATGGTGGGAATGTCCCTTGATTTCCCCGTTCTGGGATATGATTTCAAAGCACATCCAAGAGATTTGCCCTTCCTCCTCTCTACTTACTCCATTAGGGGTTCTGCTAAATTTGCCCATGATCAATTTCGTATTAACAAAACACTCATTGCTGGCTTCATTAGTCGCAGCGGCGAAACTTTTAATTCCAATGAACTGGCTCACCAGTAAACCGCCGGCTCTGACTGATTGGATCAATAAGGTGCAAGAGATACGCCAAATGGAAGAACTATCTAGTTGGAGTTCCCTAGCCCACGACAAATATTTGAGGGTTTGGCTGAAGTGGCAGGAAAGTCATTGTTTCACTACCGGTGGAATGAGATCTGACTCTACGTAGCTAGGGGACAAGGGGTTATCCACATAGCGTCTACACTGCTTATGACCCATAGCTGGTAGATACGGAAATTAGGCCTACTGTTCCTTGCCTATGTATGCATGTATAGCTAGGGATTTTTTTTTTCTGAGACTGATCTTTTTTGAAAAAATGTATGTTTATCTATTTCACTGTGTTTAGCTGGGGAGAAGCGCAGTTATCACTATTGATGATTTTTTATCTGATTGCGTTAGACACCACGATAAAAGAACTCTATAATATTCACTTATTGGAAGCCATTATCACTGCTACTAGTGAATTCATTTGCATGTCCTTATGCTACCTATGTACCAGACCACAGATGTACTGTTTATTTGTTGTTCATCCTTTTATGTTTGTTCACAAAGCGCACTTGTATGTACGCTAATGGCGTATTGATGAAAGAAAATATAAATAAAGATTTGTTAAAAAAAGAAAAGGCTACGATAGGCTAGATCTGTCATACACAATGGGACATTTCACATAAATGGTACATGACTTTTTGAAAACGTGATAAAGGCAATAATTCTTGGGGACCTGCATCAAAAAGTTTTGTGTAAACTGCACAGATAATAATATATGATGCCCAGTGTGAACAGGAATACAGTGTGGTCTACCGGCACAGGTTGTGCAAGTCTGGTATAAACACAATGTGTTACGGGCTTGTATGATAGGAAATTGAACTTACTATGTGACAATCCAATAAAGTAAATTCTGATAAATATGCGGCTAGGTTTAGGCTCATTTATAGAGATGTGGCAGGTGCCAGATTGTGTGCTGATGCCTGCTGACATCTAATTAGAAATGTGTTAATTGTCTCTAATATGATTTATTGCTTTGCAATGCAGAGATAATAGAAAACAAACGCTTATTCCATTGAACCCATTGCCCTCCTTATTACTGTCACCAGAACGTCATCTACGTATCGCCAACACATGAGGCAAAGCAGGCAAATGCTGTATGTGCAGCTAAAAGTAATTAGTATACGTCATGGGATATCATGACCACAGTGAAAAACCACCTGTTTGAGAAGACCACCCTCATATCCAGACCAGATTTTCAGTTCCATCTTTGAGAAGATCACCCACCTGGCAGACCACCACTTGTCAATGCCATTTAGCTGGTTTTACTGGAGACTTCTACAGTTGCAATAAACTTTAACTTGACTTTTAAAATGTCTTAAAGGGGTTGGCCACTTTCTGGCTACGTGTGACCAATGCATAGCTAACATGACTATATGGCACTGACGAATACCTTTTTGATATTCTGTGCCATTTGGTATATTTCATAAGCCAAGTCTCCTTGTAAGGGGTCATTTGACCATGAAGGAGAGTGATGGGGTGCTGCGCCAGATGACCTGGCCTCCACAGTCACCGGACCTGAACCCAATCGAGATGGTTTGGGGCGAGCTGGACCGCAGAGTGAAGGCAAAAGGGCCAACAAGTGCTAAGCATCTCTGGGAACTCCTTTAAGACTGTTGGAAGACCATTTCAGATGACTACCTCTTGAAGCTCATCAAGAGAATGCCAAGAGTGTGCAAAGCAGTAATCAAAGCAAAAGGTGGCTACTTTGAAGAACCTAGAATATGACATATTTTCAGTTGTTTCACACTTTTTTGTTATGTATATAATTCCACATGTGTTAATTCATAGTTTTAATGCCTGCAGTGTGAATCTACAATTTTCATAGTCATGAAAATAAAGAAAACTCTTTGAATGAGAAGGTGTGTCCAAACTTTTGGTCTGTACTGTATATAAAAATGTACATAACAATTTTTTATGTCAGCAGGCAGGGCTGGCTCCAGGTTCATGTGGGCTCTTGGATGATAAAGTCTCAGTAGGCCCCTTTGTGGCATTTAGCATGACTTACGCGGCAATTAAACTGCATGTTTTATAATTATAGATATCAAAAAAAAAATGGGAAGACCTGTAGTTTTTACCATTTTTGCATACATACCTGTACACCTTTTTGATCGCTTTTTATTCACACAAAGCTCGCCCAGTAGATGCCCACATAGTGCTTTCCCTCCCTAGAGTACCCCCTATAATGTGGCAGAGTAAAATACCCCTATATAGTGCCCCCAGTAAATGCCCGCATAGTGCTCCTCTTTCCCCCTTCCCCATAGTACCCCCATAATGTGTACCAGTATAAAATGCCTATATGTAGTGCCCTCATAGTGCCCCCATAATGTGCCAGTATAAAATACCCCTTCTTAGTGCCCCCAGTAGACGCCCCCATAGTGTGCCCAACAGCATTGTGCCAAATATAAAAAAATACTTAAACTTACCTCAATGCTTCTGGCAGAGATGCGATGCAGGCTTCTTCTGGCCTGTGTCCTGAGCTGTATGCTGCCCACCTCAGGCGGTGTGAGGATGATGACCTCATTGCGCCACCTGTGTCGGCCTGTGATAAGCTGCAGGCACTAGGCCTGAAGCCTATCAGAGGAATAGGAAAGCGCCGGTGCCTTCTCAAACAGCTTATCGGAGGGGGTCCTGGGTGTCGGACTCCCACCGATCAGATACTTTTAATGGGGGAAGGATCCTCCATTATAGTAACTGTAATGGTCCCTCCTGTTGGACCCCCATTGATCTAAAGTTATCCATCTAAAGATGTCCATATACATTAGATGTAAGTCAGAAGAACTCACCAATTTCACCAGGGACCAATGAATTGTTTAAATGGGTTGTCCGAGTTATGAAAAAATATATTGCACTGTAAATCTGATGGTCAGCAATATATAACTAAGCTAAGCAAGTTTTAGGGTAAAAAAATAATATTTCCTTATTTCCCTGGTTTTCTTCTGGCCCTTTGTTTACCTGCATAACAGCAATCTCTCTCCCCCCCCCCCCCCCCCCCGCTCTGCAAAGGGAGTGAATACAAGTGAGTGCTGCCCTGAGTAAAATGTCTGACTGCTGGGATACTTAGCAGCATGTTGGGGGGGTGGCCAGCACAGTGACGTCTTGTGTACAGACACAGACCTGCTCCTCAGGCTTGTGCACGAAACATCATCAGAAGCTGACATCACAAGTCATGTGACCCTCAGTGAAATCTGAGAAAGGAGCAGCTGCAGATAAAGTAAATGCATTGTAAAGCCCTTACATTTGCCTAGTTAGAAACATACAAAGGACACAAAAATAATAACTCAGACAACCTCTTTAATGTGTGTAGAAGTGTCCCAGCTGCATGTTAGGCTACTTTCACACTGGCCCTTTGGTTTCCAGTTATGAGATCCGTTCAGGGTCCAAAAAAGATCAGTTTTGCCCTAATGCATTTTGAATGGAAAAGGATCCGCTCAGAATGCATTCATTTGCATCAGTTTGCCTCCGTTCCGTCTCCATTCTGCTTCAGTGTCCGTCTGACGAAACTGAGCCAAATGGATCCGTCCTTGACGCACAATGTAAGTCAATGGGGACAGATCCGTTTTCACTGACACAATCTGGCACAATAGAAAAGGGATCCGTCCCCCATTGACTTTTAATGGTGTTCAAGACGGATCCGTTTTGGCTATGTTAAAGATAATACAAACGGATCCATTCTGAACGGATGCATGCGGTTGTATTATCTGAACGGATGCATTTGTGCAGATCCGCACCAAACGTGAGTGTGAAAGTAGCCTTAGAGATAAGGTCTATAGGAGATAATTAGCTGGCATTGACTTATTGCCCTCTCCCCATTAAAGGGCTTTTCCTATCTGGATACTTATGGCCTATCCACAGTATAAGCCATAACTGTCCAATAAGTATGGATCCCCACTCTGGGACAGCTCATGTCTCATGAACAGGCCCCATCACATGCTGCTGGGAATGAAGAGGAGGCAACACGTGCATGTTTCTCTCCATTTACTGCTGGGGCTTTCGAAAATAGTCGAGCGAGCTAACATGTCCTTGTATGTATGGGGAATTAGGAGTGAGCATTCAGCTAACAGCTATCTAAGGTTATGGGTACCTTAATATATAGTTAGTATAGCTCCTGAGTTATTCAATGAAATCTATCCGTATAGCGCCACCTGGTGTTTTCTCTTTTTCTAATTTCTCTGCCCTGCTCAATGACATGGCAGCACATGCTCAATTCCATTCTTCAACTGCCACCAGATGCAGCAGAAAGGACACCCCCCCGAGAAAATACCCTCCCTCCCTCCCCTAAGCTGCCAGCTTGAAATAACGCTAGAAATTAATGGGGAGATCTCTGGGCCCATGGACTGGTTCTAGCTTTGTTAGAAAGAGATTATCATGTACTAAATAATGTGATTTTCATTTTTTACTTTATTCACGGCACTGTGCTTGGTAAGTATGAAGAGGCCTGTCCAAGCACTGCAGCCCCTGCCAATATTTGATTGGCAGGGTGCCAGGAGCTGGACCTGTACCGATCTGATATTGATGACCTATCTCGACTTATCGAACACCTGTTGGCCATAAAAGAAGACCCCAAAAACTCTATTATCTGTGAACACAGACTAAAGGTCCCTTTACACGGGACAATTTTGCAGGCGATTGTTGGGAGGGAAGCGTTCCTTCCTGGCAATCACCTGCTCGTCAGTGGAGGAGACCGCTGCTATTACACGCAGCAATCTCCTCCACAGTATGGGGAGGAGCAGTGATCGTTAATGCCATCGCTGGTCCCCATACAGACCCATTGTTTGCCAGCAGGAGAGCATGTGTAGACATGTGTAGCATGTGCAAACAACGATTTAGGCGACTGGACAAACAATTCAATTACTCGATGAACTAGCAAAGTAGCGGCACCTTTACACCGCCAGATAATCGCTAACGAGCATTCCTATGAATGCTCGTTTGCGATTATCTTGTGGATCTCGGCTGAGTTTACACATTCCGTTTTTTTATGCCAAAGCCTTTAGCGTCCTTCATCATTTGTATCAGAAAACCTAAATGTGGAGGAAAGCCAGAAGTACAGTAAGCTGAGCCCTTAGTAGAAGGTAAATATCTAATAATTCAGTACTTGGCCTCATCGGTGGATATTCAAAGTATTTGATAATTGCTCATGTCTTGACATTCGGCAAAGTCACACAGGACTGTTGTTGGTGTAACACTGCACACCATGACACATTATGGCGATTAAAAAGAAGGCCTTGAATTGACATAAAGCACCAAAAGCTGTCAGGAAAGATCACCTGTTCTGTTACTGAAAATATGACTATTTAGATATATAGATAAATAGATAATAGGTAGATATATAAATAGATAATAGGTAGATAGATAAAAGATAGATAGATAGGTAGATCTATAATAGATATGAGATAGATACATAATAGATAGATAGATCATGAGTGACGGGGAGATGCAGCGGTGGCCGTGCTGGCATCAGGAGCGACGTGGGTGCCGGAGAGTGAGGTAAGTATAACCTGTGTGAGGGTCCTGGGCATTTTGGGGGGCATTATAGGGGTTGGATAACCCCTTTAATGAGATTGGGTTGCAATATCAGGAAAACTTTCTATACAATGTGCTTGCCGTTGATTTTCATGGGAAGGCAGATGTGGCATGCTGCACACCATATTATGGACAGTATGTGGTACTTGTGGTGCACAGGGTCACCACACCAAGCCACATAAATTGTAAAGACAGGTTTGTATGGAGTCCTCTCTAGCAGCCTGCGTGTCTCCATGCAACTGTTATGCAATTGTTTGACATTTTAGCGGGGACCTGACGAATACATCTGGTGGATTATGGATAATACAGTCCAGGTGCTTAAGAGCTTAAAAGGATTATCAAACCGCCACATTGTAAATTGCATTTTCTTTTATGAAGCCAATACTACTGATGACACCTGGCAATCTGCTAGTTCCAGTAGGCATCTGAGGCTAATCATGTACCATGTTCAGCGCTTACGTTGGGTTGGACCACAATTTTTATTTTTACTATACACCTGTATGGAACATTGCAGTTGACTGCACTTTCAGTACAACTCGTGAAATCTGCATAAAATGACGCAATGATACAGTATTGTGCAAACTGCAAAGTAGGTGTAGCAAAAATGGTGCAAAGCAACTTTCACATGTAGAAATGTTAATAGTTTATTTTTTAACATCATTATTAAAATGGAAAGTGAAGATCTTCTGTATCTGTAGGCTTGCTCAAATCCTTCTGTCTATTCATGTAATCCCAGACTCACTTAATGATGTTGAGATCGTGGCTCTGTAGGCAGGGGTGTAGCTAAAGGCTCATGGGCCCTGGTGCAAGAGTTAGGCTTGGGCCCCCCTTCCCTCAGTGCTTTGTGTGTCTTCTTATGCAGCACAAGGGTCTTTGGGCCCCCTTAGGCTCCTGGGCCCGGTAGCGACTGCTACCTCTGCACCCCCTATAGCTACGCCCCTGTCTGTAGGGGCCATATCATCACCTACAGCACTCCTTGTTCTTTATACTGAAGATAGTTCTTAATGACATTGGCTATATATTCGGGGTCGATGTCCTGCTGCAGAAAAAAATTAAACTAGTAACACTTCTACTTTGCAGCATTTTCCATACCTTTTCCATGCATGTAACACAATGTGGATAGAAAAAGCTGCAAACTATACCCAGAAGTGCTCTAGCTTATTGGCTTCCCTGAGGTACAAGTGTGAAACATCACCCCATGTCTCCAAAATAGAGGTGGGAAAAGTACATGGATAGTGAGGATACAGTATCTGGTTTCAAAAAATAGCTAGAAAGTTTGGAGGGCACTCTACTTTCTGATTCAGCATGAAGACAAACGTATATTCAACAATAGACCTTTAATTTAATCAATGAGGAAGTATACAACTCCGAAACGCGTTTGGTGAATATATACCTCCGAAAGGAATAGGAATGTGACTTGCACCATTATAACCTGCCTCTAGATCATAACTTTCTATTATCGAGGCATACTGAAGCGCTTTCCATAGAGCTGCTGCTGCAGAGAAAAACAGCATGCAGCAATACGTACCGCTCATCCAATAGAAGCCTGAGATTGATTAAAGGGGTATTCCCATCACAGACAATGGGGGCCTATTGCTAGGATATGTCCCCATTGTCTGATAGGTGTGGGTCCCACCTCTGGGACCTGCACCTACAATGAGAACGGAGCGGGAAAATGAACGGAGGGCGCACTGCGCGTGCGCAGCTGCCCTCCATTCATTTCTATAGGGCCGCCAAAAATAGCAGCGGGGAGCAGCGCTTGGTGGTGGACGAACCCTGGGAAATCCGAGGTCCTCCAGCCACAGCTCTCCCAGCTCCGTTCTCGGGACCTGCACCTATCAGACAATGGGGGCATATCCTAGCGATATGCCCCCATTGTCTGTGATGGGAATACTCCTTTAAAGAACCAGCCTTCAACCACGTGGTACGGGTACGGCAAGAAAACCGAGCCGGCCCTCATACAGCAGCTCGCAGGGCTCCTGAGTCGATTCTGGCATACGTACAAGAGTGGTAACATAACAATAAGAACTTATAACATATAACTTCTAACCATTAACTATTCTACCTTGGAACTATACATCTTATTGGAAAGAAAGTTGATATTGAAACGGAGGTATTGACTATGTCCAATGAGACTTGGATCAACGAATGCTTGTATCGAGTAATATGGAACATATCATACAAGAACAAACAATTAATTATTTCCAATGTACCACTGGAGATGATCTATACTTTTCATTTATAGAGAGACTCATCTATCAATTCATGGATGTAAAACAGTGTTACTATTGGACAATTACTTTTTTATATATCAACTACTTTATCTTTTATTAATCATGCTTTACTAATATCCAACTATCTATGTATTCACAACTATATTGAATTTTTTTTATTTTTTTTATTTTGTGTATGCTATGTTTATATGAAATAATTATGATGTCACCAAGTAAATTGTATTTATAATCAGTTATATATTATATCTCGAATCAATTTAGCCTATTAGTTTTTTTTTTTATATTTTAATACCGTTTTATTATTTTTATTTATTCTTCATCAATTAAAGGTCTATTGTTGAATATACGTTTGTCTCCATGCTGAACCAGAAAGTAGAGTTCCCTCCAAACTATCTTTAATATATTTACTCGGCAGAAGGTGTGCCGTGGAGTGAGCACCTTGACCATTTTTGCCCAGTGTGGTAGAGCCACTGTACGTTTTTCCTATTATTTAGGATACAGTATCTGTCAGAAAATGTCCCCTGCTGTTGTCAAAGAGTGCTGCCTAAAGCTCCCATCCCCTCGCCTCATGAATGGTGGACCACTGGCTAAACCCAGAAATGCTTATTGTCCAATGTGAGAACATGAAATATGGAGGCTAGATGATTTATAAATATGGGATCGTGCTGAACCTCTGTCTACAGTGTGATAGATTTTGTGTTGTGCCCATACATCATCTACAGGAGATTGTTTTGTTATTTGATTTATTGAGACATACCTGAACCTCACCCCCTTCAGAGGGCTTTTCCAGTTTGCATCAACATCCTTTAAAATAATTATTTGTGATTGTAGCTGTAATTTCATAAGGTATTTCCAGGCTGGGACTGAATCACAGGGGAACAGGTGACTCCCCCGGCAGGCCCATGAGCAGGATGGGCCCTTAGTCTCCCATCCAGCGTCAGACTGGGGTGCCTAGGGCCCACCAGTGAAATTCATTCTGGGGGCCCACTATGCACCTACATGCAAATACTACCTGCTCACATAGGGGCAGGCAGCAGTGAGATGCTCAGGATGATTGACTTTGAGGGTCCCTGCAACAACTTCAAAAAGGCAGGTTCCTGGGGAAAGAGGATACGAGTTGGCCTGCTTCTGTATCTAGAAGTCATCTCAGCCACCTGATACATCAATAATAAATAAAACATGTGGTTTTAAAATAATCTACCCAGTTTTTACATGGATATAGGCCTGTTAAGATGCTCTTCTGGGGGACTAGGGGCTCAACTTTGTCAGGGGCTCACCTATTGCCCTGTGGGCCAGTGTGAGCCTGCTGCCACCCCCTGAACAAGTGGCACATGGCACAGTAGACTAACTGCACTACATACTGCACTATAAAAACTGGGTATATTACTTAACAAGCTACCCAGTGTATTATTATACACACATCGGGAGCTGGAGAAGATGTTGTGGTACAGAGACAGGCCAGCCAGGGATCCGACCTCTCAGAGTCACTACAGGGACCCCCACAATCCACCCTCTTGTAGTGTCTTGCTACTGTTGCTGCTGTGTGAGCAGGTAATATTTACATGTAGGTTTCCGGTGGGCCCCCAAAATGAATTTTACCAGTGGACTGTAGGCACCCCAGTCTGACAATGTGCATTTCCTTTGCCTTTACTGCTCCTATTTTGCATTCTTGGCCGTGGTCACATGACCATGTCCATGCAGCTCCTTCTGTGATGTTATGTCCATAGGAGTGTCAAACCAGCAAAAGGAGCAGTGATAGGGCAGTGTCTATGTAACTAGCTGGTAGGAGGAGCTCTAAACTAGCTGGGTGTTAGGGGCGGTGCTGGAGCGGTGGCGGAGGAAGGAGAAGTGCATCATGGGCTTGGTTGGAGGAAGCAACAGGAAGTGCTACATTCAGGATGGGAACAAACCAGAGTGATCGTTTTACATTCCAGACCAAATTGAAAAAAAAAAAAAGACATGGGGAAAATGTACATGAGGTAAGCAACTACATGAGCGTATCTGTTAAAGACCATAGCAATCCTGGAGAATGTCTCTTAAGGGTTCATGCACATGTCATGTATCCTGTTCAAAGTCATAATACAGCAGACAAAAAATCTACTGTACTTCCATATGCTTCTCATTTCAAAACATGGCATGCTCCACTGGCCACATAGCATTAGTTTTAGAGGATGATGTATTTGTACGTACGGCACCCAACAGAGCCTGAACAGCAGCAAGCAGTGGCTGCGCAGCTCAGTACTAGCAAGCCATACAGCATCCATGTACTGCCATAAAGCCTTCATGTACTGCCATACAGCCTCCTTGTACTGCCATACAGCCTCCTTGTACTGCCATACAGCCTCCATGTCCTGCCATACAGCCTCCCTGTACTGCCATACAGCCACCATGTCCTGCCATACAGCCTCCTTGTACTGCCATACAGCATCCATGTACTGCCATACAGCCTCCATGTCTTGCCATACAGCCTCCCTGTACTGCCATACAGCCTCCTTGTACTGCCATACAGCCTCCATGTCCTGCCATACAGCCTCCCTGTACTGCCATACAGCCTCCATGTCCTGCCATACAGCATCCATGTACTGCCATACAGCCTCCCTGTACTGCCATACAGCCTCCCTGTACTGCCATACAGCCTCCATGTACTGCCATACAGCCTCCCTGTCCTGCCATACAGCCTCCCTGTCCTGCCATACAGCCTCCATGTCCTGCCATACAGCCTCCCTGTCCTGCCATACAGCCTCCATGTCCTGCCATACAGCCTCCATGTCCTGCCATACAGCCTCTGTGATACGTCTCGTTCATGTGATTGTGCGCGTCCACCTTTGCCTGTTGTTTATATCAGTTGTAGTTTTTAACACAGACCAAATACCTGGGAAAAATCCCTAAAAACTGACCAGCGTCAAACCTTACCCCTGTAAGTCTTCACTTTTCTAAATTTAGTTTCTGTATTAGATTCTTAAAAAAAAAAATAAAAAAAAGCTTGGAGGTAAATCCATTCTGAAATAAGTAAATGGTGTTGGCGGCAAAAGTTATTCATCCAATTTTCTCCTAACAACACTTACAAAATATTGAATAAACTCTTATCAGAAAACAAAAAACACTGCTTTGAATTGTAATAGATTTTACATCCTATTTGTCTGCAGGGACTGTAGCGTGAAGACATTTATTAGTGCTTCAATAATGTGCAGCCACTCATCTATGCTTTCAATATAATTACTAAAGATGTGTTTAATGGCTTCTGAAGCTAAAAGGAGGAACATCAAACAGCCACTGGGAAAAAGCAGAATAATAAATAAATGAGGGTAGGGCTCAGGTATACAGAAGGAATGATCAGGACGTTCAGGCACAGGAGTAATGCGCTACGACTATTCCCGGCATGGTAGAGGTTGTGGGGGGTAGATACATTCACACAAATTCACACTGTTGCATTTTTTCCGCTGTAGTGTTTTACATGTAGCAGGATCTGATTAGTGGCAGATTATCAGATATTCTGGAATATAGGGTGGTCATAGAAAAGACAAATGTTAATACAAACTATGCCACGATATCTTTTTTTTTATAATTTTTTTTTTTTTAGGATGAACTCACATGCAGTAAATTTTTCCATTAATCTGAATGGAGATTGCTGAAATCCATTCACAGGCTTTAGACACAACTCCTTTCTTATAATCTACACTGAATTGTTACAGCATCGGAAAATATGGTCTGCTTTTTTTCTTTTTTAAGAAATAGTGCCACACTTTTTCATGGACTGTGCCTGGTATTGCCAGTGTCCACACGTGTCAACAAGCCTGTGTCCACACTGTCCACACAGGCACAGCCCTGCAAAGCTTGCACTAAAGTTTTAATTATTTGTGCCCTATGTAACAATGGAGAGGATCAAGATCCACTCCACTTTCTATTCCGAGAAAAGGTCTCTTCTGTTGGCATGGCTTACAGGGCAGTGAGTGATGACCTCAATGTGTCCTGACAGCAGTGGTCGGCTGAGCAGAGCTGAAGACGACTTCCTGCCATCTGACAGTTCCCTCCATACGTTAAACGCCTGTAAATTAGTGACTCTTTATTTAAAGGGAACCTGTCATCAATTTTATGCTGAACTCCCCTAGGACAGCATAAAGTAGTGACAGACGCGCTGATTTCAGAGGTGTGTCCTTCACGAGCTAAAGGTAAGTGGTTGCCGAGAACCAGCATCATAGTCATCTAGGGCAGGCCTTGAAAAGAGTCAAATCTACCTGAGAAGAGTCCTGGTTATTCCTAATCTCCTGCTCTCTCACCCGTCTACTGATGATTGGCAGTTCTCTTCTAGGGAGAAAAGTAAGAGCAGATGGTCGGGGAGAGCAGGAGATTAGTAATAACCAGGACTCTTCTCAGGTAGATTTGACTCTTTTCAAGGCCTGCCTTTGATGACTATGATGCTGGTTCTCGGCAACCACTTACTTTTAGCTCGTGAATGATACATCAGCGCGTCTGTCACTACTTTATGCTGTCCCCGGTGAGTTCAGCATAAGGTTGATAACAGGTTGTGTGTGTGTAAATGTATATATATATATATATATATATATATAATACTGTATATGTTTATGTTACTGTATTACTGTATCTAAGTACCGTAATAATTTTTGTTACTGTGTCTATGTAGTAAGATTGGTCCAGTTACTGTATACGTATATGTAGTAATCTTGGTTCTGGCATCAGTGGTGTGCCTAGGGTGTTTGGCACCCCCTTCCCCCAATACTTAAAAAAATTGTACCGCCTCACAGTAGTATTGCCCTCATTGTACAACCTTTACAGTAGTTTTGTACAGATGTGTGCCCTTTCACAGTAGTTATGCCTACATTGTGCCCCCTCACAGTAGTTATGCACTCTGTAGTTATGCCCTCTGGCTCTGTGCCCCCTCCATAGTAGAAGTGCTCATTGTGCCCCCTTCACATTAGTAATACCCTCTGTGTACCCTCCATAGTAGGAATGCCCTCTCTGCCTCTCCATAGTAATAAAGTCCTTTGTGCCCCCTCCACAGTGATAAAGTCCTCTGTGACCGCTCCATAGTAATAAAGCCCTCTGTGCCCTCTCCATAGTAATAAAGCCCTCTATGCCCCATCCATAGTAATAAAGCCCTCTGTGCCCCCCTGTATTAAAAAACAAAACAAAAAAAACACAGTAACTACTCACCTTGTCCCGCTCCTGAAGCTCACATACCTCTCTTCCCTGCAGGCACAGACCGCTCTGCAGCACGGTGTGATCTGTGCCTGCAGGCTGAATGGTGGAGCGCACCATTCTGTGCATCAGTGGCATCATATCTATGTGGCAAGCTTGGCTCTTTTACCCTGTCATGGTCCTACAGGGTGACCCACGAAAAATTAGCCTGCCTCCAGCGATAGTATGACAAGTTGAATGAGCAAGTGGACTTTTTTTTATTTAAATTACCCACAAGTCACAAAATACGTTGAAAGTGGTCCCTGTTCACGTCTATGCATTTATGCAGCAGAAGAAAAAGTGTCCTGCTTCTTTCAACAAGATGGGGTAACATGCCACACACACCTCACAGAACTGACTGGTACTGGTTCATGAACTGGTTACGGAGGAGCGAACTGTGAGCGAGGAGTTATGGCCACCACGTTCCCCAGACTTGTCCACATGCAGTTTATCTGTTGGGAAAATAAAACCAAAAAGTGTCCGATAACAATCCACATCCTCTGGAGGAACTCAAGGAGAACATCACAAACACCATCCGTAGCACAACTGCTGAAGAGTATTATCGTAACTTCTTAGTAAGCTTGGTTCTCTTACCATAACTAAGTGGTAGGTTTTGTTCTATTACTGTATCTATACAGTTTTAAGGTGGATTTATACGAGCCAATTATCGGACAGATTATCGGGTCCTGCACTTGTTCCTGACAATCTGCCCATGTACATACATGTGCTGCCAATCACCCGATGAATGAGAAAAACGCTTGTTCATCAGGTGATCCTGTCATTCGTGCAGGCACACCACTTATCATTTCTGGGCAGCAGATTGTGCCATCTACACAGCGATCTGCTGCCCATAAAAAATTATTCTGTATGAGGACGAGCGATCGCAATAGCCATCCCTCATCCTCATATTATGGAGGAGATCGCCGCCTTTACACTGATGGGGGCCACATTTTTCATACAGGCCCAGGGCCCATGGTAGTTATAATTCTCCCCTGCAGCTCAGTGCTTTTTACTTGATACGCAATTCAAGACACAACTCACGTCTGTGTAAGTAAAAAACACAAATACAAAACTTTGCTCGCCACTGTAAAATCTAATTTACTAACATATGGTAAGTTTTAGGGTGGAAATCCTCTTTAAGGCAAATTATCTATCTGCGTGCCTCTGTGAGAATTGTTTTCTTACAAGCAGAAGTGTAGCAGCAGGAAAATCAAGTCCTCATGAGCTACCCTGCAGAATACCAGCTGGGAATGACGCCTCACAAAGCACCCGTGATCATCTGGATTACTGCCTAGGAGTGAACAATGCCATTAAGGACTCATACACATGCATGTTGTACACAGCCATAATAGGGCTTCCATATTGAAGCCCTTTAATGTACCTCTGAAATTTTAATAACATGGTTTGTAAAGGGGTTGTTCACCCTGGGGGTCTTTAGGGCAAACCCCTCCTCCCCCCCCCCCCCAATGTGGCCAGCTCTGCGGACCCAGTGACATGACGCATGGGAGACAGGTCACTGGCTGCGTGAAAATGGATGTTGACAATGGGGCAAGTGGCTGCAGCGGCGGGGAAGCATAGGAACTGGAACCCAGCAGTGGGGAGAAGGTAAGTATGCTTCCCTGGGTTGGTCTGGACATGCTGGGGGGGGTCTGCCAAAAAGCCCCTGGGGATGCCCCACATGCCTACAGCTATCAGGGCATGTTGGGAGTTGTAGTTTTGCAACAGCTGGAGGGTCGCAGATTGTGCATCCCTGCCTTAAAGTACAAGTTACCATTTTTGTGTTTTAAACTTTGTTGGCATAAATCTACTGTAATGAAAGAAACAAATGTTAACGGTGACACCCTACAACGGTTGGTCATGTAAAATAATTTGAGGGCAAAAAAAACGACCATAATCTTTTTTAATCACAGCACAAAAACCATGTTAAAAACCTGGTCCTAGCAAAGGAGACGTGGCACATTAATGAGCAGTAAAGCACACATGGTATTGTAAATGAAAGGATAATGAAAGCAATTTATTTGAAAATTAAAATATGATTAAGAATGGCAGATTAAAGGTTCAGATGCATTAGGAAAGCAACCACCACGTAACCAGACTCTCATTAATTTGGATACCTTATGAAATTGGTTTCCTTTCCCTGACAGGTTTTAATACAACGTATCTAAACTAATAGATAGCGTATGTAGTCCAAATGCACAGAAACCCTCTGAGAAATATAGAAGCGGAATATAATACTGGAACGTGTCCATACGCAGACTCTGCTAATGTGAAATCAGCTAATGCCGTGCCGGCTATGACATATTGTTACACTGACTTCTCTGGCGGATGGAGCACCGGACTCAATAATTTTATATATTGGGAACATTTACTCATTCTGTCTAATAGTTAAAGATCGTATAGTACCTGAAAGATGCACCAAATTTATCACAGGGGCTCAGGCTGGATGATAAATTTGGTGCATTGTTACATGATTTTCTCTAACTTTTACCACGTATTGGTTGGCTTGCATTGCTTCAAGTTTTTTGGTGCATCTTAAAGCACACCTTCTTGTCCAGCGAGGTGCAAAAAGTGCCTAAACACAGCGCATGGCATATGTGCCAGACCTTATGGTGCAGTTTGTTTGGTTCACAGTATTAAATTAATACTAAACCATTCCCTGACATGTGACAGGTCATCCCATTTATCTGGTCACATTACAGGGGTATTACAGATTCAATAGAAAAACAGGGGCGGATTGGCCATAGACCTTACAGGGAAATTTCCAGGTGGGCTGATGCCTAGGAGGGCCACTCAAGCCCTCCTCACGGCCGACAGCTGGGTACACAATGATCTGATTCTGTCCTATGCATCTGGTCAGCAGCTGCAGGTGCCCTCCTGAATTCAACTGTACTGACATCTTCAGGCCAGCAATACTGCGGAGCAGGTGGCAGTATTTTGTGCTGCACTGCCGTATTTGGTTCAGCTGGGATGGTATATTGCTCTGCACTAAGATCCACCCTGTCCACTTTGATTGACAAGGCCAGGCAATGAATTAAAGAGTGCCCTTTAATTGTTAAACCATTTTCTATTTTATATCTATTATTTCAAGATCTCTGCTTGCTGTTATTGTATGGGAGTCCATTCCTTGGGAAGCTTGGTGGCTCAGTGGTTAGCACTGGTACCTTGCAGCGCTGGGGTACTAGGTCCAAATCTGACCAAGGACAACATCTGCATGGAGTTTTTTTATGTTCTCCCAGTGTTTGCTCCGGTTTCATTCCACACTCCAAAAACATACTGATACAGATTTGAAACAGAAGCAACTTGTACATCTATGTGAAGGCTGTCCACAACTGGTTCAGTATGTTGCTTGTCTCATTTGCCGCGTAATAAAAAATGTCACACTGAACACTTCTCTCCACGCTTTTGGGTATATATCATTTCTGATTTTGTAGTTCTAAAACCAGGGAGTTTTGAGTTGATTTGCTATAAAAATTGGACCAAAGAGGTGAATCTTCAGCCCAGGCCCCAAGTAAAAAGTTTATCCATCTACTGTATAAGCATATGGTGTAAAATAAACACCAGCAGACATATTTCTTGAAGAAAAAATTAAAGTCCAGACTTACCTTTCATCATGTCCCCAGGAGTGATTAACAGTAGGATGGAAAAGAGGGGAACATGTTTGAAATGCTTTTCTGGCAGCCATTCTTGGCTGTATCCTGTCATTTGTTGGTTCTCGGGTACAGAACTGCCAACTGATATGTAAGATGTGTGCCAACATTTTCACATCATGTTCTTTGCCAGCTGCTTGAGCGGAAATGTTGTCTGTTGCCTCTCCACTTATTCTTACCAATGTTAGATAGTAATTAAACTACATAAGGGCCATCATTTCACTCTACACAACAAACTTGGGTATTCGATGGCAGTACTAAGGGATTCTCTTGTTTTAATTTTGGTAGCTATGTCAGCAGTGATATAAAATTAAGAATACTTTTGGACTACCAAAATTCAAAAGTGTGGCCTACTTTCAATTTTTGTTTTAAGTTTTCTTTTATTGAGGGTTGTACTTTTGAGAATATGGTTAAGCTTGCAAAACTACAAGAAGTAGAAGATACACCAAAGGTGTAATAAAGGTAGTAGAGTAGTACAGCATGACTTGTGTTGTGTAGGAATAACAGGACATGGTTCTCACAGGGAGATGAGATATTTTTGGGAGAATTGAGGAGATAACCTGGATGAGAAAGACAGATGGGGTTTGAGGGAAAGGAGGAAATGGGAAAGCTGGTCTTGGTGCAAGCACATTTTGAAACTATTGTATGGTTTAAATTAGGTAAGGGAGGTGTGGTCCAGAACTGGAATCAAGGTCTTATAATGTACAGTACGTGAGTTTTTATTGATTGAAAATTCCTTCACTCTCACCTTTCCTTCGAGACAGAGGTAATGGGGGTTTAGCAGCTATAAAAATGGATGTTACAGGAAAATGTTAACTTATTAAATTAGGACATCCACAAGATGGGCCTTACAGAGTGCCTTGAGAATGTATTCATCTCCTTGGTGTTTTCCTGTTTTGTTGCACTACAACCTGGATTTTGGACTTTGGGAGGTTTGTACCATGTGATTTACACAACATGGCTACCACTTTGAAGGTGCTAAATATTTTTTACTGTGACACAAATAATAACTAATACAAAAAAACAGAGCGCTTTAAAAGGGTTTTCCGAGATCTTTATACTGATCGGTGGGATCCGACACCTAGGACCCTCCGCAGATAAGCTGTTTGAGAAGGCACCAGTGTTCGCAGCAGTGCTGAGGCCTTCTCTCTGCTCACCAACCACAGGCCGTCTAATTGATAATGGCTGTGCTTGGTAAAGTAGGTCAGCCCTATTCACTTCAATGGCGCTGAGCTGCAACTAGGCCATGTTACCAATGAACGTGACATCACAAGTCCTAGATAAAGCTGTGAGACGGCCGTGGCACTACTGTGAGCACTGACGCCTTCTCAAACAGCTGGTCAGTGGGGTCTCAGGTGTCGGACCCCCACCGTTTAGATACTGGTGACCTTTACAAAGTATGCTTGAGCAAGATAGCTAAAATCTTTAGCTACCCAAGCCATCAGGCCCAATGGTACGCCTTTTACTAATTATCACGCCATACAGACTGTGTACTATGCTATTCCATTCACTAAAAAAGTTATGCAGAAATGCTCCTCTATGACTGCATACAGCAGGTCAATGGAGCCCTAAAAGTTTCCAGATATACACTCACCTAAAGAATTATTAGGAACACCTGTTCTATTTCTCATTAATGCGATTATCCAGTCAACCAATCACATGGCAGTTGCTTCAATGCATGTAGGGTTGTGGTCCTGGTCAAGACAATCTCCTGAACTCCAAACTGAATGTCAGAATGGGAAAGAAAGGTGATTTAAGCAATTTTGAGCGTGGCATGGTTGTTGGTGCCAGACGGGCCGGTCTGAGTATTTCACAATCTGCTCAGTTACTGGGATTTTCAAGCACAACCATTTCTAGGGTTTACAAAGAATGGTGTGAAAAGGGAAAAACATCCAGTATGCGGCAGTCCTGTGGGAGAAAATGCCTTGCTGATGCTAGAGGTCAGAGGAGAATGGGCCGACTGATTCAAGCTGATAGAAGAGCAACATTGACTGAAATAACCACTCGTTACAACCGAGGTATGCAGCAAAGCATTTGTGAAGCCACAACACGCACAACCTTGAGGCGGATGGGCTACAACAGCAGAAGACCCCACCGGGTACCACTCAACTCCACTACAAATAGGAAAAAGAGGCTACAATTTGCACAAGCTCATCAAAATTGGACTGTTGAAGACTGGAGAAATGTTGCCTGGTCTGATGAGTCTTGATTTCTGTTGAGACATTCAAATGGTAGAGTCCGAATTTGGCGTAAACAGAATGAGAACATGTATCCATCATGCCTTGTTACCACTGTGCAGGCTGGTGGTGGTGGTGTAATGGATGTTTTCTGGGCACACTTTAGGCCCCTTAGTACCAATTGGCCATCGTTTAAATGCCACGGGCTACCTGAGCATTGTTTCTGACCATGTCCATCCCTTCATGGCCACCATGTACCCATCCTCTGATGGCTACTTCCAGCAGGATAATGCACCATGTCACAAAGCTCGAATCATTTCAAATTGGTTTCTTGAACATGACAATGAGTTTACTGTACTAAAATGGCCCCCACAGTCACCAGATCCCAACCCAATAGAGCATCTTTGGGATGTGGTGGAATGGGAGCTTCGTGCCCTGGATGTGCATCCCGCAAATCTCCATCAACTGCAGGATGCTATCCTATCAATATGGGCCAACATTTCTAAAGAATGCTATCAGCACCTTGTTGAATCAATGCCACGTAGAATTAAGGCAGTTCTGAAGGCAAAAGGGGGTCCAACACCGTATTAGTATGGTGTTCCTAATAATTCTTTAGGTGAGTGTATGTCTTCATATAGAACGCAACGTCATCTCAGACTCAGGGAATCCGCTATATTTTATATTTAAAGAAACCTTCTTGAGTATTGTTTTCACTCCCAATACAATCAGACACGTTGGACATTTTTACATGTTTACCATGTAAATTCTGGGTGATCCACCAATCTTACATAGATGTAAAACAAATCTGGAATTACTGGCTGTTACTTAACATTTACTCTAAAACCTAATTTAAAACATTTTGTTCGCCGGCCGAAAATCTCAGGAGAATTAATGGATTTATATTCAGATACTGCTGTATGTGCTGCCTTCAAACTCTCAGGAAGAGTAATAACAAATTACTAAACCATTTTTATGTCTGAATTCATCTCCTTGCAAAATGGGAAGAGGACACGAGGTCAAGCCGTCAATTTGCTTTTCCAATTTCCATAATGTTAATGTGGAGTGTATTAACAGCAGCTCCGTAGTTGCATTCAGCTCGCTATTAGTTTTGCAAATGGGGAGATTAATGTTCTTTTTTATACAAATAAAGAGGCTGTAATTAATTTTTTACAAGATATTTTTGATATGAAAAGTTGCTCGTTCAGTTTTGCAAAAAGCTACCGATTCTGTTTACCAAGCTGGAGGATTTTTTTCCCTCTTTCTCTATGATCTACCTTTTGCCTGGCATGGAGCCCATTCATAATTGAAGCCTGGCACCGCACTTGAGCAGATGTACCGGGTGCTTGGTTTGAAAAAAGAAATGTAATTGAAAACAGAGAAGTTCAGAGAAAAACAAAAAGTTTTGCAGACGATAAAAATAAAGAAAATGTTTTTTCCCCTTTTTCTTTATTCTAAAGTTCCCTTAATTGATAAAATGTAAAATGACTTTGAAGACATTTTATTGCCACAGAGTCGGAGTATAATGTCAATAAATTGTAGATGGCAAAAATCTATACACAACATGAAATAGACATAAAAATAAAATTTCTGAATTATATTAGACGACACTGTACATAATATCATGATTTGATCCAAATTTTTATATTAATAAGGACTTTTCCGAGTTCCTAATAACAATGACCTCTATTATGGATATCCGATAAGTGGGGGTCCAACACCTAGCACCATCACTTTGTATGAAACCAGAATCACAGCTCCATTAAAAGTGTAGTGGTCATGCTGGAGCTCAGCTCCAACTGGAGAGAATTTATCCTATATTCATAACCTATCCTCAGGATAGGTCATCGGTATCAGATCGGTGGGAGCCCGACTGGTGGGAACTGTGAAAGAAGCTGAATCCACAGCTCAGTTCAAGGTGTGGTGATGGTGGCGCCTTAAAGGGGTTGGCCGGTTATACTATATTGATGACCTATTCTCAGGCCACTTTGACCCTTCTGCAGTGTGGAGACGGGTAACACGGTAGTGGGTGAACATCTGCTGTATCCCACTTTCCTCAATATCCCACAAATGCCTGTCTCTGAAGTAAGAGAAATAAATGATTCGCCCTTTTATGAAATGCTTATTAACAAAGATTTATTGTTTTATTTTAAACCGTGCTTCAGGCAGTGATATACATATTAACTAGTGCGGTAAACATTTTAAAATTACGTCCGTGAGTTTTTCTTAGAATAACGGAGGAACAGCAAAATGCAGAGTTATAAAAAGCTCTCCAGAATTGTATTAACTAAAATAAGCACATTCAGAGAGCTGACAAGTCCTCATTAAGAAAATGAAGGGGGTCATTTAAGATCAGAAATATTAGGCGTATTTCTGGCACAAATAACCTTTGCGCCACAATCTGCAACTTTTCCCCGCTCATGCCAGGTCTAAAAAAGTAGGCATGGTGTGGGTGGGGAAGGGGACGGGCCGGCACTTTGCCCCAGGTGAAGAAAGTCCAGCTATGACTACATATACACTGGATTTTCATCAGACCATCTAATGTATATGAGACACATTGTGCATTACTACAGAGGTGTGTCTAGTTAGTAGAAGAAGGGAGGTACTGACTATGGTACTTGATAGGGACAGTCTAGGGCAGTTTGTTCAGCCTGCTATATTATAGGAGCACATATATAGGTTTTCCTTTCCACAGACAGTGCTCGGCATAAAGGAGTACACCCTAACAGATTTCTCAGAAAACCTTTAGTTTCTTTTCAGAATCAACATTTTCTATGGGATATTACCCTACGAAATACTCCCACAAATGTGGCCTTTGATTGCAAACAAGATTTGTTAATTTGCACACACAAAAAAGTAATTTTCCTAACAAATTAATTTAAGACCATGTTGCAAAAATGAGTACACCCCAATGAAATCTTAGGAGCAAAGCTAAAGTTTAAACTACGAAATTCGAATTAACAAGAATTCAACCCCAGGTGAGTCTAATTCTTCATTAAACAGATGTCCAGGTGTTAGACAGGTCACTTTAAAAGGGCGTTACTTAAAGAAGACCCCTTCCCATTTCATGCTGTCAGCCATGGCACCACATGGAAGAGAAAATAATTTCTTTACACAAGAAAGGTGAAGGCTACAAAGCAAAGCTTTACTTATCAATCAGAATACTGTAGCAAAAGTTGGAACTGCAACCATCTCACAGAAACGTCCAGGTAGTCTATGGAAGTTAAAACCTAAACAGGAGCATCTTCTGATGAGAAGGGTTGAAGAAAATCGCCATGCAAGTTCAGTGCAGTTAGCTAAAGAAGTAGAAAGCCAAACTGGGGTGAGTGTTTCCAGTGACACAATGCGTTTGCCAGGGCCCATGCTGAAAAAGATGAAGACTACTGGGACTCTATACTCTTTATTGATGAGACCAAGATAAATGTTTTTGGAACTAATGACTTTAAAACTGTATGTCGTTGCAAAGGTGATGCACTTTTCCAACAAGACAATGATCCAAAACACACATCTAAGGCCACTGTTGAATTTCTGAACAGGGACAGGGTGAAAGTGATTCAGTGTCCAAGTATGTCTCCCAATCGAATATCTATGGGGAATTCTGAAGAGACAAGTTGAGTATCACTCTCTATCCAGCATCCAGGCTCTAGAATAGAAGAATGGAAAAAGATAGATGTTGCAATATGTCACCAACTTGTTCATTCCATGCCTAGAAGACTTGGTGCTGTCCTTACTCATGGAGATCATACAAAATACTAGATGGAGTAGATTTTGATGTGGGGTGCATTAATATTTGCATCAGTTAATATGAGGAGAACTGAAGATTTTGAAAAGTTATATTATTAACCTTACTTTCATGTTGTGGGTTCCATGTTCTATGAAACACAGTCTTGTCAAAATTTGGGAAATTTTTCTAGTGCTCAGTGAGATATTTATTAAAATCTTACTTTTCAAAGGGGGTGTACTCATTTATGCTGAGCACTGTATGTATTTGGGGTGAATGTTTTCCTACATCCTTCTGCCATGACATTTGGTTAACTCAGGATTGGCCCACTAGACTACTAGAGACTCCTTTTGTGGCCCAGTCTATGACACAATAACATGCCGCAAATCGACAACTTGATTTGGAGTTGACTTTATAGCCGGTCACTTGCCTCTAGGCTCTATTTTGTATGGGTTGATTAAAAATAAGTCTTGTTAAAGGGGTTCTCCAGGAATAAAAAAATATATAATTACTGAATATACCTAAATATTACTTATAAATACATTCCCAACTACCTTTAATTAGTGATAATGGCTTGTTTGATCTGGGGAGGAATCATCAGATGAAATAAAATGGCCGTCCCCTATTAGTACACACAAAACCTGTCCTAATCATGAGACTGAAGTTGGTTTCTTATTCATTACTGTCTTATTCACATCGTTTGTATTTTTTTTCCAGTAAATTCGGAAGATACATTATCACCAGTAACAAAAAAAAGTCGCAGCGAGCTGTCAAAAAAAACTAATACAAAAAATAAGAATTATGTGAATAAGGGTACTTTTACACTAGCGTTATTCTTTTCCGGGATTGAGTTCCGTCCTAGGGGCTCAATACCGGAAAATAACTGATCAGTTTTATCCGAATGCATTCTGAATGGAGAGCAATCCGTTCAGGATGTCTTCAGTTCAGACTTTTTGTCTTTTCAGGACGGGGATAATACCGCAGCATGCTATGGTTTTATCTCCGTCCAAAATTTCGGAACACTTGCCGGAATGCCGGATACAGAATTTTTTCCCATTGAAATGCATTAATGCTGGATCCAGCCCCAAGTGTTCCGGTAAAACGGATCCGTTTTTGCAGTCTGCGCATGCTCAGACTGCAAAAATTTTAAAAAATAAATAAATGCCAGATTTGTTTTTCCGGATGACACCGGAGAGATGGATCCAACATTTCAATGCATTTGTCAGATGGATCAGGATGCCATCAGTTTGCATACGTTTTGATGGACCCGGCAGGCAGTTCCGGCGATGGAACTGCCTGACGGAATCCTCTGCCGCAAGTGTGAAAGTACACTAAGAAACTGATGAAGAGGAAACCAACTTAATCCTTGTGATTAGGACAGGTTTTATGTGTACTACTAGGACGGCAGCCGTTTTATTTCTCCTAATAATTGCTCCCTAGAGAAAACAAACCATTATAAATAATGAAAGGCATTTGGGAATATACAGTATTTATAATAAAGTAATATTTTAGTATTTTTAAAAATTTTATTTCATTAATTCACGAAGAAGCCCTTTAACATGTCCTCTATGAGCAATGATAATAAAGATTATAATCCAGTTAAAAGGGAATGTAATAGAGATGGAGGTTGGGTCGACACAATTAGTGCTTTGGATAGGTTCAAGGAACCTCAGTCCGACACTGGGCTACCCTCTGCTGCCTCTTCGGACTGTGGAGCTTGTTTCTTCAGGAGAAACATTGGATATTTTGTGTCTAAAACGAATATCTTGTGCTCTACAATGGGTCTTTTAACTGAAATCAGTGGTGGACACAGACGATCCCAGTCCGACACTGAAACTAAAAGAAGAATATAAATATATAATGACAGGATGAGTTATGAACATCATTTATCAAACCACGAGTCACACCAAGAAAACAATGAATATTGAAATGCCATTTTTTGTCTCTGCCTTAACAGACGTAATGCTCTTCTATTTCCATGGTCATATCAAAAACTCACTGCCTCAATAAAACTTAATTAAAAACCACATTAAACACGTCTGAAGACTCCTCTTTTCAGCGATAAAGCCCCATGGAAATGTCTTTTTCATCCTGTAATACTAAAAGTGCTAAAATGAAACATTCTGACAATAATGGCTTAAAAAGAAAATTAGATTTGAAGTTTGTGGAATGAGAAAATGTGCTGCAAGTCAAATAAATGCAGAAAGTTGACTTAGTCAAAATGAGCGAAGAGCATTTTATTGGAAATATAGCATTATAGAACACCGGTAGGATGGAGGTCTCTATTTGTTCAAACACCTAATCCTCAAAAGTAGAGCACATCCATCTGACAAAAAATGACTATCATGGTTAGATACGTTCTACAGGAATATATGTCACTTTGTGCTAATCTTGGGAATCGGGACTGTGAGCAATAAGGAAGCAGTTTGTGTATGCTTTATCTATGGACATGAGAGATGCATATGTACATCCATACATAGTATAATATGCACTATGTATGGATATATTCTATAATCTATATGATCATGCATCAAGGCCCTTCAAGTAGGATCTCCCAATTAGGTAGGATGTTCCAAGGTCCAAACATGGTAATAAAAAAGTACACAAGCAGATATGTAGCAATAGGTATGTATCTGTCCCCAGGGACAGACAGGTGTACTGTCCTATGTTTTGCCGAATCTTGAGGATCGTGGACCCATTCAAGTCAATGAGTCTGCACCATAGTACGGAGTTCACACGGCCAGTGCTCGTGTTCTGTAACACCGGCATGGCGGCCACGCGGTCTTGTGAACGGGCCCTAACGTTCAGGAGTAAAGTAAATGCAAAAATGAGCTGGCAAAATATGAAATTAGATGGACCAAGTGGTCTTTTTCTGCTGTCCTTCTATGTGTCCTGCAAGGCATCACTTACCTGGCTGCAGCGGCAATGTGCCTGTATACCCCATGTGAATGCTGCAGCCAACCACTGGCCAATTCTGACCTACAGTACAGAACCCACACTGAAGGTGCAGAAGACTCTTTGACTTTTTCCCTGAACAGCAGAAGAATTGAGATAAGGCTCTCTTTAATTGAAGTGTACAGGTAAAAACTTTGAAGGAAGAGTAAGGATGGAAGGAACATGGGGTGGGAGGGTCTTAAGAGAAGAATTCCCAAGATGGCATATCCTAAAAGTAGTTCATTAATTGCAATAATGAGAAGCCTGAAAGCTTTCTTTACGAACTCCTACATAAAAATATGTGCTCAGATCAGTGAGGAAAGGAATAAACCTGAAGCAACAAAGGATCCGACATACTAGATTGTTTACTGGTATTGGGGTATCAAGGAGCCAGATGAAGTAAACTCCACCTCTGAGTCCTTAAAACAGGCACAGGTAAGTCCTTAACCCTTTGAGCCCCAGAGGTTTTTTCGTTTTTGCTTTTTCACTCCCTGTCTTTTCGGAGTCAAAACTTTTTTAATTTTATTTGCCCATAGCCATATGAGAGCTTGTTTTTTGCGGGACAATTTGCAATTTTTAATGTCGCCATTTAGATACAATGTAATAGGAGCTGAAAAAAATTCCAAGTGGGGTGAAATTGGAAAAAACTCAGTTCCGCAACAGTTTTATGTTTTTCTTTTTTTTTCTACAGCTTTCACTATGTAGTAAAACTGACCTGTTACTTTCATTCTCCAGGTCAGGAAGATTATGGTGATACCACATATGTATAGCTTTCCTTGCGTCTTAATACTGAAAAAAATGAAAAACCTTGAAAAAAATATTTTTTCTTTTTGTCGCCATATTCTGACCCCTATACATTCTTTGTAGTTATGTGTATGAAGCTGTATAAAGGCTCATTTTTTGCGGACCGATCTGTACTTTTCATGTTAAGGTATATACAACTTTTTGATCACTTTTTATTACATTTTTTTGTGGAAAATGAAGCGACCAAAAAAGGGGGAAAGGGGGATCAATAGAATTTTTATATATATTTTTTTTATATATTTTAAAAAAACTTTTTTTTTTTAACTTTGTTTTTTTATAGTTCCCATAGCGAACTATAACATCAATCATCAGATTGTTATTCTCATAGAGTCTATGATGATTTTACTATGTTTCCATAGGAACTCCTGAATGAACAGAAGCTGCCGTACATTGAATCCAGCTCCCCCGATCCTTGCCGGAGGGAGCTGGAGCTGACGTTTGACCACCGGCCGTGGACATTAAGCCCAGGTGTCTGCTCCGTAGCAGGCGCCATCTTTAAAGACCTGACATGTCACGTACTAGTACATCACACGTGGGGAAGAGGTTAAAGGCTATGTGGGAGATTCATCAAAACTGGTGGAAAGGAAAACTGTCTCAGTGGCCTATAGCAACCAATCAGATTCTGCCTTTCATTTTCCAAAGAAGCTCTGAAAAATGAAAGGTGGAATCTGATAGGTTGCTATGGGCAACTAAGGCTGTTTTCCTTTACACTAGTTTTGATAAATCTCTCACTACGGGAGACATTTATCAAATCAGATATGTCAGTTTTGTGGCTTAAAAAAGGCACAAGTCCTGGCAACTGAACCGTTTTCTGCAACATTTGGTCAAGACAAAATTTTTACTTTACTTTTAATCATTTTGGACAATGCCTTTGAATGAATATTTATGAGCTGTCAGGAAAGTAAAGATAAAGGGGGAGATTTATCAAACTGATGTAAAGTAGAGCTGGCTTAGTTGCCCATAGCAACCAATCAGATTCCACCTTTCATTTTTCATAGCTCCTTTGAGAAAATGAAAGGTGGAATCTGATCGGTTGCTATGGGCAACTAAGCCAGTTCTACTTTTCACGAGTTTGATAAATCTTCCCCAAAGGCTACACATCGAGCCATTCGAGCAGCTCCCTGACAGGATTCAGTGAGAAGGAGACAGTCTGCAGATCCAATGAAACTGAAACTACTGGAAAGGAAAACTGGCTTTGTTACCCAAAGCAACCAATTAGATTTCACCTTTCATTTTTCAAGGCTTCTTTGGAAAATTAAACATGGAATCTGATTGGTTGCTATGAGCAACTAAGCCAGTTGTCCTTTATACTGTACCAGTTTTGATAAATCTCCCCCATTAAAGACCAATTGGAAAACTGATAAGCAGAACATAATAATAATAAAAATGCCCAAAAGGTGCACATAGCCTTTAAACAAGGATTTTGTACTTTTAGACATTCTTGGACAGGATTAGCTGAAGTGATTTAAACATGAAAACGGTCTTTTAAGACACCAGATTGGTACTTTTGGTCAGCTTATAAGACGCATTTATAAATGCACCCACCTTGAAATGTCCATACATGAGATTGAGATGTGTTTCTAAATCAAACAAGTAATTTAGGTCCTGTAAGTATTCTAAATTATCTCGAAATTAGAAAAAATAACAATCAAGCTCTTGCTAGACCAAATTATACCCGATTATTAAAGTCTTACAATATATCTTGTTAACCCTAGTACATTGAGTAGATCTGATACAATCACAACATGCTACAACAGGGGTCGGCAACTCCCAGTATACATGCCAGTGATGGCACGCATGCCATATTTTGTTGACATGCAAGTCTGCTAGAGTATGTGGGGGAGGATGGTATGCCTGCATAGGACTGCTGGGGACTGGATGAGAGCGATGATGCAGAGCTTTTGACAACTTTGCACGGTGGAGGAGGATGGGGAGTCCTCATGTGATGCTGGGGGGCAGGGGGGTGATGAGGAGCAAGCTTCTGACAACCTTGGAGGATCAGGGAGGATGGTAAGCCTGCATGCAATTGCTGGGTGGAGTGGGGATGGACGAGGGGAGCAAGCTTCTGACAACTTTGTGGGGTGCTGGAAAATAGTGAACTTACATGTGATTGGGGATAGGGGTATGATTGGGAGATGGCTTCCGACAACTTTGGAGTGTACTGGAGGATGGTAAGCCTGCATGCGATTGCTGGGGGGATGGAGGGAACCAGAGAAGCAAGCTTCTGACAACTATAGGGGATGCTGGAAAATAGTGAGCCTGCATGTGACTGGGGATAGATGATGGTGAAAAGACTTCTGACAACTCTGAGGGGTGGAAGGAGAGTGATCCTGTATGTGATTGCTGAGGAGAAAATGGGGAGCAAGCTTCTGACAACTTTGGGGGTGGGGGAGGATAGCAAGCCTACATATGATTAGTAATTACTCTGTGTGGAGGGGGGGGATGGAAACGTTATTGGTGCGTGGGGGTGAGGTCTGATTGTTATCTGTGAGGGGTGACCAGTGTATGGGGCACCAGTATATGGAGGACCCCTCACCAACCATGCACTTACTGACAGTTGTGGGGGAGAGCAGCCTTCAGTCAGTTAAAATGCTTCCCCCACCACCACTGTCAGTAAGCGCATGGTTGGTGGGGGTTCCCCCATATATTGTTCCCTTAGGTGGATTCAGAGGAGCAGTGACATGCTTAATTATCTATCTATATATTTGCTGGATGGTACGGTAAACCTCTGAAGTAGATTGCCTTTGCAATGCTGTCAGTCATTGGGTGGACAATGCCATCCTCTGACCCTCACGAAGACCGCTCTGAGGCCTGTGTCCAGCGGAAAGTCACCTCACATGAACCACCGCTGATTGTCTTTGCAAAGACCTTGAATGTTAAGTTAAACTGATTATTTGGTTTCTGTCACATACAGATTGTGTTATATCACTTTCCTGTATTGCACGGCACACTGAGCACACTTTGATTTTTTTTGGCACTCCGTACAAAAAAAAAAAAACAATCACGTTAGCAGCCCTGAGATGATGATGTGCTGTATAAAGCTTTAATTGATCCTCTTTTATCCATTTATCCACAGGAGCCACAACTGCAGCGCGGTTACAAGAGCCGGGCTTCCCAATGGTCTGCTGCTCTCCAGGTACTCATCAGGTTAATAAGGGCTCATGCACACGAACGTATTTTCTTTCTGTGTCTATTCCGGTTTTTTTGCGGACCGTATGCGGAACCATTAATTTCAATAGTCCGCAAAAAAATGGAAGTTGATCCGTGTGCATTCCGTTTCCGTATGTCCGTTCCGCAAAAAGATAGAACATGTCCAATTACTGTCTGCATTACGGACAAGGATACGACTGTTCAATTAGGGCTCATGCACACGACCGCATGTATTTTGTGGTCCCCAAAAAATGGATCCGCAAAAATACGGATGACGTTTGTGTGCGTTCTGTATTTTATGGAACAGCTGACCCCTAATAGAACAGTTTAAGATATGCAAAAGAGCCTCTAGGAGCAACGGGGCCATTACCGTTATACCTAGATGCTCTGCTCTCTCTGCAACTGCCGCACGCTCTGCACTTTGACAGGGCCAGGCAGTGGCGTGCCTAGGGTGTTTTGCACCCAGGGCGGGCCCTTTCTTTGACACACACCCCCAATACCCCCAAAAAAATTTACCCCTCACAGTAGCATTGCACTCATTGTACAACCTTCACAGTAGTTTTGTACAGATGTGTGCCCCTTCACAGTAGTTATGCCTACATTGTGCCCTCTCACAGTAGTTATGCCCACATTTTGCCCCCTCACAGTAGTTATGCCCTCTATGTGCCCCTTTCACAGTAATAATCCCCATTGTACCCCCTTCATAGTAATAATCCCCATTGTGCCCCCTTCATAGTAATAATGCCCATTGTGCCCCCTTCACAGTAATAATTCCCACTGTGCCCCCTTAACAGTAGTTATGCCCACTGTGCTAGTAATGCCCTCTGTGCTCCCTCCATAGTAGAAATCCCCGTTGAGCCCCCTTCACAGTAATAATGCCCACTGTGCCCCCTTCACAGTAATAATGCCCTCTGTGCCCCCTTCATTGTAGTAATGCCCTCTGGCTCTGTGCCCCCTCCATAGTAGAAATGCCCATTGTGCCCCCTTCACATTAGTAATGCCCTCTGTGCCCCCTCCATAGTAGTAATGTCCTCTGTGCCTGCTCCATAGTAATAAAGTCCTTTGTGCACCCTCCATAGTAACAAAGTCCTCTGTGCTCCCTCTGCAGCCCTGCAGGGTGAATGGTGGAGCGGGGAGAAGTCTTCCTGCTTCATCATTCTGTGCGCCGCTGGCCTGAAAGAGGGGAGGTGCACTGGGAGCTGAGGTCCTGTCCCTCACCACTCAGCTTCCAGCGCCCCTCCCCTCCTTCAGGCCAGCGGCGCACAGAATGATGAAGCAGGAAGACTTCTCCCCGCTCCACCATCCAGCCTGCAGGGCTGCAGAGGGAGCACAGAGGACTTTATTACTATGGAGGGGACACAAAGGACTTTGTTACTATGGAGCGGGCACAGAGGACATTACTGTATTGATGGAAGCGCTCATTGCTTCTGGAACCCCCTGTGAGCCGACACCTGGGACCAGGCAATGTAAAGATGATTACACTTGGCCCTGTGCCCGTCAGTATCCAGCACAGGCACAGAACAGGAATGAGGCTCTCCGGCAGGTCTCTTCTGTACGGTATCCCCCTTATTGCCCTAGAGGCTCATTTGCATATAATAAAACATCATTTTTCTAAGCAATACGGGCACATATAGACATGGGACCAACACAGATGCCTTCAGCTGCCAAGTGCACATGCTATAGGTCAGCCAGTTTCATAGGTACAATACTGCTGACAGATGCCCCCTTTAAACTTTTCTGATGCTTCATAGAAATGAGTTGAAAAGAGTCCAGCATGATGTTATTTCGAAAACTGAGTCCAGCATTCACTAGCAACTCAAAAGTAACCACCCATACTAGCGCTTAATTGAGATTTCACTTCATCCATCCACATCTGCCAAAATCCTGCGCAATATATGTTTATTGGCGTGCAGTACCTAGTGTTTTTGCCACTGAAACCTGCTTTCTGCACATGCACTTTCTCTGTATCAGGACATGATGATAGGATGCCTATAATCTTTGTCTACGATACATAGCGGCGCATGCGCGATACAGCTGGGAAGCCATAAAGGAGGACAGCAGAGTGGAAGCAAAGCGCACGTGGATGGGAATTAGAACCAGAGTTAGATTACATTGAGTGCTGCTGTAGGTGTCAATCAACAGGCAGGAGGCTGGGCTATGATTGCGCTAGTTAGTGTTGAGCGAACGAGCTTCAGGTCATAGATTCAAAGTCAATTCGGACAAAACTTTGTTGGAATACTCTACAGAGATCCGTCTCCGTACAGCATTCGAGCATTCGCGAGACTTCTGTGAATAACTTTGGACTTTGATTTTTAAACTTGAAAACCATTTTAAAACTTGAATCTGAAGTCGGCATCAGTACTGAGTTTTAAAATAGTTTTTTAAGTTTAAAAATCCATGGCCGAAGTTATTCACTGAAGTTTTGCGTGACTTCGGGGATAACGCATTTCACCTCGCTGGAGCCCATACATTTGATTGCTGTACTGAGACGGATTTCAAACTAAGTTTTGACCGAAGTGACTTTGGATCTATGATCTTCGCTCAGCCCTAGTGATGTGAGAAATTAATTTACATATTAAGTGAGAAAGAAAAGAAAGCTGCAAAATAAGGTAAATAAAAAGTACTGCTGGACACATTTCAGAGGGATTACTAACGAAAGGTAATATTAGTTGATGGCAGTGGTCTAACTAGACATAACTGGGCCCCACAGCAAATATTTGAGTGCCCATTCCCCCCCCCCCCCAACAACCTCTTTGCACCCCCTCCTCCTGTGCAACCCCCACTCCTGTGACTAGTAAAGATTGTCCAGCAGGTGCTCTGTCCGTTCCCTACAGTGTCTCTGTATATAATGTCAGGAGGGCCCTGACAATAAAATCTTTAAGCCTCCTCCTGGGTGGGCCCCTTCTGGGTTTGGGCCCCACAGCAGCCGCTTCCCCTGCTTCCCCTATAAGCTATGCCCCTGGTTGTTGGGGTCTTTGCAGCCATGTGCATTCAGAGGAGCTCACGTGCCAGTCTTACCCGGCGTCCAAGGCTCGCACATAGAGAAAGCTGCTTGTGCTGTGACAATTTTCAAATGGCATTATACATCAAAGGATGGAAGATGCGGCTCAGCTCTGATGATGGATTTACACAGTGCCATTCAGAGATGCATCAGATGGGCATCATGCCAATTACGGATGAGGCCGACAGCCTTCACAGGTCAGTCACTAACGAACAGCCTTTCACAATTTTCCAGAATCATCCACCAATTTGATGGCTAATGCACATTTTACAGAAAACAGCTAATAATGCAAATGGCTCTTTCGAAGCGATTGTTCTTTTTTTTCCAGTCTTTGAAAACCATTGTTCCATTCTCATCACAGCAATTTTTTTGTACATACTTTGTACATAAACAGCCTAAAATGAACAAAAATCGGCTATATTTTCTTTCAAAGAAATTGGAAGATGTAATAATGGTTTATAATGACAGTATATTGTTATAGTGATTTAAAGGGGCTGTCCATGACTAGAAAAAAGGCATGTTTTTATTCCACAAACAGTGCCATTCTTGTCCATGGTCTGGGTCTGGTATTGCAATACCCATGGACTACAGTGTTGCTATTTCTTGGGCGGAAGGGTAGACTTTTTTTTCAATCCTTAACAACTCCCTCAAAAATGGTGACACTGAGACTCCATGGATAATTTTGGCACCAATCACAATAGTAGTACATTAAATCTCAGGTGAGCAGCCACTCTTAAAGGGGTTGGCCCAACGCTAGGATATGCCAACACTAGGAGATGCCACCAATGTCAGATGGGGGTCCCACCTCTGTGACCCACACATGTCTAGAAGGGTGCCCTATAGAGAATAAGGACGCACCGCACAGGCCTGTTTTCTCTCCATTCACTTCTATGTGAGTTCCAAAATAGTCGGCTATGCTTGATACGGTGAACTCTGGTTGGCTGCTGGATACCTTTACCACAAATGTGAAAGTGAAACTGAGAGACTACCCCTGAGAGAAATAAAAACAGACATTCACAAAAGTTCTAGAACCATCAAGGCCGTGCTGGATTCAGGCAGTGAGGTTCCACACGTTTATGGCATTAAGACTTTACTGCTGTGGAAAGGGTACTGTATATCGCTTCAGCACTCACCACACTTTGGGAAGGACTGACTATCTGAATCTAAAGTCTGCACCCTACTTAGAGGGAGAGACAGAGCCATAGGGGAAAGAATACAACATCAAATACTTTGGAATTTGTGCCCATTGCTGCTATTTGTACCACTACTACTACTACTACTATTCACATAATCAATTCAGTAAAGAGAGACTTTATTTATTATAACCAACTATTTGGTGTAATAAGAGTGTGCACCTAAGCAGGGGCGAACCGACAGGGGGGTCCAACGGGTCTTTTTTACTCACTTAGGGTAGCACTGCTGATCGACTCAGGCGGTGCGGCCCAGAATGTAATTGCTGCGGCGGTGGAGGCGGCGGGCAGTTGCAGATGAGCGCTTCTATTGTGGGAGCGCTCATCTCCATATTCATCTGTACCGTCATCCTCAGGACAACAATACAGATGGGTGTGCTGCGGTGGGGCAGGGGAGGGAGATGACGTCATTATCATTGCGCCGTCTGAGTCGTGCAGCGAAGAGGCCTGCATCACATCGCTGTCAGCCTCATAGAGGTAAGTATAGTTTTTTAGTTTTTTTTCATAGATGGCACAATGGCACATTATAGGGAGCACCTGGTGACACTAATGGGGCATTTCTTACTGGCCCATTTGGGGGGAGGCACTATGGGGGCATCTGGGGGCATTTCTCACTGGCTCATTTAGGGGGGGCACTATGGGGGCATTTCTTTCTAGACAATTTTGGGGGGTGGCACTGTGGGGGGATATGGGGGCATTTCTTATTGGCCCATTTTGGGGGGCACTATGGGGGCATCTGGCGGTATCTCTTACTGGCCCATTTTGGGGGGCACTATGGGGGCACCAGGGGGCATTTCTTACTGGCCAATTTTTTTGGGGGGGCACTATGGGGGCATTTCTTACTGGCACATTATGAGGGGGCACCATGGGGGAGAGGAGCACTATGGGGGCATCTGGGGGCTCTAAAGGGGCATTTATTTTTACTGGCACATTATAGGGAGCACTATGGCATCTGGCACTATAGGGGCATTAGTTACTGGCACATTATGGGGGCACTATGGGGAGAGGAGCACTATGGGGGCATCTGGTGGCACTAAGAAGGGGGATTTTTTACTGGCATATTATGGGGGTATCTGGTGACACTAAGAAGGGGGATTTTTACTGGCACATTATGGGGGCATCTGATGGCACTATGAAAAGGGAATTTTTACTGAAACATTATGGGGAGAGGAGCACTATAGAGACATCTGCTTGGAGCACTAAGAAGGGGCATTTTTTTACTAGCATATTATGTGGGTCACTATGGGGAAGGGAAAAAGGAACACAATGGATGCATGTGCTGGGGGCAGTATATAGGGGTATTTTATACTGGTATATTATGGGGGGGACTATGTGGAAGGGGGAGAGGAGCACTATGGGGGCATTTACTGGGGCACTATATAGGGGTATTTTATACTGGCATACATTATGGGGACATTAGCTCAACTGCGGGCACTAAGCAGGGAGAATTATTACTACTAGGGGCATTATGGTGAGCTTTACTACTACTGGGGGGCTATGGGAAACATGATTACTAGTATGGGCACTATGGGGGCATTATTACTACTGGTCTGAATGGAGAAGATGAGGAAAGAGAATGTCTACATCAAAGGTGACATAACTGGATGTAAGAGGTATGTGGCGCTATGTAGGAGAGGAGATGCTCCGGCTCCTTCCCCTGTCATTTGCAGAAGAAGGATTCAGAGCTGGGTGAGGATGGCCAAGGGGGGCAGCAGTCCACGGGCTGGTGGCAGATGGTGGGGGGAACCACAGGCTTGAGCAGGATCTGGGGAGGGAGGAGAGCGGAGGAGCTTCCTGGCTGTAGCCTGCTGTCTATTGTATAATGTGAAGCAGGCAGTGCAGCCAGGACAGGCCTCCCCTCTCCGTATGATGTGTAGAGCCGGGCCTCCACCCGGACCTACACAACTTCAATATCGCGCAGCTCCTCCTCCACTCCTCTTTTGGCGCCTTAAGGACTAGGAGCAAGCGAGGGAGGAAGTGAAACTGCCACAGCTCCTGCCATGGAGATACATTGTGGGCAGTGTGAGTTTGAGTACAGTAGCTTTATGTCAGGGCCCTGAGTATTGAATACAGTGTGTCTATGGAGGATGAGACTCTTACCTTCATCCTCAACAATAGAATTTCAGCTGTACAGTGTTTGTTGGAAGTGGCCTATTATATGTAGGAGGGGCTTATAACAATGGGCGAGGCCAACATTTTTGCAAGTTGTTTTTCTTTTCGGACCCCCCATAGACAAAATTCCTGGGTGCTCCCCTGCACCCAAGCGCCACTCCATTCTGTGGTCAGCCCCTCCCTCACTGTGTTGCCATTGCTTAGTCCTGGTAAGAGAGGGGCTGGTCACAGAGAGAAGTGGAGCTTGGGTGCAACAAGAGCAATGGTGAGAACTTCATTGCACCAAACACCTAGGGGGTAATTTATTATGACCGGAGCTTTAGACACCGGCGTTAACAACCTCTGCGCTAGTGGTGGATCCACTAAAGTTATGTAGAGGCACCAGCCACTACATAACTTCGGCGCATCTGCTGGCGGTCTAAATCTACACCAGCTCCCTTGCTGTCATAATTAAAACATTTTCTACGCCTAACACAGTCATAGAAGATGATATATAACATGCTGGCCTATCCCCTTCGTCGCCCATGCCCCCTATTTCAGACCTGGCGTGAGCGGGGAAAAGTTGCAGATTACGGCACAAATAACCTGCGACAGATATATGCCAGAAAACTAGCATATATCAGTTTGTAGATGACCCCCCTAATCTCCATATTAGGGAAACCAAGCTTCAGATCAATAAAAGCAAAAGAGTGTTTCAATCAGGTAAACCCCAACTATAAGTCTGTGCAAATAATTGGATAGGGAGGTCGCTAGTGACAGATTCCCTTTAAATACCATTTACCAGGCAATGATGATAATATAAAGGGCAGATTTGTACCTATGACACTGACTGACCTGTTACATGTGCACTTGGCAGCTGAAGGCCTCTGTGTTGGTCCCATGATCATATGTGCCCGCATTGCTGAGAAAAATGATGTTTTGATATATGCAAATGAGCCTCTAGGAGCAACGGGGGCGTTACAGTTACACCTAGAGGCTCAGCTCTCTCTGCAACTGCCGAGCTCTCTGCACTTTGATTGACAGGGCCAGGAAATGAAAACGTGATCACGTCTGACCCTGACTTCTCCTAAAGTCAATCAAAGACAGAAGAGAGAATACAGCTAAAGTGCTAATGGTAACGCCCTCATTGCTCCTAGAGGCTCATTTGCATATATTAAAACCTCATTTTTCTCAGCAATGCGGGCACATATGAACATGGGACCAACACAGATGCCTTCAGCTGCCAAGTGCACATGTAACAGGTCAGCCAGTTTCATAGGGACAAATCTGCTGGCATTTGTATCCGTGATTTCATCTTGACAGCAAGAGAATCTTCTATTCTGTATCTTCAACATTTGTCATTATTCTCCGACTCAAACATTAAACCCATAAGACAACACAAGAGCTCTACAATATTAACGGATTTCACTGCCCCTTTAATATCTGCAAACACATTACTGCTTCTGACCGACGTAACCATCATGCCCTCAATGGGATAGACTCAAGAAGAGAAACCTTTTAGGTCCCTGGTGCCATCTATCAGAGAGAAGATGGGGAAGGAAGGGCAGGTCATTTTGAAGACAGGAATGTTAGAAGAGCATTACAGTAATTCTTTAAGTACTATCTATAACAAATATAAAAAAAAAAAGGAGGAAAAACCTTAAGAGGCATTTAAATGCTGAGAAAACTCTGAATGCTCCTTTTTCATTCGAACAAAAAAAAAAAAAAAAAGGGAAGAGAAGAATAGCGGAAGGTTACGTGATTGATTATAATTTTGATGTGAATTATATGATGAGCAGCATCTCCCGCTAATGAAATCCTGCCTGATAACGGCACTCTCAGATGAAAGACGCAACACAATGACGGAGAAAAAACTACAGCCCGTTGCTAATTTAAGGCAAGTCCATTAGCTCCCAGAACAGGATATTTAAAACCTTTGTCAGCTGCTTAAAATGGATTTGCATTTCCTTTTGGTTGCATATATATATTAAGGGGAGTTTATGGCGGATGGTAATCCCAATCAATACGCGGCCGGGCTGCGGCAGTATGTACAAGGAGGCCGACTTACAATTTTCAGTTTAGTGTACTGCTACATAGTGGGGTTACTTAAAGGGAATGTGTCATCGAAATTATTTTTTCTGACAGTTAAAACCAGATGGCGACACATATCCTTTTATTCGAATCAGTTTTTATTTTCTGATTCCAGATTTTTTTATTCTGTTTCCTGAACATAATTATGGGGGCGGCCATCTTGGCTGAGCTTGGCTAGATATGCTTTACAGTAGCCATCACGGACACAATGGTCAGGAGGAGACCTCACTGACTTCTATAAGACATTTTTTAGGCATGCTGTGTGACCTGTGCAGAGGTCAGGAGGGAGTAAATACATTGTGACAGTCACTTATTTTGGATCCTGTGTTAGGGTGAGTTCTCATCAGCGTTATGGATTCCGTTATGGCTTTTGTGTTGAATGGATTAGGCAGTGGCTGAGGGACAGGCAACAGAGGGTTGTAGTCAATGGAGTATATTCAGACCATGGTCTTGTTACCAGTGGGGTACCTCAGGGATCTGTTCTGGGACCCATATTGTTTATTATCTTTATCAGCGAAATTGCAGAAGGCCTCGATGGTAAGGTGTGTCTTTTTGCTGATGACACAAAGATTTGTAACAGGGTTGATGTTCCTGGAGGGATACACCAAATGGAAAAGGACTTAGGAAAACTAGAGGAATGGTCAAAAATCTGGCAACTAAAATTTTATGTTGATAAGTGCAAGATAATGCACCTGGGGCGTAAAAACCCAAGAGCAGAATATAAAATCTGTGATACAGTCCTAGCCTCAGTATCTGAGAAAAGGGATTTAGGGGTCATTATTTTAGAAGACTTAAAGGTAGGCAGGAAATGCTAGCAGAATGCTTAGGTGTATAGGGAGAGGCATTACCAGTAGACAGAGGGGGGCGCTCATGCCGCTCTACAGAACACTAGTGAGACCTCATTTGGAGTATTGTGCTCAGTACTGGAGACCATATCTCCAGAAGGATATTGATACTCTGGAGAGAGTTCAGAGAAGAGCTACTAAACTAGTACATGGATTGCAGGATAAAACTTACCAGGAAAGGTTAAAGGACCTTAATATGTATAGCTTGGAAGAAAGACGAGACAGAGGGGATATGATAGAAACTTTTAAATACATAAAGGGAATCAACAAGGTAAAAGAGGGGAGAATATTTAAAAGAAGAAAAACTGCTACAAGAGGACAACGTTTTAAATTAGAGGGACAAAGGTTTAAAAGTAATATCAGGAAGTATTACTTTACTGAGAGAGTAGTGGATGCATGGAATAGCCTTCCTGCAGAAGTGGTAGCTGCAAATACAGTGAAGGAGTTTAAGCATGCATGGGGTAGGCATAAGGCCATCCTTCATATAAGATAGGGCCAGGGGCTATCCATAGTATTCAGTATATTGGGCAGACTGGTTCTTATCTGCGGACACATTCTATGTTTCTTTGTTTTCGTTATAACATGGTTATAACGGAAAATAACGGAATCCAGAAGACAGAAGTCAAAACGGAAGCCTTCAAGAGGCATTCCGTTCTGATCCGGTTTTCATTATGCAAGTGTCTAGTCCTGCATAACAGAAAAGGGACGGATCCGTTATTCTGCCTATAGACTTGTAGTATGACGGAACGCAAAATGGAAGACTGTAAAAGGCATTCCGTTTTGCTTTCTGTCATAATAGAAGTCTATGGGGATCATAATGGATTCGTCTTGCATAACGGGAACCAGACGGATTCGTTATAATTCACAAAGACTTCTAGTATGACTGATCAAAACGGAATGCCTCTTAAAGGCTTCCGTTTTGACTTCCGTCTTATGGATTCCGCTATTTTCGGTTATAACCATGTTATAACGGAAAGCCATAACGTAATCCATAACGCTGATGTGAACCCACCCTTACCTGTATATAAGAGCTATTGGTCATTCTAATCCTACCTGTACTGATAAGCAAACGAATACAGTAATACAGCACCCTATGAAAATCCAAAAAAGGAAGGGTAGTGGGTGCACGCCCCAACAGGAGCTAAGTCCACAGTAGCCCCCGCAAAAACGTCAAAGAAAAAAAAAAGAGAGGCTGTAGTGAGACCGTATTCGTCTAAGTAGTGGTCTAAGTAGTGGTCACCTGACATGACGATATGGCTTTTAAGACATCATAGCTTGAACTGAGAGGGGAGACTATTTAGTAAGTCATTTGTTTTATGAAGACAGTAATAGAGCTGTATTATTATATTATTTATTATTATTATATGTGCGTGTCCAGAATAACCAAACACTAAAATCTTACACATCTGACTTTAGGACTCTCAAAACTCCTTCAAGACAGGGCAACATACTTCTAACGCAAGTCAGTCTCCCCAAAAAGGATCCTCTACTTGGAGATCTAAATGATGGCAGCAGGTCACAGGGAGCCTTTGCATTGGGGCCTTGGAGTACACCTCTGACAATAAGATCATATAAATCAATAAAATATTGTATATAAAAAAACTATTTATGAAGCAAATGGCAGATTCTTGGTTGCCCACTTAAAAAAATTACAGCACATGATATAAGAGGTGGTTCGTGATTCGATAATAATTTCTATAACACGGTGAGCCTTGTGTGTGTATTGTACACAAGATATATGAGGTCGGAGAACCATAGAAGAAGAGGCTCCTCTTTTCTAAATTTAAGAAAATGGTTATATAATAACGAGTTACATTTTGATAATTATGTTGTACTTCAAAGCTACCACTAGATGGCAGTAATCACAGGTGAACGCCAACATACTTTTTTCATATTAGTAGCTTTGATCAAAACACAGAAATTTCTTAAAATTAGTTTTCCAATATAATTAGAGTATAAAAACTAAGTACACATAGTAATGTAAGTGCTCCATATAACAAATAGCCCCCACTCCTGCACACTTTGGTAAAATCGTTACGACAGGAACCTGAAGAAAAAGTAGGATAGAACTCAAGAAGGGGCCATGACTTATGGGACACTTTTACGAAAATCTACCTGTTTTTAACATGAACATATTAATTAGCACAGTTTCTGACTGTTTTATACTGATAACCTATCCTCAGGATAAGGCCCCATTTAAACGTCCGCATTTCCGTTCCCGAAAAAAAATAGAACATGTCCTATTCTTGTCCACAATTGCGGACAAGAATAGGTGTATTCTATTAGTGCTGGCAATGTGCGGTCCGCAAAATGCGGAACGCACATTGCCGGTGTCCGTGTTTTGCGGATCCGCAGATCCGCAAAACACGTTACGGACGTGTGAATGGACCCTAAGTCATCAGTACCTGATCGGGGGCACTAGCGCTCACCTTCTCGCAGATTTTCACAGGCCAGTGACATCACATTCACTGGTCTCATGGCCTAGGAACAGCTCTGCTCCATTCAAGCGAATGGGGCTGAGATGCGATACCAAGAACAGCCGCTATACAATGTACAGAGCTGCGCTTAGTGAGCTTTGAAGAAACTGCAGCACTCACCGGCGCGGCATGGCCTCCTCAAGTAGCTGATCGTCGGGGGTCATGGGTGTCGGACGACCACCGATATGGGGTTGTCCACCACTGAGGATGCTTTGCATCTCCGGATTTGCTGTGAGCTCTGCAGAAAATGTGATCAACCCCTTTTAGTATAACCTGGCCTGCGCAACTGGTCATAAACTTATGGAGCAAGACATACTTATGTCTATGAACAATCTTCTAAAATTTACAAAGTCAAGAACTTAATCATCTCTGACACAGAAGAAGGGGAGAGTAGCGCTTATTGGTAGGACCGTATAGCATGCATATGAGACACGCTGGTGAAGAGGCTAACCTGATTGGGTTGAGTTACAAACTGAGTTAGGGTATGATCACATGGCGCTGCGGTGATCCGTTCCACCTTCCACCTTCAATAATGTGTGACGAACCTATGGCACGGTGGGCACCCGCAGGGCGCACTATTGATGGCACAGGCAGCTATTATAGCTAAATGATAAAGTACATGGAAGATACACTGTATTGGTATTGAGGTTAAATTGCTGTGTTGGCACTTTGCGATAAAAACGGTAAGTGGGTTTTGGGTTGAAGTTTGAGCACTCCAAACGGTTCGCTACCACTGACCTATACAGTGCAGTCTTTATTAGGGTGGGGAGATGTCAAAAACATCCCCATGATACTGATATTAAGAAATTTATTGTGATAACGATATATATATCGCGATAAATACCCATCCAACAAGGAGACATTACACTGTATGAGGCGGCAGTCCACAAGGAGACATAATACTGTATGGGGGCCACAAGGAGACATTATACATATGGGGAGCTGGGGCCAAGGTGACATCATAGTGTATGGGGCCACAAGGACACATTATACTGTATGGGGACCACAAGGTGACATTATACTGTATGGGGCCACAATGTGACATTATACTGTAAGGGCTGGGCCACAAGGAAAAATTATATTGTATTACTGTATAGGAGCCACAAGGAGATATTAAACTGTATGGGCAACAATTTAAATTTTTTACCCCCCCCCCCCCCCATCAGTATAATGTCTCCCTGTTGTCCCATACAGTATACAGTAGTGTCTCCTTGTTTCTCATGTATGGGGCAACAGGGAGACATTATACTGATTAACTGATTGGACTCATGACAGGTATATTCCCCATTTCCTGCTATTGGGTAGATATTGCTGTTTTCTGCTCTCTCACTGGCCGCTGACGTTGGCACCTGGCTCGTGTGCGCGGCTGTTTCCCGACTTTCAACGTTAGGTGCCGGTTGGCGGTTTCATGGAGAAACAGGAGCGAGAAGGGGGCAGCTGCTGCGAGAAACAACATGTAACGTATTCAGGCGGCCGGACAGACATTTTAGAAGTGGTCAGCACTATGATGTCACTAAACACTGCGATCATTAGGAAACAGTGATATCGTCATATCGCCGTTTCTTAATACCGTGGTATATCACGGACACAGGACATACTAGTCTTCATTAGTTAAATATCAGGCAGCTGGGGCCTAATCGGCTGCACAGTTCACGGTCATGAGCTTCAGTTTTTTCCTTTTTTTTTATTTTTTTTATTAGCAGGCTAGATGGACCCCATTGAAATCAATAGGACCATTTAACGGACGCTTAGGCAGGAGTGCACCCGTATAACGACCGATAAAACAGGTCCAATAGTTCCAAATGTCTTTTAGGGGTTAAAAAAAAAACACTCTCCTAATCCAGTTGCATGGTCACTTTCTTTTTCAAAAATTACAGCCGCCTTTACTTATCACCTGTGCCAGTCCTTTGACAGTGTATGGGATTTGTAATTTCGGCTCTGTTTGTGAGGATGCTGCTGTTTTGCACTCATTTCCCTACCCTGTAGCTGAGATAAAAAGCCTTAATGCATTTACGGAACAATCAATAGACAACCCTGTGCCGTCCGCTGAACACGGGGCTTTGTTTGAACAGCAGCCAGAGAGCTCTTTAATTTCCTCCTGTGTAATGCTGAGTACCTGTAATAGCTTTCAGACTGACAGGAAAACAGCTGGCATCTTGTTGCTTCTTTGCCAGAAGGATTGTTACGTAAGTAGTTTTTATACAGTGTCTGTATCTCACAAGTTTCCCTTTTCTCTTATGGGGCATTTAATTCAATAACACGGGCTATGAAGTGGCGGATCTGGGAAGTGCCACATGGGACTAAATAATGCCATTTCTTTCCATGCACATTTTCATATGGATTTCGGTTGCAAATTGATATCAGGACATTATATCACAATAGAGTCACATTCTACAGGTAGCATTTGGTGTTGATCAGAGTATAATTATTTATTATTTTACACACTTATATAGCGCTACCATATTCCGAAGCACTTTACAGACATTGGCATCAAGCTGTCCCCAATGGGGCTAACAATCTAAGGTCCCTATCAGTATGTGAGGGGGAAACCAGAATACCTGGAGGAAACCCAGACAAACACAGGGAGAACATACAAACCCCCATGCAGATGTTGTCCACGGTCGTATTTGAACCTAGGACCCAAACACTGCAAGGCACCAGTGCTAACCACTGAGCTACCATGATGCCCCGTGATGGGCACTAACTAATAATTTAAAGAGGTTATCCAACACTAAAAGAGTGGCCCAGACCTGCCTGACCCAGGGTGGGGATGATGTTCACGTGATCCCTGCCCCTGGATCTGGTCTGTTGGACTCCAGGACCGGCAGTTCCACGCCACAACTTGCGCAAGGAAAACATCCGTTGACTGAGGCACATATGACCGCTGCAGCCAATCACAGGCTGCAATGGTGACCTACTCAATTTGTGTAACGTATGATGTCACATGTGAAAAGTGGAGAAGGTCACCACTGTGGCCTGTGATTGGCCCGATAGGCCAGATCACCCTCACCCTGGGTCGGGCAGGTCTAGGCCACTCTTTTATAGGTGAAATCCAACATATAACATCTATTAAAGGGAATCTTCTAACAGGTTTAAGCGACCTGATCTTAAAGTGGTTTTCCAGCATATAGATATGGATGGCCTATCCTCGGGATAGCTCATCAATATCAGATTTGTGGGGGTCATCTGGTGCCCTCACCATTCAGCTGTTTTAGGCAACCAACATTGGAAACAATGATCACTGACCTAATAAGAGAAAAAAAATGAACTCTAGTAAAATTTCTTTTGATATATACAGATGTAAAACTGGTGCAAAAGAAAACTTGCTTAGGCCTCGATCACATCGATCCGGTAAGCTGTGTCGGAGCTGAGCAGCCTGCCAGATCTTGCAGGATCCAGCATTTCCAGATCGTGTACTTTACTGCCGGATCCCCATTGACTGTAATGAGGTCCACTGGTGATCCAGCCACTTTCCAGCATAAATGCCGGGTTGCGGCCAAGCAAAAAACATTGCATGCAATGATTTTTCTGTCCGCCTGACAGCGGGCATTTGCTTCGGACCAGGCAGCTGGATCTCCTTAACATGATGTGAACATAGCCTTAGTTGCCCATAGCAACCAATCAGATTCCAGCTTTCATTTTTCAGACCGGCTTTGGAAAATCAAAAGTGGAATCTGATTCGTTGCTATGGGCAACTAAGCCAGTTTTTCTTTACATCAGTAAATCTCCCCCAGTGTTTTTGAATGTTTTTCCTGTTAAAATTAAAATGTCTAGTTAAGGACTGAGTGGCAATGGATGGGATAATGTGATAGGAATCCACCAGGGTGACCGTAGCGCAAGTAGCAGGAGCAGCAGCACTGCTGCACCAGCTGTCCAGCCAATAGTGGTAGAAAAATGTAGTAGGCCAAAAATGAGGTCATATATGTATAACATAGTTTAGTCCCCTGAGGAATTGGTAGTAACCAAAGAAACGCGTCGGAACATCTTTAATTACCATCAAAAGGGATACCACCAGGTCCCTTGTTTAATGGGCCATACTAGTGTTGTAGCATCAAGCCTTGAGATTATTGTATAGCCAAATCTTACTATACTTTTGCTAGTTGTCTTTTGACTACCAGTGATATCAGGAGTGATCGGACCTGTTCACACCTGCTAGACGAAGCTGGGCCGTCTAAAAATAGGAAGGGTAACTCTAGGGTTTGTAAGCTGGAGTGGGGACAGAGACAGACTTAGGGACACCTAGGGCTTGAGACCCAGCACTGTGTCCTTCCGTCTGTTTTTCCTCTCACTCTATCTATATTGCTGTCCCTTCATCAGGTCCCTTCCTCACCTATAGCTATACTGCAATTTAATACACATATGCAGTTTTTAGTTGTATTCAATGCAACACTTTTTCAAAACTTTTTGGGCCTATTATTTTAAACATAAATGTTAAGTTTTATCACAAGCTACCCACTACATGTGAATTGTTACTGGATTAAAGGGTTTAGCTCATAATTGACATCAATAGCCTGACCATCTCTACGTGGTTGTGATCAACTGCAAAAATGGGCGGGGCTAAAACAAACACCGCCCACAAATGGATGTTTCTGGGTGGGTCTGGGGCGTTCCTGGGGACGGGGCTTATATGCCCCAATTTTACTAACTCAAATGATGGCAAGTATGCTATTATGGCAAAGAAAGGGGGTGACATTGTAGACTGGATGACTTACCCATCATCTCAGTCACAGCAAGATTTTCATGTCAGCTCTGGGTCTGACACCGGACACCGTGCTTTTAAGCCAATGTACAGCAACTCCCTCCCACTCTTCCATAACAGTAAATTTGAAGCCTGAAGCATTTCTTTCTCATCTTTTCTATTTCCCCTCCTTATGGGAGAGACAACTTTCTGGGTGCTAAGGAAGATAATCCAGATAGTGTTCCTGTTGATGAGTTGTATGTGGACAGTTATCAATTGAACTGCCATAAGGAGGAGATATAGGCAGAGGAGAAGTATATGATGGCTGAAATGTATTGTCAATGTTAATGTAATGTGATGGTTGTGGTAGTAGTTACATGTTCAGCCATGGTGGTGGTGGTGGTAGGGGTAATGGTAGCTGTGATCATAGAGCAGCAAGGAGCCCGGTCTGAGAAAAGTGATGGGAATGATGATCATTGTGTGATGGACTGGACCAGGGAACTGGATTAGGGTGATGAGGAGGTGATGAGATCAGAGGAGGAGAGTAGTGACCGCGTTAAAGGGTGGAGCCAACCTATGACCAAAACATCCAACAAACCTGTCAGGGGCAGATCTATGATTTACTGTGGTTGGCTCAGGAGCAGGTAAACCCGCTGCTTTTGTTGGAGAAGGGTAGAAAAAAAGCTGTCAGACCTTGAGCAAGCTCGTGTTATGGCGGCTATATTCAGGGATCTCCAGTGTGGTAAAACCAAAAACTTGCCGGCCAACAAAACATCACTATGTGCAAGATCTGCAGGAAGAGGCAGTTTAGACACTAAGATACATAGACTCAAAAATCAAACTGTCCAGAAACGTGAGCAAGACCATCTTTCTCCTCCCCCATCATGATTCTTGTAGCCAGGCCACAATGTCATTCTCACCATCAACATCAGCTTCTCATGCTCCTCCTCCACTCCATCGTCAATCATCCATATCAGAATGTATGGGCAGAAAACAACAATACACACCCAGTAATCCCCTTGAGTGCCAACTGAATTCAGACCTGGCCAAGGAAATTGCAATGCAGTGACAATGGTGGGTACCTAGCTGTCATTATTTCTCAAACACAGCCATTCCTGTCTTGTATTCTCAACAGAAGGCCACTCCTTGGAATTGTCGCAATGCTACAAGGTCCACTCCACACATGGAACAGCAGTTAGATGAAGGAACAATACATGTCGTTCATGGTCCACTAGGTTAATGTTTTGCATAGCAATGGGGACGACGCACAACTGCAACGAGGTTTACTGACGCCTGCATGTTTGTGTAGATCTGGTGCACACACTAGTTGCTTACCAACCCACTTTCACGTCCTCCACAATGGCCATCTTCCCACCCGGAACAAAAACAGGGCAAAGCGTTGTTTTCATTCCTCCTACCTCCTTTCATAAGTGTAAGCTGAAGCATGCAATGTTGTCCTGCAACTGATCATCCTCGGTAAGGGAAGCCACACAGCGGATCAGTTGCTATTGTGCATCAAGCAGCATATTTCCCGTGGGATTTCTCCCACTTAACTACAGGGCCAATGGCAGGAACATCATGACTGTGCTACGTTGGGGAAATATAGCTCATGCTCCCTGAATGGCGCACATCATAAATTTGGTGGTAAAACATTTTTAAGAAAATGTATTCTACACTAGCTTGCAGAAGGTGCTACCCCTGTCCTGGAGAGCGTGTGCCTATTTCAACAGTTCTTACGCTGGCAAGAAGGCCCTCCTGGATTTGCAGTGACTGAAAAGTCCATTTCCCCACAGCCTATATGTCACTCTCGTTTTGTCATTACTAATGTTGTCTTGGCGTTAAAAAGCTTGCATGGGTTGGACACAGTTCTAGGAGACCACAGAATGTCATAAACAACTTTTTAGGACAATTGGGGCCAAATCAACAAAATCAAAATTAAAACAAATTTCAGGAAATTCACTGATCTCTAACCATAAAATCATACTACACAGATTTTTTTTTGTAGCCAGTAAATATGGAGACATATACTGTAGGTCTAAATGGGAACTGTAGACACAAACCGGTAGGATATTGTTAAGCTGGACTTATACTTCAAAAGGGTTTCATAGCTAGCCTTGACAACTTTGCACAAGCAGCCATCTCAGTAAAATATGGAGCCAATAATGACATGGCCCGGAGACACCATAAGACGTCATTCAGAGATTTTCAGCAGTGTATTTTACTTGAGGAATAAATGTAATTATCACACACTCAGACAGGACATACATCATGACGTCTTAATACTTGTCACAATAACACATAACAAGGGTAATGCTATAATATATTATATAATAGCCTCTGTCTTCATTGGAAAGTGCAATGCTCTAGTAAAATCGAGAGAGATAATAAAAAAAATAGCAATTTCTTCTGTCCAGTGTAATGTCTTTTCTAACTTTACCTATATTTCTCAGGAAAGAAAAGTAGAGTTATTTAAAGTCTCCATATGTTATGGCCATTAACGCTAATGTTATCCCCAGATGACATCAAAAAGGGAATGTTGAGAGTTGCCCATTTCATACTTATCGGCTTGATACATTCTGGAGAAATAGGCCCCACCCAGGGAATGCCCCAAACAGCAATGGACCATGTAGCTGGTATAGCTTATATGTGTATACAGTTAATCCTGCTAATAACCTTAATACAGTTCCTATGTTTATGTGTTAAAGACAAAAGCAGAGTTATTTACTGTGACATCATGTTCTGGATGTCATATAACTGTTTTATTTTGTGTTTATAGAAGCAGAAAAAGATAATATGCCTTTAAGATTCATTTTGTAATGTAAGGTAAGCTCAGTGACACAGTAGAAATAACAGAAAGTATAGTGTTAATCTGTTGTTGCTGGGCAGAAATCTAGACCAATCACAATCAGCATCTCACACAACAAGAGTTTTCACCAATCACAGCCAGCCTCACACACAGCCTGTCTGAGAATTCCCCCAGCTCCTGCTGCTAGAATCATTATTCACCAGAGACAGGAGCTGAAGAGACATTCACTCCACTGAGAGCTGAGTTTTATGGGAACAAGAGGCCAAAATAGGTAGTTAAAACAGTTATATAACGTTCCTATTGTTAGTATTGTGATTAGAACTGTATACTGAACTAGATATATATGTGTTTACTTACAATTCCACCAATTGCAACCAAACAATTGCAAATACAAATTGCAAGCTACAAATTGCAAGCATTCAGATTCCATATTGCAATCCAAATTGCATACAACCATACCAGATCATACTCAACCAATGTGCAAATAGTCACTGCTAACTGCATACTGAAAGTGAACTATTAGTTAGACCTCAGCTATACCTCTCAGAGAGATCATAAAGTGCTTAAATAACTTAAAGTGAGAGTACAGATACTCAAGAGATAAATATATCCACCATTTTATGTTGAATGACAAGACTGAACAGTTGAACCGCCATCTTATGCATACTGCCATCGTGATATCTTTTCAACACGTGTTATGTACATGGACTATCTGCTGCGGAGGCGGCAGTGTTATATGAAGAAAAGTTGAAGTTATAAAGAAGTAATTTCAAGCATTTGGTGTGCTCTTTAAACCTACTGTTTCCATAGAACGACGCTAGAGGAATCACAGAGTAAGACCGAATGCACACGTATAGATCATACCAGTGCATTACTGCATTGCGGCGGCAGCAGGAAGCGCACGGCGTCATAGCAACCAATGACGCCGTGCGCTCCTGCTCTCAGCAGGAATCCAGGCCGTGGTTCCACGGACCGCTCACGGCCGTGAAACACGGCCGTGTGCATTCGGCCTAATAGACAGTCTGGTTAGACTAAAAGTCTGAGATATCAAAATTCTTCTAATGCCACAGCGCAAAAGGCACTTCATAGTGCTGCGCCTGCCACAGACCACCCATCTATTGGTGGAGCTTAAATAAACCTCACCCATGTTTTTTGGCCTGGGACAGCCCGAATTAGCAAGGACTGTCTCTGAAAATTAGGGACAGTCCCTGCAAATTCAGGACTGTTAGCTACTATGCCATTCGCCTAATAAACTAATCGACAGAATCAAAAGAGGACCTTTCAGATTTAGTTAACACTTGCATTCCCCATGCAATAACAATAGCGGAGAAGCTCTTTCTAGAACTTTCTAGAACTTTACATTAAAACGCTCCCATCCCTCTATTATACCTCCTGGGAATGTACAAGCCTAGTGTTATCATACCCTTTTCAGTAGGATGTGTCTCTTAAAAGGGTTGTGTCATGAAGCCTATTATACATTTTTCAAACCAGCACTTGGATCTCAATACTGTTATAATTGCATGTAATTAAAAATGTTATGTAGCCAGTGAGCTTTTCAGTAAAATAGCTGTTTGTTCATTTCCTTATTTTAGCTTAGTTTAAATTGTCAACTGCCACCAGCCAGATGCTAATGTCTGTAAAGCGCTGCGGCATATAGTAGCGCGATATAAGTGCATAAAATTAATACATTTACTCATCGTGTCTAATATTTAGAGAGTGTAAACTTGGGAGGTAATGTATAAGAAAAGAGGTACCAGGTGAAGTAAGCATAGGGACAAATTTATGAAGTATTTGCCCATTTTAGGTTGGTTTGCACCATGCCAGTTTACATTTACTAAGGGGCGACCAGATGTTTTGCGGACGGAGCTAATTTTTTGCCAGCTTTATCATTTTCACACTAGCGTTTTGGCTTTCCGTTTCTGAGATCTGTCATGGGCTCTCACAAGCGGTCCAAAACGGATCAGTTTTGCCCTAATACATTCTGAATGGAAAAGGATCCGCTCACAATGCATCGGTTTGCCTCCGTTCAGTCACCATTCCGCTCTGGAGGCGGACACCAAAACGCTGTCTGCATTGTTTTCTGTCCGCGATGTGGTGCGGAGCAAGATGGATCCGTCCTGGCACACAATGTAAGTCAATGGGGACGGATCCGTTTTTGTCTGACACAATAGAAAACGGATCCGTTCCCCCCTCTGTCATGGCTATAGAAGACATAATACAACAGGATCCGTTCATGATGGATGCATGCGGTTGTATTATTGTAATGGAAGCATTTTTGCAGAGCCATGACGGATCTGCAAAAAAACGCTAGTGTGAAAGTAGCCTAAAAAAAAAAAGCTGACCAAAAATTTGCAAGTTACTCCAGTTCCCTGGTGGTTTACAAACTGACGTAACCTTTGCAATAAATAAGAAAAGACTTTGTACTGAAAAAATCCGTAGGTATCTTGTGTGACAAATTTTACAAATGGCGTATGAAGTTTTGTTAATGTGTCGCAAAGAAACTGGCTTCAAACCAAACAGACACTCCAAAAAAAGTCCAGAATTCACACCTATATATTACCATCTTAGACACCTTTGTCTAACTGTACACCCCACAATGGTTGGCTTATTTTGTTGCAAAATTTTAGCGCAATTTCGATTACTATTGTTGCATATTAAAGGGGTTATTCGGGATTAAACAAAGATGGCTACTTTATTCCAAAGACAGCCCCGTACCTGTCCATGGGTTGAGTCTGGTGCTGCTGTTCAGCTCCATCGAAATAAATGGAGAACATGTAATACCACACACAACTTGTGGACAGGTGTGGTGCTATTTTTGGAGGGAAACAACCATGTTTTTCACCACCTTTTTGGTAAATATTGCAATACACTTCTTCATTGATGACACTTTCTGTTTTTAAATAGACACACAAAACACTTCCACCATCACTAGACTTCTCCACAGGGGTGTCATATAAGACACTGGTCATGTTTAAATTCAGCTTTGTCAATAATTTCAATAGGTTATTTGCAATCCACCTACAAGGAATAGTCCCTACTAGCAAGTCACTGACTCCAAAGTCAGCTCCAAATGGGGTTGTCTTCTGCTGGACCTATGGAGCTCATTATTGCCAAAAGGGGGATCGCTTTTATGGTTGGTGGGGGTCCCAGTGATCATACATTTATCATCTATCCCACTTCCACATTATTAATATCAGCACCTCCACCAAAATTAAGTAACGGAAATGTTGACAGTTGGCGAGGTTAAGAATGGACAGTCCGCTGCCACACGCAGCCTAAACTCTAACCAGATGCAGAGGCCAATGGTTGAACAATTTTGAAATTATTACCTCAGTTTGACCATATGCAGCTTATCTCACCCTCACTGACAGTTAACTTTTTCTTGACCTAAAGGAAATGTGTCACAAAAAATTGTATCTGCCAGTTAAAACCTCTGGACTCCTTCATTGACCTAGGGCTCAGATCCCTAGGGGGGCCGTGCCACTAACTTCGTTCCCCAGGTAACTGGACGCTGCTTCCGCGCCTAGGAGGCACCGGACAGAGGAACCGTGACAGCTCCAATTGCTCTGCTAGATTATCTTCAGCCCTGCAGCTCAGGGAGTGTGTCCTTATTGCTGCAGCTCTCGCCATGTAATTGCCACAGTTTCTAACAGAGCTTATTGCTGGTGACAGTTGAAGATTTAAAGGCTATGTACACCTTTGGAGGCATTTTTTTTTATGATTGCATTTTACTCATCTTTGGCTAGAAATCATTTTTCCAAATGGACTTATTAAAATATTGAGCCGTTCTGTCAGAAAAGGTTAACTGTTTTTCTAACTGTGTGACTGCTACTTTCACTTTTTGCCCTAATAAACCTTATCTCTAAACTACTTAGAGGTCATAAACACTTATTTAAGCCACATATTTATCAGTAAGATAAGAACTGAGCTATAATGAGTGTTTATAATGTCAGAGAGCAGAGATAAGGAGTCCATCTGCTCCCCAACTGATGGAAAAGAGAAAAAATCCAGAGCCTGTTTCTAGAGCATGTCAGCTCTGTACAGAAAAAAAGGGTTCCATATTTTGAATAAAGACCAATTAAAAAAAATTATTTTTAGCTCAAACTGAGAACAATGCAATAATAAAATAATTGCCTTAAATGTGTACATAGCCATTAAACTGAGCATGTTTGACCAGCCCAGGGAGAGGGACAAAAAATTAAGGCAAAGAATAAACAGCAGGTGGCGCAATACATATAGATTTAATTAAATAACTCAGTCACTATACCAAATTTTTAATTATCTGCAATTACAAAAGCATTCAGATCCAGGTGCTGGTCTGAAAAATGTAGAATATGTTTTATGACACACCCCCTTTAATTTTGGGCTACCACTGACAGTTATGTTAAAGGAACATACATCCACAGGTTGATATAATGATTACTGGAGAACAAGAACACAGGTTCAAGCCCCTTATTATTGTTGTTAACAGTGCAGAAATTCCTGGACGGTCTGTGAAAATAGGCACATTTTTTCCTGTGTCCATTAAAAAAATAGATATGATCGTGAGTTTTGAGGCTGGTGGTTCTTGATTATTTTGGTGGTAATTATCATTTATCATTTTACAGCTCACAGTAAATGTTGGTAATCAGGTGATATCAGTATATTGAGCTATAGATATGTATTTCTTATAATCGGTATCATTCATTATGGTTTTCCAATTTGTCCTTAAAAAATGTTTGCTGTCCATGACTTTGGGGATAAGTTGTCCAGAAAAAATAAAAATTCTGGTTGGCAAACCTGCCCTCAGGGAGTATTCTGACACTCTACTTGGGAGGGTAAGGTATAAATATCAATTAGGATAAAAAAAGAGATCCCAAATAACCTTAGTCATATCCGGCACCCATGTGAATCCTGCAGTTTTTGCACTGACTAATAATAGACGCCACTTTCTGTTCTGTAGAGGTCAATTCTCAGCAGTAGTGTTGATCGAGCACCATAGTGCTCGGGTGCTCAGGCCGAACACATCGGGATTTTCGATCCGAGCACCCGAATGTAATGGAAGTCAGTGGGAGAACCCCAGCATTAAACCAGAAACCCCTTGCTCTGAAGAGGGGAGGGTGCTTGGTTCATAGAAAAATTTCAGAAATTGATGGAAACACCACTGAAATGGTTTGGGAACAGCATGGGGAGGATGTCTGGATGCATCTTGGACTCCCAGGTCGCTGTTGGGAATGATGTTGTCTGATTAGTACGCCCCTTTTACAGACTAACAATAATACCGAAGATTAAATCGATTTTAGAGGAAAAATTGTTAGGAAACATTCTTTCCTATATATTTACTTGTATATAAAGTGCAAGTTCAGCCAAAAATGTTGTTTATTTTCGGAACTGGGGCCATGATTAAGAGGGACGGCTGGTGGCATCCGTATTGCACCGGTAGAAATAAAAAACGTGAACCGGCGCAAGACGAACCACAGTGAAAGCATTTGCCAAGAATGTTTTCATTAATCAACAACAAAAGTCGGAGGTTCGAAGACTGGCGATGTTATTCCCATGACCCGCCGAGCATCTTCCGGGAAAACCAAAGTCTTTGGGTTCCGGTGGGAGTATGGTTGCAAAGCCGAAACAAACTAATTGACGGAAGGGCACCACCAGGAGTGGATCCTGCGGCTTAATTTGACTCAACACGGCAAACCTCACCCAGCCTGGACAAGTAAAGAATTGACAGATTGATAGCTCTTTCTTGATTCTGTGGGTGGTGGTACATGGCCGTTCTGAGTTGGTGGAGCGATTTGTCTGGTTAATACCAATAATCAACGAGACTTCTCCGTGCTAATTAGTTATGTGACCCCCGGCGGTGAGGATTGTGTTGACCAGGCTCTTATGGGAGAGTGCCTGCTGCTTAGCTGACCATCGAAAAAATTATGGTTGAGGGCCTGCAGGTGAGCTGACCGGGCGAGGGCCTGCTGCCGCTTTGTTAACTCTAGATAACTTCTGCCTGAACGCACGTCCCCGTGACCTGTCCCTTCCTATGTTCAGCAATCCCGACTTCACCTCTCCCGACTTCGAATGAGCCTAAGCATCCGATGACGCGTTCCGGCCAACCAATCACTGTAATGCCAGTACCCAACATGGCTACTGGCATTACAGTGAGGGCAGTACTTACCCGCACGTTTATTGGCTTAGCAGCCACAAAACGTGTGGGGAGGAGACTTGAGCTTTGCTCTCGAGCACATGCTGTACTCGGTCGAGTACCGCCATGTGCCGAGCATAGCGATGCTCGAGCCGAACTGGTTTTCGGCCCAGCATGCTCGCTCAACACTACTCAGCAGTCATCTCATTCTTATCACAGGCAGGATAACAATGACAAATATCACCTATTTATAGATAACACAGGATCCACCATTCACAAAGCTTATTTACTTCCTCCAGACCTCTGCACGGGTCGCATAGCATGGCTCTGACATGATATGGGGCAACTCTCCCATATAAGTCAATGAGTCTCCTCCAATCTACTGTGTCTATGGTCCAGGTAACTGCTGTAAAGCACATCTTTTAATGCTGTTAACAACAGCTAGGGAAAGACGTCACTCAGCACTCATAATCATGCTAAAAGAAAAAAGCTAAAATGGGAAAATAAAAATAGAATAAAAAAAAGGATATGTGTAAGGGTGTTTGCATTCGCGTTATAAATTCCGTTATAGGGTTCCGTTATACCAGAGTTATAACGCAATATGTAAAACAGGTATTAAGAGTAGGGTTGAGCGAACCCGAACTTTAGGATTTTTATACCCCGGACCCGAACCCGAACTATTCAGTAAAAGTTCAGGTTCGGGTTCGGTGTTCGGCGAGTTAATGGCACTTTCTGAAAGGCTGCAGAGCAGCCAATCAACAAGCGTTTAACTCGTGTGCCCTTAGAAGCCATCACAGCCATGCCTACTAATGGCATGGCTGTGATTGGCCAGTGCAGAATGTGACCCAGCCTCTATATAAGCTGGAGTCACGTAGAGCTGCACGTCACTCTGTGTGCAATTTAAGCTAGAAATACAGCAATCATTTTCTGGGTTTTAAAGGAAACCTTTTTGGGAAAAATACTAAATTTTATAGCCCTTGCTGCATCTGTCAGTGCGAAAGGCAAGCGTTACATACTGCTGTCATATTCTGTTATAAAAAAAAAAACTTTTAGGGCAAAATCCAAATTTTGCGGCGTTTGCTGCATCTGTCATTGCTAAAAACAAGCTTGAAATGCAGCAATAATTTTCTGGTTCTAAAAAGCACCCATTTTTGGCAATACCCTCCCATCTGGGGCCTATGCCGCATTGGTCAGTGTGCAATTTAAGCTTGAAATGCAGCAATAATTTTCTGGTTTTAAAAAACACCCTTTTTGGGCAAAATACTAAATTTTACAGCCCTTACTGCATCTGTCAGTGTGAAATTTAAGCATTATATACTGCTGTCATATTCTGTTATTAAAAAAACACGCTTTTAGGGCAAAATCCTAATTTTGCAGCATTTGCTGCATCTGTCATTGTTAAAAACAAGTTTTAAATGCTTCAATAATATTCTGGGTTTTAAAAAACACCCATTTTTGGCAATACCTTACATCTGGGGCCTATGTCGCTTTAGTCAGTGTGCAATTTAAGCTAGAAATACAGCAATAATTTTCTGGGTTTTAAAAAAAACACCCTTTTTGGGCAAGATACAAAATTTTACAGCCCTTGCTGCATCTGTCAGTGTGAAATTCAAGCGTTATATACTGCTATTCTGTTATTAAAAAAAACACACTTTTTGGGCAAAATACTAAATTTTACAGCCTTTGCTGCACCTGTCATTGGGAGATACACGTGTTAGATACTGGTGTTCTATTCTGTTATAAAAAAAACACCCATTTTAGGCAAAAAACTAAATTTGCTGCCTTTGTTGCATCTGTCAGTGTGAGATACACACGTTAGATACTGCTGTTCTATTCTGTTATTAAAAAACACCCATTTTGGGCCAAATACAAAATTTGCGGGCTTTGCTGCATCTTTCAGTGTGATATACAAGCTTTAAATACAGCAATAATATTCAGGGTTTAAAAAAACACACATTTTGGGCAAAGTTCTTAATATTGCAGCCTTTACTGCATCTGTCATTGTGAGATACACGCGTTAGATAGTTAGATACTGGTGTTCTATTCTGTTATTTAAAAAAACACGCATTTTGGGCAAGAAACTAATTTAGCAGCCTTTGCTGCATCTGTCATTGTGAGATACATGCGTTAGATACTGGTGTTCTATTCTGTTATAAAAAAAACACCCATTTTGGACCAAATACAAAATTTTAGAAATATGAGGAGAGCATCAAAAAAGGGACGTGGCCCTGGTTGTGGTGCTGCTGGTGGAGCTCCTGTTGCAGGGAGAGGACGTGGTCGATCTGTGCCAGCTACACGCACAAGTGAAACACCTTCCTCAGGTGCGAGGAGGCGACAGAACCTTCAGCGGTATTTGGTCGGACCTAATGCGACTCTACGAGTGGTGAAGCCAGAATAAGTACAGGCGATAGTAGATTGGTTTGCTGACAGTGCCTCCAGTTCCTTTATATTGTCTCCCACCCAGTCTCCTGCTGAAAGATCAGAGTTGCAGCCGATGTCCATCTTTCACCTCACCCCCTTCCAAATCAGCCAAGCAGTCTGAGCCCCAAGTCATGCAGCAGTCTCTTCTGTTTTTTGATGACTCTGCTAGCAGGGTTTCCCAGGGCCATCCACCTAGCCCTGCCCCAAAAGTGCAAGAGGTTGCACCGATGCCCAACCACTTATGTTTCAAGATGAGTACATGGGAGGACCACCGCAGCACATCTCCGATGATGACGAAACACAGGTGCCAACTGCTGGGGCTTTTGAAAGTGTGCAGATGACAAGGAGGGCAGGGGTGAAGACTGGGTGGAAGATGATGTGGAGGACGATGAGGTCCTCGACCCCACATGGAATCAAGGTCATGCGAGTGACCTGTGTAGTTCGGAGGAAGAGGCGGTGGTCGCACAGAGCCACCAGCACAGCAGAAGAGGAAGCAGGGTGCAAAAGTGGAGCGTCCGTCCCCTAGACAGTACGCCACACCAGGGAACACACCAGGAGTTCCCTGGTGTGGCAGTTCTTCAGACAATGTGCTGACGACAAGACATGAGTGGTTTGCACGCTGTGCAATCAGAACCTGAAGCGAGGCATAAAAGTTCTCAACCTGAGCATAACCTGCATGACCAAGCGTCTAAGTGCAAAGCATGAGCTGCCGTGGAGTCGACACCTCAAAAACAATGAAAGGTCTCTGGCTCCTTCTGCTTCCTCTTCTGCTGCAGTCTCGGCCTCTTCAGCCACCTATGGAGTGACAGTGCCACCTGCCACCCCACAAACAGAGGATCTGCCAGCAACACCACCACCTGGGTCACCAAGCATCTCCACAATGTCCCACGGAAGCGTTCAGCTCTCCATCTCCCAAACACTGGAGAGGAGGAGGAAGTACCCCCCTACCCACCCGCGATCTCTTGCCCTGAATGCCAGCATTTCAAAATGACTGTCCTTTGAAATGCTGTCATTCTGTCTGGTGGAGACGGAGAGTTTTAAAAGCCTTATGGCGGTGGCTGTCCCACAGTACATCGTGCCCATCCGCCACTACTTTTCCATGCGTGCCATCCCTTCCCTGCTTTCTAATATATATATGAGACCAACCTGGGTAAGGTTACTTTACTACTATATTTACAAATGCCTGACTAGGCAAAAAATCTAAGACTGCCCCCCGACATGTTTCGCCAGAATTCTGGCTTCTTCAGGGGCAAAGCCAGAATGCAAAGGGGTTGCTGCCCTTTTTGCCCCTGAAGAAGGCAGAATTCTGGCGAAACATGTCGGGGGGCAGTCTTAGATTTTAACTGCTTTGCACCTCTACACTGGTACCAACACCTCACGGTCATGTGCCGATGGTGGTTGGTGTAGTTTAGGCATTCAGTGTACTGCAGCACACGTAGCTGGACACTGAGTCCCTGTTGCAGTTTGTGAATTAGTCAATCTTCATTGTGACTATTCACAGTGGTGTGTGTCTTCACATCCACACCACTTTAGCTATCAGCATTGTGAACCGCGGACGGTGTGACGGCAGTGTGTGAAAGCAGTACCTTGCCTATAGGGACACCTAGTGAGAGAGAGTGCACACATCTCTCTCCCTTCAATTTAGTGTAGTATCACTGATAACAGTGTCGAGGTGCTCTGTATTTTTTATTTTTTCATTCCTTGGTTGGTTCAGTTCAATTAAAGAGTGTATGTACACACATGATACAGACTTTTAGAATTATCTCAATAAAAGTGAAGTTTTAAGCCTGGGTCAAGATAGGTATTTTTGCCTAGTCAGGCATCCCTTCCCTGCACAACCAAGTGGGGGACAAAATCAGGTGTGCACTGCGCAACACCGTCTGTGGCAAGGTCCACCTAACTAAAGATACGTGGACCAGTAAGCATGGTCAGGGACGTTATATCTCCCTAACAGCACACTGAGTAAATGCAGTGGCAACTGGGCCTGAGGCGGATAGCAGTTTGGCGCAGTTCCACCACCGAGGATTGCAGGGCGCTTCAGTTTGCCTACTGTTGCTTCCTCTTCCTACTCCGCTTTCTCATCCTATACCGACTCCTCATCCGGTCAGCGTAACACCTTCACCACCAACTTCAGCACAGCCAGGGGTAAACGACAGTAGGCAGTTTTAAAACGTATCTGTTTGGGGGACAAACCACACACCGCGCAGGAGCTGTGGACGGGCCTTGAACAACAGACTGATGAGTGGTTGGTGCCAGTGAGCCTCAAGCCCGGCCTGGTGGTGTGCGATAATGGGCGAAATCTCGTAGCAGCTCTGGGACTAGCCAGTTTGACGCACATCCCTTGCCTGGCGCATGTGCTGAATTTGGTGGTGCAGAAATTCCTTAAAAATTACCCCAATATATCAGAGCTTCTGCAGAAAGTGCAGACCGTCTGGGCGCGCTTTCGGCGTTCTCACCCTGCTGCTGCTCGCCTGTCAGCGCTGCAGCGTAACTTCGGCCTTCCCGCTCACCGCCTCATATGCGAAGTGCTCACAAGGTGGAACTCCACCTTGCACACGCTGGCCAGACTGTGCGAGCAGCAGCAGGCAATAGTGGAGTTTCAGCTGCAGTACGCAAGGGGGAGTCGCTCTGTGGAACAGCACCACTTCACCACCAATGACTGGGCCTCCATGCGAGACCTGTGTTTCTGGTTGCACTGTTTCGAGTACTCCACCAACATGTCCAGTGCCGATAACCCTGTTCTCAGCGTTACTATCCCACTTCTATGCCTCCTTGAAAAAACGCTGCTGGTGATGATGGAAGAGGATGTGGCACAGGAGGAGGAAGAGGGATCATTTCATAGGGTTTCTGGCCAGTCATTCACAAGTGGCTCTGAGGGTGGGTTCCTGCACCCACAAACGCCAGGTACACCATTGTCTAGCCAGGGCACAGTTCTTGGAGGATGATGAGGTGGGGGATGAGGAGGAGGAGATGGCGGAGGAGGAACCTTCTTCACAGCAGGGTGGCACCCAAACCAGCTCATGGCCATCACTGGTGCGTGGCTGGGGAGATACAGAGGACACAGACGATACACCTCCCACAGAGGACAGCTTTTTGTTGCCATTGGGCAGCCTGGAACACATGCATGAGCAATTACATGCTGCAGTGTCTCCGCAACGACCGCCGAGTTGCCCACATTCTAACTTGTGCTGATTACTGGATGGCCATGCTGCTGGATCCCCATTACAAGGACAACGTACCGTCCTTAATTCCGTCACTGGAGCGTGATCGTAAGATGCGCGAGTACAAGCACACCCTGGTAGACGCGCTGCGGGTGGCATTACCACCTGACAACAGTGGAAGCACAAGGACAAGGTGAAGGAAGAGGTCGCCAACGCAGCTGCGGCACCACCAGCACCTCAGAAGGCAGGGTTAGCAGGGTCGAAATGTGGAAAAGCTTTGTCAGCATGCCACAACAACCAGCACCACCAGCTGATATGGAACATCTTAGCAGGAGGCAGCATTTCACCAACATGGTGGAGCGGTATGTGCGCACACGCCTACACGTACTGAATGACGGGTCTGCCCCCTTCAACTTCTGGGTCTCCAAATTGGGCACATGGCCTGGGCTTGCCCTTTACGCCTTGGAGGTGCTGGTCTGTCCTGCAGCCAGTGTATTGTCTGAACGTGTGTTTAGCACGGCAGGGGGCGTTATCACAGATAGCAAAGAAAAAGGGGGTCAGTCAGCACATCCCAAAGCGCAGGGGCACGTTGCTATGGCTGAGGACAAGACTGTTGAACAAAACATGCAATGCAACAGCTCACTGCAAACCAAATAAAGTACAAAATTGCATCATAATTGCAGATGCTATACTAATAAGTTAGAGATGCTTGGCAAATCATTTTGTACAAGATTATTTGAGCCCGTCTGCCACACGTCAAGGCGATCTCTAGTTAGACGGGTTCCTAACACTAAATTTTACCTGTTATGTGCCATGACGGCTACCATATAATTCAGAAAGTGCAGGTTCCACATGCATGCTGGATCCGCCTGAATTTCAGTCATTTTTGGTGCCAAAATGGCCTCCATTATATCCACGGAAAGCAGTTACCAGCATGAATGCCGGGCCCACTCCACACCACTCCCGGCGCCACACGGCCACCAGGGACTGCAATGAGAGTCCACACACTATCTCTCTCCTGGTGCCATATGGCTTCAGCGAGTGAGGGGGAGCAGGCCAAGCTATATACTAACACTAATTAAAATCAGCCAATGGGGCAGACGAGCTGGTCAGGAGCGCACGACTAAGGAGGCAGCCACACCTCCAGCACAAGCTGCAAAGAAAAAGGGGGTCAGTCAGCACATCCCAAAGCGCAGGGGCACGTTGCTATGGCTGAGGACAAGACTGTTGAACAAAACATGCAATGCAACAGCTCACTGCAAACCAAATAAAGTACAAAATTGTATCATAATTGCAAATGCTATACTAATAAGTTAGAGATGCTTGGCAAATCGTTTTGTAGAAAATTATTTCACCAACATGGTGGAGCGGTAAGTGCTCACACGCCTACACGTACTGAATGACGGGTCTGCCCCCTTCAACTTCTGGGTCTCCAAATTGGGCACATGGCCTGGGCTTGCCCTTTACGCCTTGGAGGTGCTGATCTGTCCTGCAGCCAGTGTATTGTCTGAACGTGTGTTTAGCACGGCAGGGGGCGTCATCACAGACAAGCGCAGCCGCCTGTCCACAGCCAATGTGGACAAGCTCACGTTTATTAAAATGAACCAGGCATGGATCCCACAGGACTTGTCCGTACCTTGTGCAGAATAGACATGTATACCGGCACTAACTAGCCATTGTTATACTGCAGCGCAATTGCTCATTGTTGTATTTTGGATATTTCACACTCTTTTGGAGTGTACCCTAATTAAAAAAATAATAATAATAAAATTAAAACCAAAAACCAATGTTGGTTACCTCGTCCTCCTCCACCGCCGCTTCCACCTACACCGCTACTTCCACCTCCTCCTCAAACTCCTACTCCATATGGACTTCCACCTCATAAATCAAGTTAATTTTTTTTATTTGTACGTATTTTATTTTATGTCATTTCTCTAATTTGTCTGTTCAATTTTGGGGTAAAATTCACCAATTTATGGCTGTGATATACCAGTGCTATACCTAGTAGACAGGTAAAAACATTTCACAAATTTTTCTGTTACATTTTCTGGTGAAATTCACCACTTGCTCCTAACCACATTTTGCTGGCCCTCTAGCCCTTTCCATGACATTTTAGAGCCATTTTAGTGCTCAAAAGTTCAGGTCCCCATTGACTTCAATGGGGTTCGGGTTCAGGGTCAAGTTCGGGTCCCAAAAAAAGTCCGGTCGATAACTCTGTTATAACGGAACCCTATAACGGAATTAATAACGCAAATGTGAAGCTGCCCTTACTATTAGCTATTTACTGGCAGAACTATATTATAGATGACACTTTCGATAAAATATCAGACTGCACTGTCTGCGGTATACAAAGCAGTTATTATGTATATAGTCTATATGCAGGGATATACATATGAATGATTTGCAAGTTTTTTCCTTTCATTTCTTCATCGGTACATTTTTACTTTTTGCGTAGCATTAGGTTGCAGCTGGATAGTGATATGTACATGGCACCCGATCGTATGCTTGCGTTTTTTCATTTTTTATTGATAAGTGACCACATTTCTCATCCACATTGTAAGAACCAGTGTAGGGCACCCTAATGTAAACTGCAGCACTTGGACTGGACATAACCCCTAATTCCTACCATTATAGTAGAGGAGACAGGCTGTAATGCCTCTGATGCCATCAGATAACACGGAGTAGCTCTCAATCTTAGAATTCTACGCCAGGTCCCCCATTCCATAATCCAGGGTATATAAAGCAATAAAACAAATTCCTAATCTCAACCCAGTTCCTCTGAATGGAGACCTTGCTATTTTGGAGGACTTGACCAACATGAGTCACACTGAAGATAATGTCTGAAAATAACAGGTGTCGCCTTAAAACTGTACCGGAAAATTAATTATACAGCAGGAGATTCTAACACAACACTGCCATCTGCTGGTAGCTGCAATTTATTTAGCTGATTTCTCAATACAATACTATTGCCCATCTTGCTATAAATTTTGTAAAAGATTTTGGTAGAGTAGCAAGAAATTTACAAGAAAACGTTCACCATTCTTCACATTTAGTCTTCGGGTTCTGTGTCCCTTTTACTGATACTACAATAACAACAATCCAAGGAGGTCCTTATTCATTAGTGTATCTTTAGTTTTCCATATAGCATTGGGGGGTCAGTAGCCTAATTAAAAGGATCTGTGCAAAAGACTCTTCAGGAATCATACAGATGTCTCTGCAGCTCTACCGACCAGTGTGATGTCTGTCTTTTCCCATTCCGAAAAGTACAAATGCAACAAAAATAGCTGCTAAAAAAAAGTACTGGTTTTAGTGCATTTTAATGTCCTACTGACTTAGAGGAAACATCTGGGACACTCATTATAGCTCAATTCTTATCAAACTGATAAGAATATGACTTATTACTCCTGCACATGACCGTATGTAGTTTGTGGTCTGCAAAACAAACATCCGCAAAAAATGCGGATGACATCCGTACTGCATCCGTTTTTTTTCAGATCTTTTGTAATGATGCCCATACTTGCCTGCAAAACAGACAACAATACATGTTCTATATTTTTTGAGGAGCAGCCATGCGGACAAACGGAAACAGGATGCACAAGGAGTAATTTCCTTTTTTTTTGGCGGACCCATTGAAGTGAATAGTTTCTTATACGGGCCGCAAAAAAAATGGAACAGACACTAAAAAAAATGTGTTCGTGTGCATTTGGCCTTAAAGAGGACCTTTGACTGCCCCTGACATGTCTGTTTTAATAGCTCCATGCATTCCCCACGTACAAACAATTCTGGAGCATCTATTCTTATGTCTGTATGTTGTGCCGTTCCTTTATTATTTCTACTAGAAGTTATGAATGAATTGCTATTAGCCTTCAGTAAGGGTACAGAGGGGAGGTAACCAGTTGGAGGCGTGTACCTGCACAGTGTGACTCTATCCAATCAGTGCTGCCATTTTCAGACTGTGCAGGTACACGCCCCCCCCCCCCCAAACTGGTTACCTCCCCTCTGCACCCTTACTGAAGGCTAATAGCAATTCATTCATAACTTCTAGTAGAAATAATAAAGGAATGGCACATAGAGGCATAAGAATAGATGCTCCAGAATTGTTAGTACGTGGGGAATGCATGGATATATTAAAACAGGAATGTCAGGAGTGGTGAAAGGTCCTCTTTAAAGAGGACCTTTCACTAGTTTAAAAAGTAAAAACTAACTATATCAGTGGGCAGAGCGGCGCCCAGGGGTCCCCCTGCACTTACTAGTATGTCTGGGCGCCGCTCCATTCGCCCGGTATAGGCTCCGGTGTCTGCAGCTCCTTCTTTTGTACTGGGCGGAGTTTTTGTATTAGGGTTGTCCCTTGCTGCAGCTCTGGCCAATCGTAGCGCACAGCTCATAGCCTGGGAGTCCCAGGCTCATTTAAAGGTCCTCTTTAAATGAGTGTCTATGAGCTGTCAGGAGTTCAGAGATAAGGGCTACAGACGAAGCCGTCAGAGCTGCTTTCTGATTTCTCAATGTAAACAGAAAGCAATAGTCTGCAGAGAGAAACTGACAGCTGTACAGAGAAAACTGTAATAAAGACCAATTGACAAATATGATTTTTAGCAACACATTAGTAGTATGCAATAATCTAAAAAAAATGCCCCCAAAGGTGTCCATAGCCTTTAAGGTGGTGTCACACATAGGGGGAAATGTATAGTTCTTGTACAACAGTTTTCATACAAAAAATTGAAAATCTTGGCGCAAGTGCCATTTTACTCCAAAGTTTGCAACGTGTTTTTTTTTAGCCACTCACAGCACACTTCAGTTATTTGGTCAGTTATTTCCATCAGTTAGGCCTCATGCACACGGCTGTTGTGCGGCTATTCCGTGCATTGGTCCCGAACGCATGGGCAATGCATGGTGATGGAACATGTGATGAGCGCAGAGACGTCACCAAAGGTCCTTTTCCTCCCAGATCCTCAAAGAAGAAGAAAGAAGATGAGTCGGGCTGCACGAACAAGTGGATAAGGTGAGTTGAATTATTTTTTTTAACCCCTCCATCTCTAATTTACTTAGCATTCTGTATTAAGAATGCTATTATTTTCCCTTATAACCATGTTATAAGGGAAAATAATAAAGATCGGGTCCCCATCCCGATCGTCACCTAGCAACCATGTGTGAAAATCGAACTGCATCTGCACTTGCTTGCGATTTTCACGCAGCCCTATTCACTTCTATGGGCCCTGCGTTGCGTGAAAAACGCACAATATAGAGCATGCTGCGATTTTCACGCAACGCACAAGTGATGCATGAAAATCACTGCTCATCTGCACAGCCCCATTGAAGTGAATAGGTCCGGATTCAGTGCGGGTGCAATGCGTTCACCTCACGCATTGCACCCACACGGAATTCTCGGCCGTGTGAAAGGGGCCTTAATCAATTAAAATGGAACGTTCAGTGCCTTTGTCATGTCTGATCTAGTAAATACTTGTATTCCTCATAATACAGCAATTCTGGGACCTCTTTTGTTATACCCTATCTTGTTATTCCTCCTATAAATTTATGAATAAATTGACAGGTGGGTATCACCTGCTGGGGGCACGACAAATCACTTTCACACAGGGAATGATAAGGAATAACAGGAGGAATAACAGTGGAAAAGCTGTAACACAATTAACAAACACAATCGGCTAACTTAATCACTCACAGGCAGAAAACACACACCTTTCCCAAAACACAGAAAAACCCCAAAACCCCACATATCACCATAAACTACACATCCCTGGATAGCTCTGATGTGGGCGAACAACCAGCTACCGCTGAACAAATAGACTAATCAGGTTTTTTATAGTAATCCAAAGGCAGAGAGATCTGCCACACACCTTTCTCTAATAAATGAAATGAAATTGTGTGAAAGTACAGGAACTCTTTAATGTTTGATATGTTTCACATTACATTCGATGGGTTTAATTGATAAGTTCCGCCAGATGTGTGCAACTGTCTGCTATTTACTCCAATTGCAAAATGCACTATACCGCAGTGGATATATGTATTTTTATAAACAATTATGTTAAAAATCCCACTCAATTATGCTTTTCAATACAGTTTAAGCAAAGATATATTGACATACTGTATAGCCAGGTATCAGGTACGCTACGGTACATTAGACTAATGTATATACCAAAGGTCGTGCTGAAAGCTACTGTATGTGAAGTGTGGCGTCATAATAGCAAAAAATAAATAAATCTAAACAGAATCATGAAAGACGTTCTGGATACTTTGAGATTATTTATTGCGCGGATGTCCACCCAACCACTGCTAATATTTCAGGATCTTTCCCTGTGAAGTGTGTTTGAGGCTCATACAGTGAATCTTCTGATCCCGGGGCTGTCTCCAGAACACATAATGAAATATAACTTCAGAATCACTGCTTTTGATGTCAGGCTGCGATACAAAGCAATAAACTTTAATGATGCTGTATTTTATAAATGTTCCCAGTATAGCGGCGGCGCGGACAGTGACCAAAAGTGACACGTCACCACGGACTGACATTCTTTATCTGGAGAGATCAAAACAAAGAAAATTATTATTTTATCATTACCTAAACCTTCAGGTGGAGAGAGCAAGTGTTCATGTTACTTGAATATCTTCTTAAAGAGGAGCTGTCACCTCTCCTGACATGTCGGCTTTTGTACTATTTGTATTCCCCATGTAATATGAATTCTGGAGCATCTATACTTCTGACTATGGTGTACTCTTACTCTGTTATGTCTACTACAAATGTATTACTGAATTGGCAACTAGATGTTACCAGTTGGGGGGGGGGGGGGTGTCCCTGTACAGTCTGACACTAGCCAATCAGTGCTTCCGGTCAGTGGCGTAGCGTGGGTTACCAGCACCCGGGGCAAGCGAGGTATTGCGCCCCCTAATCTGTGGACACACCCCTTTTTATAGAGCCATATCCCAAATTATACAAAGATCAACATTACCAATAACACTATATAAAGTCCAAATAATAGTAATACCACCTGGTCACACATGCTCAAAATATTACCACCATACTGATACTGAATAATAATACAACACTATACCAAAACCAGCATTACCAACACTAAACACTATAGGCTACACATGTGTTACTTGTGGTTTTTGTTTCAGATTTCATGCAGATTTTTTACCAGATTTCACCCTTCTATTGAAAAGGGTGAAATCCACATAAAAAATTGCAGACACAATTGATTTCCACACAGACAAAATCTGCAAAGTGAACATGAGATTTGTCTAATCCTATACACTTCGCTGGTACTGGACTACACTGCAGTTTTCCACTGCAAGGAAAAAATGCACGTAACTGGCAACATGTGAATGCAGCTTAATATAAAAATAATACTGCTAGTACCATGAGCACTTATTACCACCTCATAGTGACTTAATATTACACCAGACTGATACTGGGAGTTCCTTTCCCCCCCCCCAATCTGATAAAGTGGCCGCTCCATTCATTCTCTATGGGACTGCCGGAGATAGCCCAGTGCAGCGCTCGGCCATTTCTGCAGGCCCTTAGAGAATGACTGGGGTGACAGACAGCATGCCTGACCTGTCACTCCATCAGATTGAGGGAACAGGATTCTGTTTTTTGGGATCAGTGGGGTCCCTGAAGTCAGACCCCCACTAACCAGTTAGTTATCCCCCATCCTATGTATAGGAGATAAGTTCCAAAATTTGCACAACCACTTGAATTCATTCCCAATAAATATATATATATATATATATATATATATATACACATTTGTGTGTGTACATGTGTGACAGATAATAGAAAATAACTTATACAAGCAGCAACTTACATGCTGGATAACACTGGGGCCAGGATGGAGGGGGTTAACCTGCAGACTGGAAGAAGCTGATGGGGAAGTAGGAGAAGATCTGCTCACCTTCAGCGGCTGTCCGCTTTGTCAGAAGGCACAGTGAGGTCATTAGGAAGGAATAGAAGCTTTGGTGGTGAAAAGCATAAACCGTGTGTGCCCTAGCTGCCTGCCTCCACCGCCCCGCACCCCGATGAACTGCAGTGCTAGAAGGTGCTGTGTGACTGCGCAGCCAAACAGGGACTGAGCCGGGAACAACATCCAGTCAGCAGAGCACTGGAACTGCTTCTGCTCTCTGCCAAAATTCCCGCTCTGCGTGTGTCGGCCTCAGAGGATCTGCAGCCACCACTTCTGGATCCTGGATACAGGGAGAGGGGCGGCCCAGGCATCAGAAGGCACTGCAGCTAGGACACAGCAGGTACCTGCTTGGAGCGAGGAGGAGGAGGCTGTCAGGTGACGCGATCTCTCTCCTTGGCTCCCAGATTGTAGGGCAAACTACTAGTGCTGCGTCCCGCCATAGTGTTGTGGGTGGTGGGCGCAGTGACTGCCCGAAACATTCACTGATATAGCCAGTGAGCTGTATATTGTCTGTGCTGCTGGGCGCCCCACTTGCGGTTTGGCGCCCAGTGGCAGACTGTGCAGAGACAACCCCCAAACTGGTAAAACCCAGTTGGAAATTCTTTCATAAGCTTCTAGAAGGAAAACCAGAGGAGTGGCATAGATGCTCCAAATTCAAATGATAAAAAAAAGATACAAAATATTCAAAACATCTCAATTCATTCAGAATGCTCACACTTACACACGTTGACATGCTATCTGTGAGGTTATTAATGGTTGTCTGAGGAATGTTCTGCTATACTGAATGCACTGCTGCTGTGCACCATGATTGCCTTTGAGAGTGGGGCGTGAGGTCAATGAAACACCTGTAGCTGGACATCTGGCTTGTAGACCAATGTCAGGCAAGCACCTTTTGATGGTTTGTGTAGACATCGTTTGCCAACCTAGGCTTGGGAATAGGGATGAGCGAACTCGAACTGTATAGTTCGGGTTCGTACCGAATTTTGGGGTGTCCGTGACACGGACCCGAACCCGGACATTTTCGTAAAAGTCCGGGTTCGGGTTCGGTGTTCGTCGCTTTCTTGGCGCTTTTGTGACGCTTTCTTGGCGCTTTTTGAAAGGCTGCAAAGCAGCCAATCAACAAGCGTCATACTACTTGCCCCAAGAGGCCATCACAGCCATGCCTACTATTGGCATGGCTGTGATTGGCCAGAGCACCATGTGACCCAGCCTCTATTTAAGCTGGAGTCACATAGCGCCGCCCGTCACTCTGCTCTGATTAGCGTAGGGAGAGGTTGCGGCTGCGACAGTAGGGCGAGATTAGGCAGATTAACTCCTCCAAAGGACTTGATTAACTGATCGATCTGCAGCTGTGGATCATTGAGCTGCTGATCCTCAATTGCTCACTGTTTTTAGGCTGCACAGACCGTTTGTCAGTCTCATTTTTCTGGGGTGATCGGCGGCCATTTTGTGTCTTGTGGTGCGCCAGCACAAGCTGCGACCAAGTGCATTTAACCCTCAATGGTGTGGTTGTTTTTTGGCTAAAGCCTACATCAGGGTGAAGCTGTCACACCAAGTGCATTTAACCAGCAATAGTCTGTTCATTTTTTGGCCATATACAAAATCAGGGGCAAGCTGCGCCTGTCACCAAGTGCATTTAACCCTCAATGGTGTGGTTGTTTTTTGGCTAAAGCCTACATCAGGGTGAAGCTGTCACACCAAGTGCATTTAACCAGCAATAGTCTGTTCATTTTTTGGCCATATACAAAATCAGGGGCAAGCTGCGCCTGTCACCAAGTGCATTTAACCCTCAATGGTGTGGTTGTTTTTTGGCTAAAGCCTACATCAGGGTGAAGCTGTCACACCAAGTGCATTTAACCAGCAATAGTCTGTTCATTTTTTGGCCATATACAAAATCAGGGGCAAGCTGCGCCTGTCACCAAGTGCATTTAACCCTCAATGGTGTGGTTGTTTTTTGGCTAAAGCCTACATCAGGGTGAAGCTGTCACACCAAGTGCATTTAACCAGCAATAGTCTGTTCATTTTTTGGCCATATCCCAGTCTAATTCTGTCACTAAATCCATACCGGTCACCCAGCGCCTAAATACTAGGCCTCAAATTTATATCCAGCTAAATCTGTCCCTAGTGCTGTAGCTGGGCGAGTTATTTAGTGTCCGTTCAAGCACATTTCTTGTTCTGGGTTGAAATACAATTCTCAATTTAGCAATTTCATAATTTAGTGGTTCCTGCTATATCAGAGCTCTTTGAAATCTATCCCAAAAAGGGTATATAATATTGAAGGTGCACATAGGGTCATTCAGAATAACTTCACACACACGCTTCTGTGCATTTCCAAGTCTAATTCTGTCACTAAATCCATACCGGTGACCCAGCGCCTAAATACTAGGCCTCAAATTTAATTCCCTCTAAATCTCTCGTTACCCACCGCTGTACTGTTGTTGCTGGGCAAGATATTTAGTGTCCGTCAAAGCACATTTTTTGTTCTGGGTTGAAGTACAATTCCCAATTTAGCAATTTCATAATTTAGTGGTTTCTGCTATATCAGAGCTATTTGAAATCTATCCCTAAAAGGGTATATAATATTGAAGGTGCACATAGGGTCATTCAGAATAACTTCACACACACCCGCTACTGTGTATTTCCAAGTCTAATTCTGTCACTAAACCCATACCTGTCACCCAGCGCCTAAATACTAGGCCTCAAATTTATATCCAGCTAAATCTGTCCCTAGTGCTGTAGCTGGGCGAGTTATTTAGTGTCCGTTCAAGCACATTTCTTGTTCTGGGTTGAAATACAATTCCCAATTTAGCAATTTCATAATTTAGTGGTTCCTGCTATATCAGAGCTCTTTGAAATCTATCCCAAAAAGGGTATATAATATTGAAGGTGCACATAGGGTCATTCAGAGTAACTTCACACACACCCGCTACTGTGTATTTCCAAGTCTAATTCTGTCACTAAATCCATACCGGTGACCCAGCGCCTAAATACTAGGCCTCAAATTTAATTCCCTCTAAATCTCTCGTTACCCACCGCTGTACTGTTGTTGCTGGGCAAGATATTTAGTGTCCGTCAAAGCACATTTTTTGTTCTGGGTTGAAGTACAATTCCCAATTTAGCAATTTCATAATTTAGTGGTTTCTGCTATATCAGAGCTATTTGAAATCTATCCCAAAAAGGGTATATAATATTGAAGGTGCACATAGGGTCATTCAGAATAACTTCACACACACCCGCTACTGTGTATTTCCAAGTCTAATTCTGTCACTAAATCCATACCGGTGACCCAGCGCCTAAATACTAGGCCTCAAATTTAATTCCCTCTAAATCTCTCGTTACCCACCGCTGTACTGTTGTTGCTGGGCAAGATATTTAGTGTCCGTCAAAGCACATTTTTTGTTCTGGGTTGAAGTACAATTCCCAATTTAGCAATTTCATAATTTAGTGGTTTCTGCTATATCAGAGCTATTTGAAATCTATCCCTAAAAGGGTATATAATATTGAAGGTGCACATAGGGTCATTCAGAATAACTTCACACACACCCGCTACTGTGTATTTCCAAGTCTAATTCTGTCACTAAACCCATACCTGTCACCCAGCGCCTAAATACTAGGCCTCAAATTTAAATCCCTCTAAATCTCTCGTTACCGTTGTCCTGTTGTAGCTGGGAAAGTTATTTAGTGCCCGTCAAAGCACATTTTTGTTCTGGGTTGAAGTACAATTCCCAATTTAGCAATTTCATAATTTAGTGGTTCCTGCTATATCAGAGCTATTTGAAATCTATCCCAAAAAGGGTATATAATATTGAAGGTGCACATAGGGTCATTCAGAATAACTTCACACACACCCGCTACTGTGTATTTCCAAGTCTAATTCTGTCACTAAATCCATACCGGTGACCCAGCGCCTAAATACTAGGCCTCAAATTTAATTCCCTCTAAATCTCTCGTTACCCACCGCTGTACTGTTGTTGCTGGGCAAGATATTTAGTGTCCGTCAAAGCACATTTTTTGTTCTGGGTTGAAGTACAATTCCCAATTTAGCAATTTCATAATTTAGTGGTTTCTGCTATATCAGAGCTATTTGAAATCTATCCCTAAAAGGGTATATAATATTGAAGGTGCACATAGGGTCATTCAGAATAACTTCACACACACCCGCTACTGTGTATTTCCAAGTCTAATTCTGTCACTAAACCCATACCTGTCACCCAGCGCCTAAATACTAGGCCTCAAATTTATATCCCTCTAAATCTCTCGTTACCGTTGTCCTGTTGTAGCTGGGAAAGTTATTTAGTGCCCGTCAAAGCACATTTTTTGTTCTGGGTTGAAGTACAATTCCCAATTTAGCAATTTCATAATTTAGTGGTTCCTGCTATATCAGAGCTATTTGAAATCTATCCCAAAAAGGGTATATAATATTGAAGGTGCACATTGGGTCATTCAGAATAACTTCACACACACGCTTCTGTGCATTTCCAAGTCTAATTCTGTCACTAAATCCATACCGGTGACCCAGCGCCTAAATACTAGGCCTCAAATTTAATTCCCTCTAAATCTCTCGTTACCCACCGCTGTACTGTTGTTGCTGGGCAAGATATTTAGTGTCCGTCAAAGCACATTTTTTGTTCTGGGTTGAAGTACAATTCCCAATTTAGCAATTTCATAATTTAGTGGTTTCTGCTATATCAGAGCTATTTGAAATCTATCCCTAAAAGGGTATATAATATTGAAGGTGCACATAGGGTCATTCAGAATAACTTCACACACACCCGCTACTGTGTATTTCCAAGTCTAATTCTGTCACTAAATCCATACCGGTGACCCAGCGCCTAAATACTAGGCCTCAAATTTAATTCCCTCTAAATCTCTCGTTACCCACCGTTGTACTGTTGTTGCTGGGCAAGATATTTAGTGTCCGTCAAAGCACATTTTTTGTTCTGGGTTGAAGTACAATTCCCAATTTAGCAATTTCATAATTTAGTGGTTTCTGCTATATCAGAGCTATTTGAAATCTATCCCTAAAAGGGTATATAATATTCAAGGTGCACATTGGGTCATTCAGAATAACTTCACACACACACGCTTCTGTGCATTTCCAAGTCTAATTCTGTCACTAAATCCATACCGGTCACCCAGCGCCTAAATACTAGGCCTCAAATTTATATCCCGCTGAATTTGAATACAATACATTGGGCCAAATAATATATTTGTTGTTGTGGTGAACCATAACAATGAGAAAAACATCTAGTAAGGGACGCGGACGTGGACATGGTCGTGGTGGTGTTAGTGGACCCTCTGGTGCTGGGAGAGGACGTGGCCGTTCTGCCACATCCACACGTCCTAGTGTACCAACTACCTCAGGTCCCAGTAGCCGCCAGAATTTACAGCGATATATGGTGGGGCCCAATGCCGTTCTAAGGATGGTAAGGCCTGAGCAGGTACAGGCATTAGTCAATTGGGTGGCCGACAGTGGATCCAGCACGTTCACATTATCTCCCACCCAGTCTTCTGCAGAAAGCGCACAGATGGCGCCTGAAAACCAACCCCATCAGTCTGTCACATCACCCCCATGCATACCAGGGAAACTGTCTCAGCCTCAAGTTATGCAGCAGTCTCTTATGCTGTTTGAAGACTCCGCTGGCAGGGTTTCCCAAGGGCATCCACCTAGCCCTTCCCCAGCGGTGAAAGACATAGAATGCACTGACGCACAACCACTTATGTTTCCTGATGATGAGGACATGGGAATACCACCTCAGCATGTCTCTGATGATGACGAAACACAGGTGCCAACTGCTGCGTCTTTCTGCAGTGTGCAGACTGAACAGGAGGTCAGGGATCAAGACTGGGTGGAAGACGATGCAGGGGACGATGAGGTCCTAGACCCCACATGGAATGAAGGTCGTGCCACTGACTTTCACAGTTCGGAGGAAGAGGCAGTGGTGAGACCGAGCCAACAGCGTAGCAAAAGAGGGAGCAGTGGGCAAAAGCAGAACACCCGCCGCCAAGAGACTCCGCCTGCTACTGACCGCCGCCATCTGGGACCGAGCACCCCAAAGGCAGCTTCAAGGAGTTCCCTGGCATGGCACTTCTTCAAACAATGTGCTGACGACAAGACCCGAGTGGTTTGCACGCTGTGCCATCAGAGCCTGAAGCGAGGCATTAACGTTCTGAACCTGAGCACAACCTGCATGACCAGGCACCTGCATGCAAAGCATGAACTGCAGTGGAGTAAACACCTTAAAACCAAGGAAGTCACTCAGGCTCCCCCTGCTACCTCTTCTGCTGCTGCCGCCTCGGCCTATTCTGCTGCTGCCGCCTCGGCCTCTTCCTCCGCCTCTGGAGGAACGTTGGCACCTGCCGCCCAGCAAACAGGGGATGTACCACCAACACCACCACCACCACCTCCGTCACCAAGCGTCTCAACCATGTCACACGCCAGCGTTCAGCTCTCCATCTCACAAACATTTGATAGAAAGCGTAAATTCCCACCTAGCCACCCTCGATCCCTGGCCCTGAATGCCAGCATTTCTAAACTACTGGCCTATGAAATGCTGTCATTTAGGCTGGTGGACACAGACAGCTTCAAACAGCTCATGTCGCTTGCTGTCCCACAGTATGTTGTTCCCAGCCGGCACTACTTCTCCAAGAGAGCCGTGCCTTCCCTGCACAACCAAGTATCCGATAAAATCAAGTGTGCACTGCGCAACGCCATCTGTAGCAAGGTCCACCTAACCACAGATACGTGGACCAGTAAGCACGGCCAGGGACGCTATATCTCCCTAACTGCACACTGGGTAAATGTAGTGGCAGCTGGGCCCCAGGCGGAGAGCTGTTTGGCGCACGTCCTTCCGCCGCCAAGGATCGCAGGGCAACATTCTTTGCCTCCTGTTGCCACCTCCTCCTTCTCGGCTTCCTCCTCCTCTTCTTCCACCTGCTCATCCAGTCAGCCACACACCTTCACCACCAACTTCAGCACAGCCCGGGGTAAACGTCAGCAGGCCATTCTGAAACTCATATGTTTGGGGGACAGGCCCCACACCGCACAGGAGTTGTGGCGGGGTATAGAACAACAGACCGACGAGTGGTTGCTGCCGGTGAGCCTCAAGCCCGGCCTGGTGGTGTGGATAATGGGCGAAATCTCGTTGCAGCTCTGGGACTAGCCAATTTGACGCACATCCCTTGCTTGGCGCATGTGCTGAATTTGGGTGGTGCAGAAGTTCATTCACAACTACCCCGACATGTCAGAGCTGCTGCATAAAGTGCGGGCCGTCTGTTCGCGCTTCCGGCGTTCACATCCTGCTGCTGCTCGCCTGTCTGCGCTACAGCGTAACTTCGGCCTTCCCGCTCACCGCCTCATATGCGACGTGCCCACCAGGTGGAACTCCACCTTGCACATGCTGGACAGACTGTGCGAGCAGCAGCAGGCCATAGTGGAGTTTCAGCTGCAGCACGCACGGGTCAGTCGCACTACAGAACAGCACCACTTCACCACCAATGACTGGGCCTCCATGCGAGACCTGTGTGCCCTGTTGCGCTGTTTCGAGTACTCCACCAACATGGCCAGTGGCGATGACACCGTTATCAGCGTTACAATACCACTTCTATGTCTCCTTGAGAAAACACTTAGGGCGATGATGGAAGAGGAGGTGGCCCAGGAGGAGGAGGAGGAGGAGGAGGAAGAGGGGTCATTTTTAGCACTTTCAGGCCAGTCTCTTCGAAGTGACTCAGAGGGAGGTTTTTGGCAACAGCAGAGGCCAGGTACAAATGTGGCCAGCCAGGGCCCACTACTGGAGGACGAGGAGGACGAGGATGAGGAGGAGGTGGAGGAGGATGAGGATGAAGCATGGTCACAGCGGGGTGGCACCCAACGCAGCTCGGGTCCATCACTGGTGCGTGGCTGGGGGGAAAGGCAGGACGATGACGATACGCCTCCCACAGAGGACAGCTTGTCCTTATCCCTGGGCAGCCTGGCACACATGAGCGACTACATGCTGCAGTGCCTGCGCAACGACAGCAGAGTTGCCCACATTTAACCTGTGCGGACTACTGGGTTGCCACCCTGCTGGATCCACGCTACAAAGACAATGTGCCCACCTTACTTCCTGCACTGGAGCGTGATAGGAAGATGCGCGAGTACAAGCGCACGTTGGTAGACACGCTACTGAGAGCATTCCCAAATGTCACAGGGGAACAAGTGGAAGCCCAAGGCCAAGGCAGAGGAGGAGCAAGAGGTCGCCAAGGCAGCTGTGTCACGGCCAGCTCCTCTGAGGGCAGGGTTAGCATGGCAGAGATGTGGAAAACTTTTGTCAACACGCCACAGCTAACTGCACCACCACCTGATACGCAACGTGTTAGCAGGAGGCAACATTTCACTAACATGGTGGAACAGTACGTGTGCACACCCCTCCACGTACTGACTGATGGTTCGGCCCCATTCAACTTCTGGGTCTCTAAATTGTCCACGTGGCCAGAGCTAGCCTTTTATGCCTTGGAGGTGCTGGCCTGCCCGGCAGCCAGCGTTTTGTCTGAACGTGTATTCAGCACGGCAGGGGGCGTCATTACAGACAAACGCAGCCGCCTGTCTACAGCCAATGTGGACAAGCTGACGTTCATAAAAATGAACCAGGCATGGATCCCACAGGACCTGTCCGTCCCTTGTCCAGATTAGACATTAACTACCTCCCCATAACCATATATTATTGGACTCCAGGGCACTTCCTCATTCAATCCTATTTTATTTTCATTTTACCATTATATTGCGAGGCTACCCAAAGTTGAATGAACCTCTCCTCTGCCTGTGTGCTAGGCCTAAATATATGCCAATGGACTGTTGCAGTGGTGGGTGACGTGAAGCCTCATTCTCTGCTATGACATGCAGACTGATTCTCTGCTGACATGAAGCCAGATCCTCTGTTACGGGAGCTCTCTTCCTCTGCCTGGGTGCTGGGCCTAAATTTATGACAATTGACTGTTGCAGTGGTGGGTGACGTGAAGCCTGATTCTCTGCTATGATATGAAGACTGATTCTCTGCTGACATGAAGCCAGATTGTCTGTTACGGGACCTTTCTCCTCTGCCTGGGTTCTGGGCCTAAATTTATGAAATTTGACTGTTGCAGTGGTGGGTGACGTGAAGCCTGATTCTCTGCTATGATATGAAGACTGATTCTCTGCTGACATGAAGCCAGATTGTCTGTTACGGGACCTTTCTCCTCTGCCTGGGTTCTGGGCCTAAATTTATGAAAATTGACTCTTACAGTGGTGGGTGACGTGAAGCCTGATTCTCTGCTATGATATGAAGACTGATTCTCTGCTGACATGAAGCCAGATTCTCTGTTACGGGACCTCTCTCCTCTGCCTGGGTGCTGGGCCTAAATTTATGACAATGGACTGTTGCAGTGGTGGCTGACGTGAAGCCTGATTCTCTGCTAGGACATGCAGACTGATTCTCTGCTGTCATGAAGCCAGATTGTCTGTTACGGGACCTCTCTGCTCTGCCTGTGTGCTAGGCCTAAATATATGCCAATGGACTGTTGCAGTGGTGGCTGACGTGAAGCCTCATTCTGCTATGACATGCAGACTGATTCTCTGCTGTCATGAAGCCAGATTGTCTGTTACGGGACCTCTCTGCTCTGCCTGTGTGCTAGGCCTAAATATATGCCAATGGACTGTTGCAGTGGTGGGTGACGTGAAGCCTCATTCTCTGCTATGACATGCAGACTGATTCTCTGCTGACATGAAGCCAGATTGTCTGTTACGGGACCTCTCTGCTCTGCCTGTGTGCTAGGCCTAAATATATGCCAATGGACGGTTGCAGTGGTGGGTGACGTGAAGCCTCATTCTCTGCTATGACATGCAGACTGATTCTCTGCTGACATGAAGCCAGATTGTCTGTTACGGGACCTCTCTGCTCTGCCTGTGTGCTAGGCCTAAATATATGCCAATGGACTGTTGCAGTGGTGGGTGACGTGAAGCCTCATTCTCTGCTATGACATGCAGACTGATTCTCTGCTGACATGAAGCCAGATTGTCTGTTACGGGACCTCTCTGCTCTGCCTGTGTGCTAGGCCTAAATATATGCCAATGGACTGTTGCAGTGGTGGGTGACGTGAAGCCTCATTCTCTGCTATGACATGCAGACTGATTCTCTGCTGACATGAAGCCAGATTGTCTGTTACGGGACCTCTCTGCTCTGCCTGTGTGCTAGGCCTAAATATATGCCAATGGACTGTTGCAGTGGTGGGTGACGTGAAGCCTCATTCTCTGCTATGACATGCAGACTGATTCTCTGCTGACATGAAGCCAGATCCTCTGTTACGGGAGCTCTCTCCTCTGCCTGGGTGCTGGGCCTAAATTTATGACAATTGACTGTTGCAGTGGTGGGTGACGTGAAGCCTGATTCTCTGCTATGATATGAAGACTGATTCTCTGCTGACATGAAGCCAGATTGTCTGTTACGGGACCTTTCTCCTCTGCCTGGGTTCTGGGCCTAAATTTATGAAAATTGACTCTTACAGTGGTGGGTGACGTGAAGCCTGATTCTCTGCTATGATATGAAGACTGATTCTCTGCTGACATGAAGCCAGATTCTCTGTTACGGGACCTCTCTCCTCTGCCTGGGTGCTGGGTAGTGTTGAGCGCGAATATTCGAAAAGCAAATTTTTTTCGCGAATATCGCAACTTCGCGATTTCGCGAATATTTCGAATATAGTGCTATATATTCGTAAAAACGAATATTCGTTTTTTGTTTCCCCCCCCCCCCCACAAAATTACAGTACACATATAATTGATTGTTTCCCAAAGGTCCAACAGCTCAGATCTTACTCACATTGCCTAGAAAGTGATTGAGGCGCGAATCTTCGTAAGGCGATTTTATTAGCGCACATGCGAATATCGGCACGTCCCAGAACAGAGGCAAAGGGCTTTGCATTCATACATTAGTGAATTGAGTTGCGAATCTTCGTAAGGCGATTTTATTAGCGCACATGCGAATATCTACACTTGTCCCAGAACAGAGGCAAAGGGCTTTGCATTCATACATTAGTGATTGAATTGAGCTGCGAATCTTCGTAAGGCGATTTTATTAACGCAAATGCAAATATCTACACTTGTCCCCAGAACAGAGAGGCAAAGGCCTGTGCATTCATATAGTATAGCACCATATTCGCGAATACGTAGAACTTCGTAAAATTCGATTTACGAATATTCGTATTTTTTATTTTACTTTCCACCTTACAGATTACATTGATCTGTACTCTGTCAACTACTGTCATCACCCCCCACTGTATCTCGATTGATTCCCAAAAGTCTCACATTCCCTAGAAAGTGATTGAGGTGCGAATCTTCGTAAGGCGATTTTATTAGCGCACATGCGAATATCTACACTTGTCCCAGAACAGAGGCAAAGGGCATTGCATTCATACATTAGTGATTGAATTGAGTTGCGAATCTTCGTAAGGCGATTTCATTAGCGCACATGTGAATTTTGCATAGCATATGTATTATGCGATAATTCGAATTATCGCATATGCGAAATAATAACGAATTTGAATAATCGCGAATATTTTACGAATATTCTTTCGAATATTCACAAAATTTCGCGAATTCGAATATGGGACATGCCGCTCAACACTAGTGCTGGGCCTAAATTTATGACAATGGACTGTTGCAGTGGTGGGTGACGTGAAGCCTGATTCTCTGCTATGACATGCAGACTGATTCTCTGCTGACATGAAGCCAGATTGTCTGTTACGGGACCTCTCTCCTCTGCCTGGGTGCTGGGCCTAAATATATGCCAATGGACTGTTGCAGTGGTGGCTGACGTGAAGCCTCATTCTCTGCTATGACATGCAGACTAATTCTCTGCTGACATGAAGACAGATTCTCTGTTACGGGACCTCTCTCCTCTGCCTGGGTGCCGGGGCCTAAATATCTGAGAATGGACTGTTCCAGTGGTGGCTGACGTGAAGCCTCATTCTCTGCTATGACATGCAGACTAATTCTCTGCTGACATGAAGACAGATTCTCTGTTACGGGACCTCCCTCCTCTGCCTGGGTGCTGGGCCTAAATATATGCCAATGGACTGTTGCAGTGGTGGCTGACGTGAAGCCTCATTCTCTGCTATGACATGCAGACTAATTCTCTGCTGACATGAAGACAGATTCTCTGTTACGGGACCTCCCTCCTCTGCCTGGGTGCTGGGCCTAAATATATGCCAATGGACTGTTGCAGTGGTGGCTGACGTGAAGCCTCATTCTCTGCTATGACATGCAGACTGATTCTCTGCTGACATGAAGCCAGATTCTCTGTTACGGGACCTCTCTCCTCTGCCTGTGTGTGTGCTGGGCCTAAATATATGCCAATGGACTGTTGCAGTGGTGGCTGACGTGAAGCCTCATTCTCTGCTATGACATGCAGACTGATTCTCTGCTGACATGAAGCCAGATTCTCTGTTACGGGACCTCTCTCCTCTGCCTGTGTGTGCTGGGCCTAAATATATGCCAATGGACTGTTGCAGTGGTGGCTGACGTGAAGCCTCATTCTCTGCTATGACATGCAGACTAATTCTCTGCTGACATGAAGACAGATTCTCTGTTACGGGACCTCCCTCCTCTGCCTGGGTGCTGGGCCTAAATATATGCCAATGGACTGTTGCAGTGGTGGCTGACGTGAAGCCTCATTCTCTGCTATGACATGCAGACTGATTCTCTGCTGACATGAAGCCAGATTCTCTGTTACGGGACCTCTCTCCTCTGCCTGTGTGTGTGGGCCTAAATATATGCCAATGGACTGTTGCAGTGGTGGCTGACGTGAAGCCTCATTCTCTGCTATGACATGCAGACTGATTCTCTGCTGACATGAAGCCAGATTCTCTGTTACGGGACCTCTCTCCTCTGCCTGTGTGTGTGCTGGGCCTAAATATATGCCAATGGACTGTTGCAGTGGTGGCTGACGTGAAGCCTCATTCTCTGCTATGACATGCAGACTAATTCTCTGCTGACATGAAGACAGATTCTCTGTTACGGGACCTCCCTCCTCTGCCTGGGTGCTGGGCCTAAATATATGCCAATGGACTGTTGCAGTGGTGGCTGACGTGAAGCCTCATTCTCTGCTATGACATGCAGACTAATTCTCTGCTGACATGAAGACAGATTCTCTGTTACGGGACCTCTCTCCTCTGCCTGGGTGCCGGGGCCTAAATATCTGAGAATGGACTGTTCCAGTGGTGGGTGACGGGAAGCCAGATTCTCTGCTATGGAACCTCTCTCCAATTGATTTTGGTTAATTTTTATTTATTTAATTTTATTTTA